>NC_142029.1:10934038-11251153 GCF_982192425.1 Myodes glareolus
TCATACGTGACTTCAGAATAAACTCTCTTGTCGCCTTTGAGGTGACAGCAGTGTTTTCATGTCTACACACTGAATAACTGATTTTAGGAAGACGTCCAGATGTGGGTTTAGCTCTCCATTCCCCAATGCTCTTCACACCGGTTCTGTGGACCTAAGGTGGGGTCATGCCATCACTACTGGGTGCCTACTGTGACTGTATGGGCCAGCTGCTGGCAGAATTAGGAGGAGGCCAGGTTCACTCCACATCATTGTCAGACCCACCTCTCGTCTCTTTAAGATCCACCCTCCTCCTCTTCTGCCTCCACCAGGGGAGGAATTGAAGAGCTACCCTTCCTCACTGGCAGATAGCCATGGGTGAGCTCGAGCAGCTTCTGGAGCAAGAGCAAATGGCTCGCAACCAGGTAGCACTCAAGGCAAAAATCACGATATCTGTGGCAGAATTCATAGCGAAGAGCACCAGTGACTGCCAACACAGAGAAGGAAAGGGGGTTGTGTTTACAGAAATGCCAGCTGCCGTTTCTATAACACACTAGACTGGCTATCTCAGGTCAGTATTTAGAAAACTTCCCAAGGTAAATATCATTGAACTTCATGTCTGAGGAACCATTAATTCTAACACTGGCGGTCATTAAGCATCTGCCTATTCTTTCAGAAGTACACTGTATTGCAAAAGAAAATGTGACTTTGGGGATCCATAGGTTTTAGAATTTTAAGTGCAGCAATGATGCACACTATTAATGACAATAAAGACAACGATCTTCGTCTGATTCCAGAATAGTTAGGGCGTTGGCAGATAAGATTTAGGTGGAGCAGAAATGCTGTGGGACAATGGTTTTGTACCCTGTAAAGGTTTGTCAGTTGTACTGATTTAATAAAATGCTGGTTGACCAGAAACCGAGTAGGAAGTATAGGCAGGGTGACCAGGCAAGAAGTAGAGGCAGGATGATAAGAACAGGAGAATTCTGAGAAGAGGAAAGGCTCAGTCTGCAGGCATCACCCAGACTCAGAGGAGGCAAGATAAGAATTACTCACTGATAAAAGGTACCAAGCCATGTGGCTAACACAGATAAGAATTATGGGCTAATTTAAGATGTAAGAATTAGTTTATAAGAAAGCCTGAGCAAATAGGCCAACCAGTTTATAATTAATGTAGACCTCTGTGTATTTCTTTGGGACTGAATGGTTGCGGGACCGGGTGGGGCAGAAACCTCTGTCAACAAAATCAGAGCCTGGATCCCCAGCCTTTGTGCTTCTTGTCCTGCGCAATGCTGGATTCATGGGCAAGAAGGCACAGCCACGTCTCTATTACCCTCATTATTTTTTTCTTGAGAATCCAGCCAGATCTGTGACTACTTTCTGGAAAGGCTTTCAGAAGCTTGCTCTTGCTCTGGGTATTGCTAAGCCATTTGCCCCACTCTTTCTAGGGTTTTCTTTCTCAAGCGAAGGTCAGATGCAGAGCAGTCTACTTGGCTTTCCACCACTCAGTGTGACTATTAGTTGCATTAGCAGACTTGTTTTTATGGGTACCCTTTGCCACACCTAGCTTTAACAAAGCCAAGTCCTTGTCATTCAAATACAGCAATGACTTCTCCCAAGAGTATTACTTGCTACTGGGTTTCCTCTGTCTGCATCCATTGCCTAACTGACCCATGGCTTTGTCCCTAAATCATTGGTAAACTACTACAAAGACACAGTATGTGCCAACTGCTGGTTTAGCAGAGCAGTCTTTCCCATGGAGCTCATATGACAGGAGGTAAATATATGAAATTAGAGCTATGTTGTGTTGTATGAGGGAGCAGCAGGCTGCTTACTGCCTCCTGGCCCCCGAAATAATTACATGGAAACTGTATTCATTTAAACACTGCCTGGCCCATTAGTTCTAGCCTCTTATTGGCTAACTCTCACATCTTGATTCAACCCATTTCTAATAATCTGTATGTCACCATGAGCTCGTGGCTTACTGGGAAAGATTCAGCATGTCTGACCTGGCAGCTTCATGGCAGGTGGCTCTCTGCCTGCCTCCTTCCTCCCAGCGTCCAGTTCTCTTCCCCCCCCCCATCTAAGTTTTACCCTATCAAAAGACCAAGGCAGTTTTCTTTATTCAACCAATGAAAACAACACATAGAAAGAAGACCATCCTACACCATTTTTATATTTGATATCATCCAGGAGCACTATCTTGACCTTAAAACATGACGATTCCTCTCCTTTAGGTGTTTGAGTATTTTGTACCTTCAGAAGTGCTAACGTTATATCCAGAAAATAAGAACAAATATGTTATTTCTTTATTTACTTAGTCAAATGTGAGTTTTCTGAGGTCTGAAACCTTGTCTGATACTGTGTGTAACATCTCTGTACTATGTAGAGTGCCTTATCTTCAAGAGGTACATCTTGAATTTGGGGAGCTCTTCCTGACATCATCCCTCAATCAGTCTGTGGGTGAGTGTGAACTCTGCATTCGTGATTTATGATCAGCTAGGGAGACACCATGCCCTGGTTCAAAGGGCAACAAGGAGTAATGCTAGCCGGGCTTCACTGCCAGAGCAAGAAGATATGGAATTTCTCAGGGGCCACTTAGAAGAAAGATGTTCTTTTAGAGTAAGGGCACTTGGAATGTCACTGCCAGTAAGTTTGTGTGTTTATAAAATGGGATCAAGACACTGCCTGGCCAAATTTATGTGACTGTTGTGAAGGGTCAAAGGAACAATAGAGGTGAACTCCTCCAAAGACTCAGAGGTGACACCAGGAGGCAGAGTTGCTCCTCCCAACCCTGAGGTGGCACATTCTGCCTTCACCTGTGCTCAGAAGGGAGGGCCTCAGGCACAAAAGAGAAAAGAGAAAATCAACCTTCCTTCCTCCCAGGCTTCTGCCAGTCTGAGGCAATCTGAGGTAATCTGAGTGCTATAATTAGGACCTCAGATCGCGGCTCCACTGCAGACATCCTCCTATTTCACTATTTCACCAGGACATATACACCTTACACTGCCTGACACCTGCTCACACAGCCAAAGAATTGTTTTGACACCATGACAGTTGTAGAAAGTGTATTTTTAAAAATTTCTGAAATCTGCCAATGGGGTAATTAGACTCTAAGTCTCATTTGCCGGGGCAGTGACACCCCAGTGGTATACCACACTCCTTTGCTTGGCTCTCATTGGCTAACAGGAAATTTACTTCCATACAATTATCCCTTTCCTCGTTGATGGCTGATTTGGACTTTTAATGACAATATTCACCATGAGTTACTTTGGATTTCTTTTCCTGAGTCTTACCACCCTTGAAAATGACTTTCATTTAACTTAACCTCATGGTTATTCAAGATGTCAGTGTCCTTGCCGGATGACCCTGGAGCTGGGCATAGCTGTGGGGTGAACAGTAAGAGGGTACTTTTACCTCTGCTATGGATGAAGGGAAGAGGCAAGGGCCTGGAGAATAGAGCCAGAAGGCAGATTCAAGGCTAACCCAGGACATTAAGGATCAGAGTGGGAGGTGGCCAGCAGCACCATAGTGTGTTTTGGAGTCAGATTTAGCCAGGGTCTGAGGGTGTTGAGGATGGAGGTGGTGCCGGGGCTACCTTGTTGAGTTCAGGAGCTGAGACAGGCTAGACAGCCTTCCATAACCCTACTTTTCCTTGTTGACAGACTCCAAAGATCGCCTATTTCATTCTTATCACTTTGTGGATGAGGAGTCCAGACCCTGGATTAGGAGAGTGGCCTGTCATCAGTGACACAGCTCAAAGGTCGTCACTCTCAGTGACGTTCACTCTGATGCATTGCCTAGGAAACACAAAAGTGCTCATTCTGCATCTCATTGCTGTTAGGTAGAGTCTTTCATCTTGGCTAGGCTGATAGGCTTGTGAGCTTCTGGAATCCACCTGTCCACCCCCACCTCCAATGTGGGAGTTTCAGGCACATGTATCCATGCCTGGCTTTTTATGTGGGTGCTGGGCATTTGAACTCAAGTCCTTAAGCTTGCCCAAGCAGTGCTTTTACCCACTGCACCATCTGCCCAGCTCTTAGAAACAAGTGTCTCTTAAAGGGGCTGGGGTCATGCACTGCTGTGCCCAGTGCAGTAGCAATTTGTGCTAGTCAACCTGTGTTACTGTCTCTGTTTATTCACCTCCTTTCCTTCGGCATCAGGGTTATCCTTACATCATAGCTATTTGAAGGGCATAGAGACTTTCCTGTTCCAAAAGAGCCTGGCTGGATGGGGAAAGCCTGGGCTGGATTTAACCTGCAGGTACCATCTTGGTAGGGCACTGCTGTCAGGAGGGCAGTCTGTGTATCCAGAGGGAAGACCCTGCTCTCTGGACTGACATTCATGAGGGTGTGTCTTTCTCATTTTATTTATCCGAGGGACATGGCATGTACTTTATTTTATGACCAGGTTTTATTTTGTACACCTGGCTGGCCTGGAATGTAATATGAAGATCAGGCTGACTTTGAACTTGCCTGTCTCCCAATAAATCCTGGGATTACAGGCATCAGTGACCAGCAAATTCTCTAAGACTTACTCAATTTGGTACAATTTTCTTGCTGTTTTAAGTTCTTCAGTTCTGACTGTCAGCAAGCTTCTCTCAAAGGTGCAGGATAGTGTATGTGCTGGCGGTGAGGGTCCCCTCCTACACATGAGCTTATCCTGTTCACATGCCCGAGAGTCCATGGCTCCATCTTTGGAAACATTCTTCATCTCTTGTTGTCGTGCTAATATGGACTTGTTAGTGTTCTAATTTCCTTGTAACAATCACTGGGATTGTACTTGGGCTGTTAGTTGAGTGTTGGGGAGAAAACTCCATCCATCATGTCCTCTAATTTGAGCAGAAGGCTCCTATGGTATTCTGAATAAAAGACCAGAAATAGTGGAGGTGGAAATTTTTCTACAAGTCAGCACTGAAGCTATGTTCTAATTGAAAGAAGAAGGAGGTATTATTCTGAGACTATTTTCTTGTAGCAATCACACTATTTTTTTTAAACCTAGAATATATGATTATTTGGCACTCATGACCACAGGATTCCTGGAAGTTATGTAAAGTTAAATGTCACTCACTCTGGGCCATCATGTGATGCAGAGATTTTACCATGCCTTCCACTGTTAGATGTTTTCTGGCTCACTTGGTCATGGTTCATCCATCCTAAAAGACACAGAGAAGTAGAAAGACAAATAATTTTGTTTATGTCATAGGATTCATTTTACAGAAACAATCCTGTACAAAACAATTAACTACATTTTATGCATAATTTCTGCAAGCAAAGTGTTCAGTAAAGACACAAGCAAGTTATTTTGAGCACTGATAAAATGAATCTTTCTCACTAGCTTCAGAGTAGCTCCTGTTGTGAACTAGGTTGTGTGTCTGTCCATGTCCTTCCACCCAAGCATCCCCATGCTGAAACACTGACTGCAGTTAGAGATGGACATTTGCAGAGGTAATTCAAGTTACATGGTGTCATTAGAAGCAGGAGTGGATACTAGCTATAAACAAAGGATATTGATTTATCCATGATATATCCAAGGATCTATAGTCCATGATCCTAGAGAAGCTAAGTAACAAGGTGAACCCTAAGAAAAACATATATAGAGTCATCTGGAAAGTCAAAATAGACAAGATCACCTGATAAAATTTGGAACATAAGGGTAGGGGGAGAAGAGAGAGTTGAAGAGGAAAAGGAGGAAAGAAGGTGAGGGGTGAGGAGAACTTGAGGGAATGGGATAGTCGAGATGGAGGAAGGACAGAGATGAGAGCAAGGAAAGATATACCTTGATTGAGGCAGCCATTATGGGTTAGTAAGAAATCTGACTCTAGAGAAATTCTCAGGAATCTACAAGGATGACTCCAGCTAAAACCCTAAGCAACAGAGGAGAGGGGACCCAAACTTGCCTTGCCCATAGTCAGACTGATGAATATCTTAAATATCAACATAGAACCTTCATCTAACAACTGATGGTGAAAGATCCCCAGAGGGTGTCTTTAACACTTGGAGACCCTCGCCCAAGAACCAAGTCCGAGCCACTGGATGCAAGAGCAAGAGGCAATTTTTATTGTTCAAACAGGGCCTGTGGGTGCTGCAGTCATGTGGAAGACTGAGCACCCCGAACTGGGTTTTGGAGCAGATTATATGGGGTTGGGGTAGGCAGAAGCAGGCATACAGAAGCAGATGCATAGTTACAGGGGTCTCATTGGTCAATTTTAATGAGGCCGTGAGGTCATGCCTGAGACAGGGTGTTGGCTCTCCGCTGGGTGCCTGGCAGCTTGGGGACTTTCCGTTCTTCCCCCTTATCTTTTTCATGCGGGTGGCATAACTCCTGGTGTCTAACCACAGGCATCCTGTTTATACAGACTTGACAATATCATCTGTGACCTTATTATGAGCCCCAAGACCTTATTATGAGCCCCTAGTTCTTGGTTCAAGCCTTGCTTATAAATTGGCATTACAGCAGCTAAGCCAGGCGGGGGTCTTTCAATGGAAACAGAGGCAGAAACCTGCATCAGAACACTGTACTGAGCTCCCAAAATTCAGTTGAAGAGTGGGAGGAGTGAGAATATGAGCAAAGAGGTCAAAATCATGATGGGGACACCCACTGAAACAGTCTGCCTACGCTAATAGGAGCTCATCAACACCAGCTGGACTGGGAAGGAACAAACATAGATCCAAACTAGTCCCTCTGAATGTGGTTGACAGTTGTATGGCTGGGCCAGACTGAGGGGCCACTGGAATTGGCACCAGGATTTATTCCTACTGCATTTACTGGCTTTTTGGGAACCTATTCTCTTTGGAGAGATATCTTGCTCAGCCTAGATATAAGGGAGGGCCTTAAACCTTCCCCCAAGGCAATGTGCCTTATCCTCTCTGAGGAGTGGATGGGGGTAGGGTGAGAGGGTAAGTGGAGAGAATGGGAGGAAGAGAGGGAGTGGGAACTTGGGATTGATATGTATAATGAAAAAATATAGTGTGCTTTCTTTAAAAAAAAATAAAAATAAATAAATAAAGCAGTGTCCTTACAAGAAGTAGAACAGGAGAGAAAGGCCATGTGAGGACACAATGAAATGGTCCCCTGAAGTTGAGGGAAGGTGGCAGCAGGAGAAACAAGCCTATTCATGGCTCAATCTTAAATTCCAGCCTCCAGAATTAGAGAAAATAAATTTACATTGTTCAGACTACAGTATAATCACAATATATGTGTATATAAAAGAATATGGTGATTGTTTATAATTGTGATTTGTAATATGAAATCTGTTTTAACAAAATGTGATTTTTGCCATTATTTCTGACCTTTGCAAATGTTCAGGATGAAGCAATTTGGCAAATATGCTTTAATTATTTTATGCTAGTCATGAACTGACCTTTGCAGAGAGAGACTGGGCATGGAGAGTTGTCATGTTTCTATCTCTGGGCTGGATGCTTTTGGGGAACAGAAGAACTAGAAGGCACCACCTCTCTCTCTCTCTCTCTTGATGTATTGTTTCTTATAGGCTGTTGATATAAATAGCATGCACGTGCTCATTCATGCATGCGTGTAATGAGTATACATCATGTTCATATCTGGCTTAAGGTCTGATGAAAAGCTAGGCATGGGAAATACTACGTTAGTGGAATGACAAGTTAAAATTTTTCCCATGAGGGGAATGATGGCTGAGTTTTTATTTCATGTTTTTCAAGAGAATAGGACTCCCACAGTGTTCATGCCAAACCTTTCTGTGGTTGTTTGCTGTGCTTCCTTTAAGCCTTGACCATTGAGCTGCTTCCTTATGTTGTGATAAAACACCGGATTGAAGCAACTTAAAGAAGGAAGTGTTTGTTTCGACTCATGGCTTGAGAGGGTACATCTCGTCCCAACAAAAGGTGTGAGGTGACTTGTCACATTGCATGCACCATGTCACAAAGCAGGGAGAGACTAATACCAATGCTCCCTGGTGTCTTCCTTTTTATATTTCCTTCTGTCCAGGACTTCAGCCTATGGTATAGTACCATCCCACATTCAGGATGTTTCTTCATTCTTGATTAAAATAATCTGAAAACTCCTTTTGAGACCTGCTTCAAGATATGTCTCCTAAGTGGTTCTAAATCTGATCAACTCAGCGTGAACCTGAACCATCACACACGTTGAGTGAACTTCGACAACTGAGACCAGCCCGTGCTATATGTGACCTTAAAAGTAAGTTATGCTTCCTTTTACCGCTGAGGATAGTTATGGCTTCTGTTGAACACATACAAAATGCTCAGCCTTGATGAACAAATATGCACGGAATATTTAGAATATCTGGAGGACCCTTGACCTTTGAGGAGCAACCGAACTTTCTTTGCCTGCCCAGATCTCTTCCACTGATCCCTGGAGCACAACTGCCTCTCTTTCTCTTACCTCACATCTTGCATTATAATAATTTAATAACCTACTCCTTCCATAATACCCTAACCAGTGAGACTCCTGTAATTCTCATGTCCTAATGGTTCTATAAATCCTAAACAGCCATTTGATTGCAATCTCTTGTCATAAAAAATGCGCACACACAGTAGGCATTCAAACCTGCTGCTGTTGGATGACATGCTCTTGATTGGAAGGGAAGCAAACAGAGAAAGAAATAAGAAAAGAGGGAGCCGAGTTACAGAACACGGGGGTGGTGAACTTGAGACTTTCATCATGACTCATTTGTGTGACTGACTGGGAATTGGTAATTATAAAATATCTGCTGGGATCTGACCTCCTAAAAATTGGGCAGGTGAATGAAATTACACTTGGGAAGACTAGTGCTGCTGAGACAGAGGGCTGTATCTCCCATCAGCCTTTGTGCTATTTTGGTTCTGTTTACAAGTAGCTATTAGTGCTTGAACCTTTGTATTGCACAACCTAATATCCTCCCAAATGTCTTTCTCCACACACCACAAATGTATTTCCTCAGACTAAATCCCTGATTTTCTCTCAATCTGCTGGGATGAATGTGCAATTATTTTTTTGGCTTAGAGAATGTCCTTTTAAGACACAACTTTGAAAAAACTTCCAAGGTGTCATCACGCACGGAGTCTTTGCCTTGCAGATTACTCGCCTATGACATGAATCTTTAAAATTGCTTGATTTGCTTGAAGGGTCTGGAAGGGTCTGGAAATTTTTTTTTCTCCTTCATAGAGGAGATGGCTCACACTTCTACTTAAAGTGAGTTTGAGTTAAATATCATTCTAGGAAACTGATCTGGTTTAGAAGGCTGTGAAACTCAGAACTGTTTTTATGTTTTTTTTTTTTTAAATCTACAAGAACGGACTGGAATGATATCTTGATGAGAAAAGTGTTTGGCATGCATGACATGCAAGCTTACGGACCTGAGTTCAAGTCCTAATACCCATGTAGAATGCCAGACATGGTATGTGCATGCATCCAGTGCCAGATTCACTGCCATTCACATATGGATAAACAATAAACAAATAAACCCAGAGGGTAGGCATCTGAAGGGTGATGCAGATGGCAGCTGATGCTGTACATATTGGAGCTGGCACAACTGGCTTTGGCTCCTGCATCTCTTGTAGGCAGTCTTGTACTTGTTCTTAGCATGTAATACAATAGCAACAGCCACGCTGGTGGCATCTGGCAAGAGAGACAACATCTGATAGTCACAATGTTGGTGGTCACAGCCCTGGGTTTAGTAAGTGTCACATAGATGACAAAGTTTGTTAGCTGTCATCCTTAGCACCAAGATAAGGGATGGTTTACATAATTTGAGGGGGAGTCATCTCATCATTTTTTTGTGTGTATGTGTGCACTTGTGTGTGTGTGTCTGTGTGGTATATATACATATGTTCATGTAGGCACTCATATGTGTGTGTATGTAAGTGCATATACGTATGTATATATAGAGGTCACTATCAGGCCCTCATGCTTCTGTGGCAGTCACTCTTGCCCACTGCCCTTTCCCCAGCTCCTGCCATGAGTATCTTTGCCCTCAAAAGCAAGATTTATTACTGAGGACAATTTCTTGTGTTTTGTCTCTCTTATTACTGAAACTACATGGAAGTGATATTTCGGTAGCTTGGTGGAGCTACTTATTTAGAGAACCTTTTCAGTTACTAAGATCCACTCTTGTCTGAGAACTTGGCACTCTCAGCAAGCAGCATCTCCGTTCTTAGAAGACTTCACGGAGAGGCTGGTTGTGCTGCACAAACTCTCCAGGACACATTTTAACTAGACAGAGAAGGGCTATGCCCGTGTGACCTCTCAGCCTCTGTTCTTCCTCCTGCCTTTGGCTCTGATCAGAGGAGACTACACCTGTTGGTGACAGGAGCCTTCTGTCCACTCCCTCACTCAGTACAACTAGAATAGACAGTTCTGGGTATCAGATGGTCTCACACACCAAAGATCAGAGTGAAGATCATTCTGTTTTCTCCAGGAAAGGCTATTCAGTTGCAGACACACAAATTCAGTGCAATGGGGTCAGTAAGGCCCCTGGGAGAATCAGCCTATCACTTCTCTGAGTTTGGCTCCTTTGGTGAGTTCTATACGACCTGAGCCTTTCTTGTCTAATGTGCTTCTGTCTCATGTTTACATTTGACCAAGTAGACCAGTTGCTCCCAAGTCCTTGCCTCAGTTCTGTCTTTGAGGCGGATCTGACAAGAGTACTAAAAATATACTATTTTTCCTCCCCTCTGAGATGGGGGTCTTATTTAGCTTAGTCTGGCCTTGAACTTGCTATGTAGCTGAGGGTGACCTTAAACTTCTGATCTCCCTGTCTCTATCTCCTGAGTTCTGGGATTAGATATTGTACCATTACAATCAATCTAAGGATTAATCTAGAGATTTGTCCATGCTAGACAAATAGCCAGTTGAGCTGTATCCCTAGCCCTGATCTAAACTTTTGTCTCTGGTCTTCTCTTAATGTCTTCACCACTATACTTTTGATCTCTTATTTCCAGGACCCCAAGCTTGATTGAGCACCCAAGCACCCTTGGTAAATCCTCCTCTATCCTCGGAGATTCAATCACACAGTAGTAAATTATCACGTACTATTTGTGAGAGTGCACTTTGAAGCCAAGAAGGGTCCCCTTGTTTAAGACTCAAGCATGTTCATTTCAAGTGTCTCCTGAGATCTCCTGTCCTGGGGCTGACTGGTTCCCCAACCCTGTAACAGGAAAGATAGGGAGCAATAAACAGCTAAGGACAGTAAAACATTGTCTCCTTGAGAACAGGTAGAAGAGTGATGATTCTAAAAAGGCTATGATGGCTTATAATATAAAAGCACATGTGTGGTAGGAATGGGAAGCCAGAAACATAACTCTAGAGAAAACACCCTATCTAGAGACCTCTTAATGAGAACTTTGACATGAATTTCAGCAAGGCTCCCCTAATCATTTCCCCTGGGTTGTGATTGCCTGATTTGATGTTCTGTTGTCTACTTGCTAATTGTTATTTGTTCTTTTACTTTTGCTTGCTATATGTTGATGGAAGTTTTTGTCCCACCCAGTCCCACAGTTGTTCAGTACCAAAGAAACACACAGAAGCTTACATAATTATAAACTGGTTGGCCTATTAGTTCAGGCTTCTGATTAACTCTTACATTTTAAATTAATCTACAATTCTGTCTGTGTTAGCCACGTGGCTTGGTATCTTTTATCAGTGAGGCATTCTTATCTTGCCTCCTCTGAGTCTGGATGATGCCTGAAGACTGAGCCTTTCCTCTTCTCAGAATTCTCCTGTTCTGGTTGCCCCACCTATACTGCCTACCTGGCTACTGACCAATCAGCATTTTATTCAACCAGTAGAAGTGACAGATCTTTACAGGGTACATGACCATTGTCCCACAGCACATCCCCCTGTATTTTTAAATCAAAACATGACCTCTAAATCTTTGTTTAGCTTTTTTTCCTGACCGTTATCCATAACAATTTGTAACCAACACTCTAAACAAAGACAAATATCCATAATCCATTAAAGCCCTGGTTTTGGCAACTGGATCCACCCTATTCCTTAGCTTTCGGATAGCTATATGCTTAATAAATCCACCCACTAGTGACAGAAAATACAACTGTAGATGATTTGGTAGACAGAGCACCTTCATTCTGGTCCCTTACATCACCACCCCTCTCATTGTCCTGAAGTTGCTTTTGCCTGTAACTCCCTCTGGCATTTGAAAATCAGCATCAAAGGATGCTGGCGGGATGCATAGCTGCCTCCTGCTATGGGCTCCTGTGGGCAGGAGCTTCATCGTTGCTTCTGATTCTCGTTCCAGAATGAGCTTCAGCATGGAACACGGAGCTCCTGTTAGTCAGAGGAGTGGAACAAAGCCGTTCTGTGCTTCTGCTGGACTTGATTTCAAACTCCATGTCATATTTGCCCCACTACTCTGTGAACTGGAGTCCTGGAACGAATATGAAGGGGAAAAGGAGAGAGCAGACTGGGTGCTGGCATTCAGCTTTCTCTGCTTCCTGCTTGCATGAACTATATTCCCACCTCCAACTCTTTCCCATCACGGATGGACAGCATTTCTCTGAGTGTGAACCAGCATGTTCATTCTCCTTCCAATTACTTTGTCAGGCATTTGGCTACAGTGATTAGAAAAAATAACTGATGCAGCCCCCAGAGAAGTGTACCACAGAATGTGTTTAGGCTTCCTCCACTTGATCTTCTGTTGTGTATTCCAGTTGTAGGCTGTATCCCTGCAATGGGAGAATTAATAAGTTCGCTCAAATGTATGCTTGTGTGCGTGCCCATGAGTATTTATTGAAGAGAGCTTTAAGAGTAGAAACTATTCATGGTGTTGGTCATTTTGTCATTGCTGTGAGATGTGGAAGAGTTTATTTGGCTCAATGTTTCAAAAGATTTCACCTTATGGCAAGAAAGGAAAGGCAGTGAGAGCACGTGATGGGGACTGTTCACATCATGGCAGGCTAGAAGGCAGAGAGCGAGGCAGGGATGAGGAAGGGGTGGCTATGATCTTCAGTACCCTGTCTCCAGTGGTGTACTTCTTCCAGCCAGACCCCACCTCCTAAAGGTACCATGACATCATAACTAGTTTTCATGTCGAGTTGACACAGGCTAGAGTAGTGACCCTCATGTTGTATAACCCCCAACCATATAATTATTTTTGTTGCTACTTCCTAACTGTAATTTTATTCTTATTATGAATTATAATGTAAATATCTATTATGATATCATAATATGTGATATGGGCTATCTGATATGTGGCCCCTGTGAAAAGATTGTTTAACCTAACCCCTCCCAAAGAGGTTATAACTCACAGGTTGAGAACCGCTGAGCTAGCGTTATCTGAGAGAAAGGAACCTTAATTGGGAAAAATGCTTCCATACGATTGGGCTGTGGGCAAACCTGTAGGACATTTTCTTAGTTAGTGATTGGTGCAAGAGGCCCCAGATTATTGTGGGTGAGGCTACCCTTGGGCTGGTGGTCTCAGGTAGTATAAAAAAGCAGGCTGAGCAAGCCATGGCGAACAAACCAATAAGGAGCACCCCTTCATGACCTCTGCATCAGCTCCTGCCTCCAGGTTCCCACCTGGTTTGAGTTCCTGCCTTGGCTTCTCTCAATGGACTGTTGATTCAGGATATGTGAGCCAACATATTTCTGGGTCATGGTATTTCATCACAGCAATAGTAACCCTAACAGACATGTGGCATCCCAAGATAGTGCCACCACCTGGGGAGCAAACGTTCAAAATAGCAGCTTATGGGCACATTTTCGATTCAAGCAATAACATTATTATAATTCTATATAAGATTGTGTGTTACAAATTAATATTGTCATACTGCCTGAGAGAAATTGGGCAGTGATTCAATGGGCCAGATTGATATCTTAGTTTTAAAGTTACAAATACATAATGAAAATAGAGTGTGCTGATAGCTTTTCCCAATATATTTTTTTCCCACTATAAGATCACATGTCCCTTTAAAATCTATTTTAAATTTTCTTTCAGGATAGTTTCTCTACATAGCTATCTTTGAAGTCTCCTAAACAGAGTTACTTTGTCCTACATTTTTTCCCTGTAATAAAGACTGGTAGCAATTTCTTTATTTATCTTTTGCATGGCATTTCAGTATGTTCCATTTATTTGACTGTTACAGTCGTTTTCTGGACTAAGTGAATAGAACCTATGTTATTCATATTTTATTTTCTAGTCCTCACTGGAATGCCAGACATATACTATGTTCATCTGGATTAACCAATCGATAAAAATTTTTTAAAAAGTAGCCATTCTTACTCATATCAAAAGATATTTTATACCAACCAAGATGGATCCTATGTCTGTGAGGTCAAATAAGGAGACCAGGAACCACACAGGTCATTTTAACAGAGATAATTTAATACAGGGAATTGAATAGCTAAAAAGATTTTCAGGGACCTTAATTGTAAATACTCAGTCATTACATACTACATAATGATATTTTGGTCTATGATGGTCCACACATATGACAGCCCATTAAAATTAAAATTATAATGGAACTGAAAGACTTCTTCTGCCTACTGGTACTGAAGCCATCATGACTTCATAGTATAATCCGTTTGTGGGTTATTTGCAGATTTACACAGCTCTGCCTGCTTTCAGCTGAAAAAAGAATAGGAAAACAATTATGTATTATATGCAATGCTACTCTTTTATCATTTATTTTAGAATTTGCTCTTCCTACTTCTTAAGGGGAAGTACTAGAAAACAAGGTGCCACCTTACTCCAGCATCAGCCTCTTGTGTTCTGGCTTTAATGTGTCCCTTGATGGCCTCAAGTGGTCATACCTGTGACTGACTTAAACCACCTGACAGGTGTGTCTCAGACCATTAAGTGGCGCATGACTGGAGTAAGTGTAAGAAACATCTGCCTCCTGAGAGCAGGGAAGAGAAGAAGAGTTTGGTAGAGCAGGGAATGTTGGGTAGAGGGACCCACAGGGCCCAGTCCTAGACTGCCGGCACTAGATTGGTACTAGTGATCCCGAGAACTCCCAGTGAGGCTGAACCTAGGGCTTTTGAGGAAAAGATCTTCAAATGAAGTGCTGTCTCTAGCTTAGGGAGCCACTGAAGAGATGCCATTGGCAATAACAGAAAGCACACAGTCAGCAGCAGATCTCCACCCCCCTCTGCCTCACACCCTCTGCTGAGACTTTACTGGAAGATCCTAGCAGGGGGATGGCAAAGGAAAAACATCACCTGTAGATGGGCTTCCATCTCTCTCTCTCTCTCTCTCTCTCTCTCTCTCTCTCTCTCTCTGTCTCTCTTTTTTTTTCTCTCTCTCACACGTATGCACAAATGTATGCAAGCATGCACACACAGAAGTACATGCAGACATGCATGTACACACATAAACACACACACACAAAACATACACACACACGAATGTTTCTCGGAGAACTGATTCTGTTCATTTGAGGAAAGAAATTAATGGTTTTGATTGCGTCTCTCTTATATTCAGAAAGCCTTAAATAAAGAGAAGAGATATTTTGGCAAAGAGCAAAACTATCTGGCAACTTGTTTGGAAGGGATTTTCAGCACACCCGGATTCATCTGCTCCTAATCCCATGCTGGGTGCTTCAGCTTTCCATAATAAGTACTGGGGATTAAAAGAGGCCGATAAACAGTGGGTCTAATTGAACACTGGGCTGAAACTCAGTGTACAAAGGAGGAAGGGAAAAAGACATCCTTCTTTTCCAGTGTCCTCCTGTCCTGAAGCTGAAGTGTTCTAGTGTCTCTCCTTTGATGTCCTGGTGGTCATTGTGTGATGTAACAAGTCCTCCTCTGTCCCCACTGCCAGCTCCCAAATAATGACACAGAGAGACTTCTTAATTAATTATGAAAGCTCGGCCTTAGCTATTTCTAACTGGCTCTTATAACTTAAATTAACCCATTTCTATTAAGCTGTGTAATGTCACGTGACTCATGGCTGTTACTTTTCCTTCTGCATGTCCTGCTTCCTCTGCATCTGGCTCACAACCCTGCCTTTCTTCTTCTTCAAGTCCTCTCTGTCCCCAGAAGTCCTGTCTAACCTCCTCCTGACTAGCTATTGGCCATTCATTTCTTTATTAAACCAATCACGGTGACACATCTTCACACAGCATAAAGGAATATTCCACAACAGTGTGTAGAATGATTTTTTTAAAAAACAGATAAAACCAAATTCGTGTGGAAATCAGACTCAGAGCAAGGTGTGTAGTTTGAAGAAAGGGGATAGTGGATTTTGATTATTTTTAAAATATTTATTTATTTTGTATTTTATAAGGCCTAGTCACATGCACCCTGTGTGTGCTTTTGTGCCTGTAGTGGCCAGAAGGTGTTGAATTCCTGTATCTAGAGGTAGAGGTGGTTGTTAGCCAGCCGCTGTGGGTGCTGGGAACTCAAGTCAGGTCCTCTGCTAGAGCATCCTATGCTCTGTACAACTGAGCCCTCTCTCCAGTCCCAGTGGTGGGTTTTAAAGTCAGCTCCATCACATCTGCTTGGCTTGGAGGTCCTTCATTTAATTGTTCTTTAATTATTAATAATAATTATAACTATCCTTTCCTCTTGCTTGGTTAATTCTGAGGATTTGAGGGTGGTGGTGGCTGAATATAGAATACAATAAAATAAAATCTCAAGAAACCTCTGTGCATGTGTGCGTGTGTTCGTGTGTGTGTGTGTGTGTGTGTGTGTGTGTGTGTGTGTGTTTGATGATAAACTTTCCTGCAGAGTCTTGGGCGTTGAATACTTGGCCCCAGTTGGTGGTGCTGTTTGGGGCTTTGGGAGGTATGGTCTCACTGGAGGAAGTACATCACTGGGGGCAGGCTTTTGGAAGCTTAGGTGTCATTTCTCGTTCACTCTGCTTCCTGCTTATGGTTCAGGATGTGAGCCTAGGTTTCCTGTTCCTGCCACCATACCTTTGCCCTGCCATTGTGGACGCTGCTCCTCTGGACTGTAAGCCTAGCCCTGTCTTCTGTAAGCTGTGTTGGCTGTGGTGTTTTATCACAGAGATAGAAAAGTAACTAATACTGTGGGGTGTGTGTGTGTGTGTGTGTGTGTGTGAGTGTGCACGTAAGTGTGTGTCAGTGCGTATGTGAGAGTGTGTGTATGATAGTGTGTGTGAGTGTGTATGTGAGAGTATGTGTATGAGTGTGTGTGTGTGTGAGTGTATAAGTGTATGTATATTTTTCCCTCCGTGCTCTGAATATTGATCCCTTGTCAGATGCACGATTTCTGATTCTCTCCTGTTCTGTAATTTGTCTCTTCACTCTGATGATTTTGTTTTCACTATGCGGACACATTTTATCTTGGTGCAATCTAATTTTTCAAGTTTTAATTTGTTTTCTGAACTTTTTTAGTCTTTTTTTTTCTGTTTTCATTTTTGTTCTTTTTGTTACAGGCTTTCTCTGTGTAAAGGTCCTCGTTTTCCTGGAACTTATTTTGTAGACCAGGATGGCCTTGAATTCACAGAGATTCGCCTGCCTCTGCCTCCTGAGTGTTGAGATTAAAAGTGTGCACCACTATGCCTAGCCTGCTCTTTGAGTCTTTAAAAAAGTCTTTGCCTATTTTAATACAGTGACACATCGCCTGTGTTCTTCCATAGTTTCATGTCCTATGCTTTAGTCTTTAATCCACTTTGAGTTAGTTTTTGTCATCAGTGAGAGGCAGGGATCTAAATCCATCCTTCTTCATGAGGTAGTTCCCCAGTACCATTGGTTTACAGGACTGTCCTTTCTCCAATACACATTCTTAAACGTTTATAAAACATCAGTTGACTATAGCTGTGTAGATCTACTTCTGATTGTCCATGCTGTTCGGCTTGTCCTGTGATAATGTCAGTAATATGCTCTTGGGATGACTATAGTTTTAAAGGATGTTTTGAAGTCAGGTCTCTAGTACTTCTTGTTTTGTTCTCTTTGCTCAAGATTACTTTATCTGTGTTCTGGCCAGTCTGTGTTATTCTGACACCAACCAGGAAGAGAACCTTAGTTGAGAAATTACCTACATCAAATTGGGAAGTTTTCTTGATTAATGATTATTTGAGAGGACTCAGTCCTCCCACAAGGGAGTGTGTGTGTGTGTGTGTGTGTGTTATACAACCTAAGGATTTTTATAAGAAAGCAGGCTTGATTAAGCCGGTGAGCGGTGTTAACTCCACAGTCTCTGCTTCAGTTCCTGCTTCCGCTTTTCTGCTTTGAGTTCCTACCCTGGTTTTCTGAGATGATAGGATTTAATCTGTCATCAAACCCTTTCTTCCCCAGTACTTTTGGCCATGGTGTTTATCACAGCAACAGACAAAAGATCAGGGCAGGCTGTTTGGAGTTTCTGTGATTCAAAAAAAATAAATAAATAAGATCCCCCCCCCTAGTTTTGTGAAGAATATTTTATTTTGAAGAGGATTGGACTGAATCCATTACCTTGCTTTCTATGGTCCTCTTACATTTATTTCATCAATGCTTTATAGTTTCATCATAGGGACCTTTCATTCCCTTGGATAACTTCGTTCCTAGGTTTTTTTTTTATTGCAGCTCAGTATGCTTTTGTGATTTCTGTTTCGGATGATTTGTAGCAGTATGTGGCATTATTATTGATTTCCATATCCTGTTTTGTATCCTGTAACTTTAACCTAATAGGCGGCCTCTATTTTCTCTCTGAAGGTCCGACTGATGCCTGAGGTTTGTGCTCCTTATTTATTTGGTTAGCATTTTGTTTAGTCTTACGGCAGTGATAGACCTAGGTTTGGGCAACGCCCAGGAAAAGGAAACAGGGGTTCAGCAACAGCCAAGAACCTAGGGGAATTCATTTTCTATTTTTATTTTTTTAAAGAACATTTTAGCGGTCTTCCCCTGGGATTCATGCATTCTTAAGTGAGATGGGCCCTAACCACATTAGTACTATGACAGAATAGCCAGGCACAAGCTAATTGCAAATCACCCAGGAAGTTAGTAGATGTGATCAGGAACAGGAGAGAAGTCATTGAGGTAGAATGGTGACATTTCCAGGCCACTGAGCTGAAGATGCTCATTGGGAGGCTGCAGAGAAACCTAGCTCAGGACAGCAAGGTGCTTACTCACTTGAGTAACCACTTACTTGTACATTCAAGCTCCTCACTTTGTGTCCCTTCATAGATAAAAGTGCAAACAGAGAGACTCACTGGGTGCTGACCTGGGTAAGCTGTATAGTTATGGCCAGGATGTACAGGCTGCTGAAACCCAACACCTCCATGTCTAAATTGCATCCATCTATCCATGTATTAACCCATCTGTATACCCACTGGATAAGAGAGTTTTAACTCCAGACTCAGAAATCAAATAGAAATGAAAGCAAAAATTAATTTCATTATTTTGTAACAATGGAAAGAACACACCCAAAATGGCAAAAAAATTACAAGGAAATTATGCATTCATCATAATAACAAGTAGTTATTAAAATGCTCCCATGTGCCAGGAGGTGTGGTAAAAGATATGGAGGGTATAAAGGCAGATAAAATATTATTCTATAGTTTAGAATCCAGTAGAAACCACTACATATCTCTGACCTTGCATCCTAGTCTCTTGCCTTCAGTCCCTCCACTCTAGAGACTAGAGACTCCACTCTATTCCTTGGAATATAAGGATATCAGACATCTCTTGATTCAGGACTCTTACACTTGAATTTACATCTGTCTAGAATGACCTCTCTTAAGATACATACAAATTTAGTTTTCACACTTCCTTCAGGTCTCTGCCTCAAGGACTTTCAGGCAACTAGAGAAGATCCATTGAAACACCACCTCATTTATACAGCTATCCGATCAAGAGTTCTTTATTGAATGTCTGCCTCGTGAAGCCTCTCTCAAGGATTCTATGTTGGAGAGCAACATCCTGTTAGTTCAGTGATTCCGGATCTCCTTCATTTTGAAATCTCTTCCTAATTACCTGCACACACATGCATACACGCACACACACACACACACACACACGCATTCACATGCACACATGCATGCACACCTTTCATGTATATTTCATATTTCATGAGGTGCATAACTTTGTTCATTGCTCCATTCCTGAGTCCAGAAACACCTCCACAATAGATGTTCAACAAATACTGTTAAGTGAATAGCGCAAAGAAAGCAATGATAATGCCAAAGAGACAAATGGATTGCAATGTGGGAGGAATGATTACTTTGTACTGGTGTTATGGATTATGAACCATTCAATGAAAAGTTGCTACTTAGAAAAATAAAGTTCACATCTGCTAGACAGATCTATGGCTAGCTTCCAAAACAGATTTATCCAGCCTTTCGGAAATCGAGGTGCTGGTTAGATGTGATGAATGACCGCATGATGCCTGAGAATTTTTCCATTACCCTTTGCTGTTTTTCTGGGGGCTGTCTAGGACCATCTGGAAACAAATGGGTTTGACCTCATTTCCAAAACTACTTGCAAAGTCTGTTCTTGCTCACCAGGAGCTAAATCTTCACTAGTGGTTGTCTCTGCCTGCCGCTCTGCTCCTGTCTTATAGCCAGGCCTACTGATGGGACTCAAGAGGACATAGAACATTTTCTCTGTCACAAACGCTATCACTCATTACAGATGGGAGCAGGCAGTAACTCTAATGTCCACTGGAATGGCTCAGTGGAAGCATCCCTGCCAAAGAAAACAGGTGCTCAATGACTATGGAACAAGTCTGAGCAGAAAACCCAAGCTGAGCACGGGCACACGTGACCGCTGTTCTTGTGACTGCAGAGATCAGACAGGTAAATGTGTGCTCCTAGGCAGCCTGAGAAGACCCTCTGAAGCTCTGTTTCATGTGCTCATCCATTCGGTAGTCATTTGTTGACTGTCTGCTTTGTGCAGGGTTCAGAGAGAGACATAGGCTGTCTGTGGGACTGCCTCAGGTTTTCAGAAGCCCTTCCCCTTGTAGGTTGTCTGAATCAAACAGTCCTACATGCAGGAAAGAGCAACTAATTCAAAAGATTTTCTAAAATAGCAAGAAAACAGAGGCTGGGGAAATGGCTCAGTTGGTAAACTGTTTGCCCTGTCGGTGTGAATTTGGATCCCCAGAACCCATGTGAAATACCAGGTATAGCGGTATATGCTCATAGTTCCGGTGATGGGACGTGGAGACACGTGGATTCCTGGCCTCACTGGCCAGGTATCTTAGCCTGCTTGGTAAAGATCCAGGCCAATAAAAGACCCTGTCTTAAACCAAAGGTTCCTAAGGAATAACACCTGGGCTTGTCTGATCTCTACATGCATGTGCACACATACACATATACGTCTACATACAGGTAGGCAGAAACATGGGAACAATTTTCTAGAAAGCAAAGACAGGGAGGGGTATGAAGACAGAGTGGCTTACCATGTTTCCCTACCAGGTCCTGGATTTACTGGGTACCTCCTTTGCTCTTTTCTTTCCTTGGCTGTGGTTTCTCCAATATTCAGTATATCTGGTTAAGAAAAATAATTTTGATCCTGGCTGAAAAACCTTGCCCAAGGATCTGCCCTAAGAGGTTCAGCCTCATTTTAGAGCAGAGTAGAATGAAAAATATCAAGACTAGAGTCAACGAGAAAGACAAGCAGACCACTCATCTGTTGGAGGCCTTGGACACAGTCGCATTTCAAGGTGCTGTGAGAAGAAAGACAAGCTAGGCAGTTACACATGCTTTGCCTGGTACGACACTAAAGGTTGAGGCATCTGCCCTGTTTGCTGATGGCTGAGGCGTCCTTAGTGACTCATGGAGTATCAAGAGGACTGATAACTGAGGACTCGGATAACCTATAGACCACTTGACACATCAGAGGGTTGCTTGTGAGGTCTCTGATCCTACTTTTTCGTGTGCAGCTAAGAATTGCGAATTACAGTTAAAGAGGGGAAAGGTCCATGGGTAAATCAGTCCCTGTGTCAGAACAGGCTGAGTGGGGCAAGGCTGGACAGAGCTACCCTGTCCAGATGTCTTGACACTGGCTTTGTAGTGAGGGGCAGTTTGGTCATCTGACTAGGTACAGTGAAGCCTGGACCCCACACTGTTTGAGGGACACTCCTTGAACCTAGCTGAAGGGGAAGCAAAACTTGCAGGCATTTCTAGAGAGAGATGTCCTGTTTATATGCACAGGGCCAGCCCAGCAGTCACTGACAGGTAAGTGGGTAATGGATTTGTGTTAGTCCTAGAGAGAAAGAGACAAAGAATTTTATTTTGTCTTCTTCTCTTCATCTTTGTGTGTGTGTACATATGTACGTATGTGCATGCACATGCATGTCTTCCTTAATGTTTCTCTATCATTATGTGTATGAGTGTTTGCTTGAATGTATGTATGTGTACCATGTGTGTGACTGATAACCATGGTGGCTGGAAGAGGGCAATATATCTCTCAAACAGGAATTACAGATGGTTGTGAGTTGCATTGTAGGTGCTGGGAACAGAACTCTAGTCCTCAGCAAGAACACCAAATGCTCTTAATCACTGAATGATCTCTCTAGCCCCGTCTTGTTTGTTAAGACTTGCAGCTAGTCCCTTAGGCTAGACTAGCTGGCTAGTGAGCTCCAGGGATATACCTGTCCCCTCTCTTCAGTGGTGGGGTTACAAGTGTGCCACCATGGCCAGCTTTTCTACCTGGGTGCTAAGTCTCTGAATTCAGATCCTCATAGTCCTGTGAGGAAAGAGCTTTACCAACTGAACTATCTCAGCTGGCTTCCTCCTCTGGAGACAAGGTTTCACTCTGTGGTGGTCTGAATGAAAATGAACCCCATAGTCCCACAGGGAGTGGCGGTGTTAGAAGATACAGCATTGTTGGAGGAAGTATGTTATTGGGGGTGGACGTTGATGTCTCAGAAGCTCAAGTCAAACCCAGTGGCCCTCTTTCTTCCTGCTGCCTGCTGATCTGGATGTAGAACTCTCAGTTAGCTCTCCAGAACCATGTCTGTCTGCATGCCACCATGCTTCCTGCTGTTATAATATACTAAACCTCTGAACTGCAAGCCAGCCCCAATTAAATGTTTTCCTTTATAACAGTTGCTGTGCTCATGGTGTCTCTTCACAGCAATACAACCCTAACTAAGACATACTCCAAGACTCAGACTTCTTTGCAACTTCCTTCCTTCCTTCCTTCCTTCCTTCCTTCCTTCCTTCCTTCCTTCCTTCCTTCCTTCCTTTCTTTTGAGACAGGGTTTCTCTGTAGTTTTGGATCCTGTCCTAGAACTAGCTCTTGTAGACCAGGCTGGCCTCAAACTCGCAGCAATCCACCTGTCTCGTCTCTGCCTCCCAAGTGCTGGGATTAAAGGCGTGCACCACCACTGCTCGGCCTTCTTTGCAACTTTTTATGTTGACTAGGACGGCCTCGAACTTATGGTGGTCCTCTTGCCTCTGCCCCCAAGTGCTGGGATTACAGGTGTGCATGACCATGCATATGTCTTTGTCCTTTACAAGCCCATCATTTCTTCGCTGTATCTACTCATTCCAACTTACACTGTTCTCATGTATTAGACAGGGGGCCTGAGCTATCTCTCTTCCCTGTCTTCCTATGCACTGCACTTTTGAGATAGCAACTTCCCTGATCAATGCAGATGACCAAAGTATTTTCCTTGAATAAAAATCATTCCTTCATTAGATGCCTTTTTATCCTAGTTACTAAAATAAGTTCGTTAAATTCTCAAATAGAATTCAGTAAACTTCTCCACAGTTTGGTTAGGTATTTGGAAGAGAGGCTATAGGACTCCACATTAAATTTTGTACTTGCAGTATCAAATATAATTTATATACTTGTCTATCACCCAAAACAAAATTCAGGACAGATTTAGAACTAGAAAAGCAGTTAACTCTATGTTCTCTTGCATAACTCGTATCCATCACCTATATTCAGTGTAGACTTTGAATTTAGGAGTGCTGTTTTATTTATTTGAATGTATTTTTAAATAATAAAGTTTATAAAATTAAAAAAAATCTTGGATTGACATGGTATGGTAGTCCATATCAGATTCTCTATAGACATTGGATTTTCTTGAGCCTGTTAGCTGAGGCCCTGGATTGGTGCTAAGCTATATCTTTTCTCCTTATAGAAGGCGCAGGGCTCCATTGAACTATGTGCTTACTTAGGCCCAGCGGGTCACAAAGGTATCCTTTGCAAGTGCGAGCTACCCTCAAGGGAAGACAAGCAGAGCAGGTGAGGGTGCCCCTGAAGGTGTGTGTGGGCTAGGCCACTGCCCTGAAGTTTGGGAGCCAGAGGTACCCGTGGCCGTGGAAACCTCATCTCTGATGTAAACCAAGCTCAGGTCAGGCCCTTCTCACTGGAAGGAAACAACAGCAGAGGGCCTGGCGGGCGGCCAGCACTCCCTACCTCCCTACCTGCTCGCATTTCTGTCTCCAGTTGCAGGTGTGGAGAACTTACCTGTTACACGGTCTTTCTCCCGCTAGTGCCACGAAACAGGATGCTGAACAGCAAGCACAAGAAATCCTCGGGGCTTGTTTTGATTGCAGTGTGAAAGGGCTGGGATCCGTTGGCTCTCTAAAGATAAGAGGAGAACCTGCTGAAGGCCCAAGAGGACATGGCTGGTACCCCACCTGCTCCCCTGGGCTCTCTTACCAGACCTTTCCATCTCTCCTCCAGCTTCCAGGCACATTTGGTTCCAAGCAGATGGACTCCTCGCACCATGTTTTGGCACTCATGAGTTCTGGTTATTGGAGTTCCTTTGGGTACTTGTGCATATAATTTAAAGTGCTGGGGTCTTTTCAAAACCCAGGTGTTGTCTGGAGGTCACATAGGAAATTGTCCCCTTAACCGACCCACAGGAATTGATGGAGGTCTGGGGTATGAGAAACCATAGGTCCCCAGTGGGTGGCACTTCTGACTACTGTCCTCCACCCCTTCACACACACACACACACACACACACACACACACACACACACACACACACAGAGAGAGAGAGAGAGAGAGAGAGAGAGAGAACACACTGCAGGATAAGCCTGCAGACCCTGCACGCTGCAGGACCAGGACTGTGTGTCACTTAATGGGATGCCCCCAGGATGGATCAGGGTGCCTGGCAGCTAACAGGGACCCACTAGACGTTCAAGTGGAGGATCTGCTATAGGGCAACTTCCTTTTCGAAAAGGCCTTTCTGGAGAAATTGATTAAGTCCCAATGAAGGGATTTTCTGAGTTCTTAAAAACAATTGCAACACCTTGAGCCAGTTTCTTCCTCTGTCACCTACGTCATGGCGTGCAGTGAAGACCTCACGCCAACACCCCTCTGAAGTACACTAGTACACTCTCCAGCAGCATTAGCTGATTCTGTCAGGAGGTTTTCCACCCTTGATACATTTCCAGATGATATGCATATTTTAAGAGTCCAGTGACGTCAGCTCTAATTCTGGGAAATTACGAACTCTTCTCCTCAATTTCTTACGCGGAGATCTTCCACTGAAATTAAGCCTAGTCATTATATCAGACATTAAACATGAGAAATGGCCTGGATCTGATTGAACCACTCCGGAGGGGGCCAAATGATGGCATTATTATTTTTAAATTGGGAACCAATATTCTAGACTTTTGTGTCTTGCTGGCGATGATATTGGATATTTTCCTTGCTTGAGTTTTTATCAAACCTCCCCAGAGTGTACAAATTTGGATCATAATTCAGTCGGATATGATGGCCCCAGTTCCTGGAACGTTGTTTGTTGAACGCTGTGTGGGTAGACACTGGGAATGGTGAGAAGCCCCGCTGAGAGCAGGCGGCTGCTGGACAGCTCCCCACTTTGGCCTTGCTCTGCTAATATCTCTCCTGGTGTGGGCTAGCTCCATGCTGCTTCTGCTATGTAGCAGCCCAAGATATTTGCCTGAGGGCTCTGTAATGCCCTAGTTCTGGACTGAAGCTGAGAATGTGGGGGTGGGCTCTCGGAGTCCGGCAGCCTTTGCAGTCATAACTACACAGGATGCTATGTCTAGGCCAGAAGTTGCAATGTGAGATTGGGAGGAGTTTGTGGAAATAACTGGATTGAATGGGATGCTTAGGGCGTTGACTCTAAGCTTTATGTAAATGATATGTGGGCCTGGGTGTCGCTGGTGGATGGCTGTGTGGCAGACTCCCCCTCAGAGCTAGCAGAAGATCACATTATTTATTTCTCGTGGTTCTGGAGGTCTGGAACCTGGACAGGACACAGCAGGGTGAAAGATCTTGGTTTCATTTGCTGTTGCTGGGCTGTGACGTCTGCAGTGCCTTTTCTCTTGGTGTCTGACACACAACTGTGACAGGAACAGTAGATAAAGCTGGTCAGGAAGGCCAGGAAGCCCTGAGCAGCAGCTCTGAGAATGCCCTTGCTGGAAGGACAGACAGTAGGACAGACTTCTGGTTCTTCAGTTCTGGTTTCTTGGCCCTGCCTGGAAGTTGTACAAGTGTACAGGAACGAGAATGAGAGGAGGCCACTACTCAGCACATGGTGGGGCAACTAGACCAACTAGTTCATACACCTCCCTGTACCTCACCCCAGTTTCGGCCACAAATCATTAAAAATCCCCCTGGACAGCAGCAATGAGACCCCATTGCCAGGACTCAATCCTGCTACACAAGAGTGTTGCCTTCTGTCCTCTTAAGCCCTGACTATGAAGCCACAATAGATTTGTCTCAAAAACTCACCCTCCATGGTCTGTGAGTTGCATTCTTTAAATTCTCTAGACAAGAACCCAAAAGCCACTGGTTCTGGTGGCTTTGGAGAGCACTGGATTTTCCACGACCCTAGCCTCCCAAACTAAGTTTATCAAGAACCAAGAAAGACTGAATCACTCTCAAAGACGCCCTCAACTTTCCTATCTTGTCTAGGATGGTTTCAGTGACTGGACACAGACTGCAAGGGCTCAGCTGGGATCATAGATGTCTTTTGCTTTGCTGTGTGACTTCAGGGTCTTTCCCATCTTCATATACCACTCAAGATGGTCTCATTCATAGAGTGTGAGATTTCTGACAGTGGAACTCAGGAGGTGCTTTTAAATGCTTTTGATTTTATTTATTTATATTTTACGTTTGTGGGTATTTTGCCTGTGTGTGTTTGCGTAATTGGCCTGTGCAGTTACTGCAGAATCCAGAAGAAGGCATCAGATCCCCGGAACTGGAGTGCCAGGCAGTTGTTAGTTGCCAGTGGGTGCTGGGAATGGAACCAAGGTCTTCTGGATGAGCAGCCAGTGCTCTTAACCACTGCACATCTCTTCAGCCCTACCCTGGGCTTCGGCTGGAAATAGGTACAGGACTACCCCCACAGTATTCTTCCAGTAGACCCAAGGGCCAGTTCATAGTCAAGGAGAAGGGACTCACCTAGTTACAAGGTTGCTCAGGTTGACTGGACCAGATGTGGAGGGGGAGAATGTTGAAGGAACCAGTGGCTAGATCAGGAGGCATGAGCACTTGGCCAGAGCTGCTGAGACCAAGGTGAGACAGAGAAGGATCCTCATCGTGGGATGACTGCTCTGAGATTCAGCTTGTGTATTTTGTTCTTGCTTTCAAATACAGAGGTTTATAGGATATGTCATAGAATCATGGTAGGGTCACAGAGAGACAAAGTACAGGGGTGTCAGTTGTGAACCCGGCCCAGTGCCAGGTATATAGCTAACATGGGGAACGGGATGATATAATCACCATCAAAGTCATGGTGACACTAATGACGGCAATGTTGTGGGCAGGGATACTGGTGCTGGGAAGTGGGGGTGAAGACAAGGAAATGGACATTTCCAGAATGCTTGACAGGCTGCATACCTGGTGCCTCCCACTCTCTCTCTGTCTCTCTTCATCCCTCATGACCTCTGCAGGAACAAGTGAGTTTAGAAATGAACAAACATTTGGAGGGATTAATAAATTCATACTCATGATAGTCAGGTCTGTCCACCATGTCTCCACCTTTTTCTCACAAAAGAAGTCAAGTTAGCATAATGTATTCAGACACACCACAGTCTTGGGGCCTGCAGCTCCATCCTGCTGTGCCTCGCACAGTTCCTGTTAGGGTTTCAATTTGAAATATCCCCAGCAGGTGGCATTCTTTTGGGAGACTACAAAATGTAGTCTGTAGGGACATAGCTAGTGGAAGCTGGTCACCACAGGTGGCCTTTGAAGGTTATAGCTCTGCCCCTGGTCCCTTCAAGTTCTATGCTTTCTGTTCTATGGTGTCCATAGAACCTGTGCCACAC
This sequence comes from Myodes glareolus, assembly GCF_982192425.1. Lineage (NCBI taxonomy): Eukaryota > Metazoa > Chordata > Mammalia > Rodentia > Cricetidae > Myodes > Myodes glareolus. Next base: position 10,962,092 of record NC_142029.1, read on the forward strand.
TCACTGTGTGTGTGAACTGAAGTCTTCTGTTATGTCTTCCCCGCAGAGACAGATGGAAACCCCTTTGGGGCCATGAGGCATAGTCTTCTAACCCCCGTGCTGGTTAGTTTTTTGTCAGCTTGACACAAGCTGGAGTCATTGGGAGGAGAAAGACCCAGATGAGGAAATGCATCTATTAGGTTGACCTGTAGGCAAATCTGTGGGGGTATTTCCTTCATTAATGATTGATGTGAGCTGGCTCAACCTACCATGGGCAGTCCCATTCCTAGGCAGGTGGTCTTGGGATGTATAAAAAAGCAAGTCGAGCAAGCCATGGAGCAAACAAGCAAGTAAAGAACATTTTCTGTGGCTTATGTTTCAGTTCCTGCCTCCAGATTCCTTCTTGAGGCCCTCCCTGACTTCCCTTAATTATGGCTATGCTGTGGAGGTGTGAGCCAAATAAAACCTTTCATTCTCCAAGTTGGTTTTGGTCAGTGTTTTATCACTTCAATAAAGAACAAGCTGGCACACTCCCTTAAGTGTTTCTCTCAAGTCTTGTGGTCACAGCTGTGTGAAAGTGACTAATGCCATCTCTGTCGCCTTAATTCTGAGTATTTGCTTCTCAACTGTGAAGTGGAAAGCACCCATTTTACTTCTCCAGAACCTGTCGAAGGCATCCCTTTATGAATGGTGAAAAGGCATTTGCAAGATCTATAGTGCCCCACGAATGTTGATATTGTTGTATCAAACATAGGTTAGCAAGTGTTAGTGGAGCTGGATAACTGAACAGGCAATCCATCCATGTATGTATGCATGCATGCATGCGTGTGTATGTATGTATGTATGTATGTATCATTTACCTTCATCTGTCTATCTCTCTGTCCTTAAAGCCATCTACCCATCCATCCATCATCCATCCATCCATCCATCCATCCATCCATCCATCCATCCATCCATCCATCCATCCATTTTTATCATCTGTCTGTCTATCTATCTATCTATCTATCTATCTATCTATCTATCTATCTATCTATCTATCTATCTATCTCTCATCTGCTTACCTGCCTACGTAACATACGCTCTTTGCTAATCCTGTCTTCTACTACCTCAAGATTTTGGCAGGGTAAGGCACTTTCATTTTTCTAGAAAGCCCCTAGGAAGGGGTGGGAGAGGTAAGGAGTGAAAATGCCAGTCCTGGTGTGGTGTAGTGATGCTCTTCCTATGTAATCCCCAACAAGATTCCATAGGTATAGTTTCTCCCATGAGACCTCTAGCAGCATTTCATAGCACAGCAGAGCAGGACCTGAGATCGCAGGTGTGGGTACAGCCGGCTTCCTCTGACTCACAGCTTTTCATTATCATCTTGCAAATATCCCCTGTCTGAGCCCGAGGGAGGAGGCCAACCCAGTGATGGATAAAATGCTGATTTTTTCCGTGTCTCCCAATGCCTGATAAAGATTCAGCAAATGTTTACCAGACCACTGTGAACTTTTAGGCTTCTCCAGAGAATGACAGTTTGCAGCACATGTGGAAATATTGTCATTATCTGTTTATGGGTGACCGTGGGATGCACAGTGACCAAGGAAGCTGGAGTGAGCTGGGTCATGCCTCTTGCTTCTCGTTTTCTCTTCCCCTAATTTACCCTGGGTCTGACGCGCCATCCTGCTCTCATTCCAGCCATGCAGCTGCATGCATTATTCCCTTCACTTCTGCCCACATCTGCCACCCCAGGAACTAAATGGTTTGTAGCTACAGACACATTTCCCAGGCAGTGAATTGTAATAACACAATGAGATAAGGGTCTCCATCTGACACGTACACCCTGAGTTTACCAGAGATAGTAGCATAGCTGGGGCTCCTGGCTCTGCGTGTGTGTGTGTGTGTGTGTGTGTGTGTGTGTGTATGTGTGTGCCTGTGTGTGCAGTGGGTAGGTGTCAGTATGTGGGCTCTGGGAGGTGTCTCGTGAACACCACTGATGATGAGAGAGGCGACAGCATTTGCTGCTTGGTAATGAGATTCAGTGTTATGGGACTGCTATTTTTAGGGTTTAAGCTATGAAAATCTTATTCCCTCACTAGAGGTCTCTTTTCTGTCATTTTGGAGCACACTAGGTGAGGAATCCAGTGTCATCTTTTAAAATAATAACAGATCCAAGTTAGCTTATCAAATACTGCTCTCCCAAGTCTGGTTGACAAGAGTGAGCTTAAAAATGGAATTTTGGGTCGAGAAAAGCAGAGAATAGACAGAAAAAGAGAGAGGGATCTGAAAGTCTTGCGTTAAATAAGGACAACGAGACATAATTTTAAAATTGATAGAATTTGATTGTATCCTTTGTGTCAAATCAAGCATCCATCTCCATTGCAAGTCTGCTTGCCTATGTCTATCTGTCTATCTATCTATCCATTACTAATTATCTGTGTATCTATGTATGAATCTATTATCTACCTGCTTGTCTATTGATTAATTTATCAATAAATAATTGATATTTATCTATCATTTATCTATCTACTCACCCACCCATCCATTTATCTATTATCTGTCCATCCATTGATGTATTTCTCTATCAGTCATCATGTATCCACCCATCTCCCACATGCCTCTCTGTGTGCATGAGGTGCCCATTGATCTAAATTCCCCCCTTGGTCACCCTTGCATCTTCATACTCACACAGGCTTCATGTGCATCAGATTCTTTGAGTAGAACTAATGGAATGATTTTGCATAGGTCTGGAGGCTTTTCTGGTTTGGTAACAGAGGCTCTGAACATAGAGGTTTCTATTGTTCTGTACTTTGATTCTGTTAACCATTGTATCAAGTGTTGTAAGCAGAGATTGCTTTTTCATTTCCTGGCCACCCAGACCCAAATAATCATATAAAAACTATATTAATTACAACACTGTTTGGCTGATGGCTCAGGCATTTTTCTAGCTAGCGCTTACATCTTAAATAAGCCCATTATAATTATTTTATATTTTATCACGAGGCCTGTGGTTTGTTACCTCTAGCTTCTTGGGCAGCTACACGACATCTGCCTGACTCCATCTTCTTTCTTCCTATATCTCTGCTTTGTATTCCTGCCTTGCTGTATTCTGCCCTGTCATAGGCCAGATCAGCTTCTTTATTAACAAATGGTCATAAAATATATTCACAGTATACAGAGGGGAATCCAAAGACAGTACTTCAGGGTTCCTGCTTCATGAAAGAGTCTGCCAGACATTCTGCAAAACACAGAAGAAAGTGACTGACAAACTGCCAATATAGGCAAAATAGTCTAATTTCTTGCTTCATGGAAAAGTCTGCCTGATACTATGGGCCTGTAGGCTGAAGTTGGATGCCTCAACATTACAGAAGAACTTCCAGCCATGGAGATTCTACGGCTCAAACACAGGGTATCACGCCTGGCAGCAGATGCTTCACCCATGGAGCCATTGTTAGGAATTATTCTTAAGGAATTATTCTTAAGATTAGCTTCTCCACCGAAGCAAATAATTCCAATCAGACCAAATAAGATTGAATCAATGCTCATTTTACTGCAGTGCTCCCACTACAGGTGGCTGGGAAAGCGGGGGGGGGGGGGGGGGAGAGGGAGGGGGGATAGAGGGGAAGCACAGCACCCAAAAAACATGTGTTCTTTTTCTTCATGGGCCCCCTAAATAGCCTGTGAGAGTGGTCCTGACCCTCCCTGGGGAGGAGTCAGCGCTTGGCAGGTTTTTCTGGAGGTGGGATGATGTACATCACTCCTGACCTCTTACCCACTGAGAGCTCCTAGTTTGGAGGAAGTTGCTCCATAAAGCAGGTGGTGGATAGATGATCCTGACAGGCATTGCCAACCAGAGGCAGAGCAGGAGGCACAAGCAGAGCCCAGGGAAGAAGGCTGCTTACTGACTCCTTCACCATCCTTTGTTCAGCTGGCTTTCTTATGTAACCCAGGACCAGCTGCCTAGGAGTGGTGCTGCCCCTAGTGAACTGGGCCTCCTATATTAATTAGCAATCAGGATGAGCATCCATAGGCACAGTCATAGTCAAATTTGAGATGGGCAGTTCCTCAACTGAGGGTCCTTCCTCCTAGGTATGCCTTCTGTTGTGTCTTATTGACAATAACAATTAAACAATATGCCAGGTTGCCTATGGAGCTTGTCTCTGCTATATAAGTTTGTTATTGTGGTGCCAAAAATTTCTCTGCTCTCGCAGCAGCTTAAACATGTTTCTGTAAGGGATGGAGAGAGTACAGGTGGGTGTATATATGTATGCATGTATATATATATATATATGCATGTATGTATGTATATATATAATAGAGGAAGGTGAGTGTCAGTAGAATTTTATTCAGCCACAAGGAAAAAATAAATTATGAAATGTGCAGAAAAATGAATGGAAGTAGGAAGCATGATATCAAGGGAGATGATCTAGGCTTAGAAAGACAAATAATTCATTTTTTCTCATACGTGGATCCCAGCTTCTGACTGTTATATATGTGTTTCTAGGTGGTAGCAAATGTGGGCAAAGACTAGGAAACGAGAAAGAGGCCAAGAGAGGGGGAAAAAGATGCTATGGTGTGTGTGCATGCGTGTGTGTGTGTGTGTGTGTGTGTGTGTGTGTGTGTGTGTGGACTATAGAACAGTAAGATGTTAAAGTGGAGAATACAGGGGGCAAAATATACAGTGGGAAAAGGGAGAGCAGGCTAAAGGGAAAGAGCACATATGTGGGGGAACAGGACAAAATTGATATAAGGAAACTTGTTGCTTTTTAAGCTAATGAAAATTCAATAACCACAGATCTTCCTGGAAGAGAGGGGGAGGGACTGTAGGAGAGGGTGTTTGGAGAGGCCAGTGCACTGACCATGACAAGGCTGCCATACCCATGAACTCACAACCTGTCAGCATTCCGGCCTGGATAGGAGAGGGTAGAGGGGCTCTTGAGGTCTCACTTCTAGCTGGGGAGCTGTGGTTAGTCGATGGTTGCTGGAGGAAGAAGAGTCACTTTTCTTCAGAGATGTGGTCTCTGGTTGGCTGCCCATCCTCCAGTGTCTGGCCCCACACCGATACATAAGGGCAATACTAACTAGATTCAGTGAATTAAAAAGGATATGAGTTGGGAAGTGGGGCCCTGGTCTAGTGGGAGGGGGAAGTAAGGATGGACACGCTCAAAATCCCTTTTATACACATGTGAATTTCTCAAGAATATAATATATATATATATATATATATATATATATATATATATATATATATTACAATGACAAATATAAGTTAAAAATAAATTGACTGGAGAATGCTACCCTAAGTAATCCTATATTAATTATTTTATATATAATTCCTATGCTTTAACTTCTTCAGTTAGAAAACCCATAGGCAACTTGGAACCAGCTTGCCTGGGCTCCGATCTTGGGGTACAGGGCTGCAGGGTTGTCTGTCAGCAGAGCTGAATGGCCTTTGCTGGCAAACTACAGTGCAAACCTGAACAACCATACATGTGCCCTGCACAGCTCTGTGTGTCTGACAGCCCTCCTTTGCTGCCACACACTGTATGGCAGCAGACAAAAAAAAAAAAAGCAGAACCTTTACAGTTCTGTTGCTCCTGTTTCTGCGTCAAGAGAGCAAGGAGAATACTTCAAAGGGCTGTTCTGAGAATTATATATTTATTAAACATGATAAATAACAATAAGTACACATATAGTCCTCAGGGGGGGATTGGCATATAGGAATATTATGGATGTTAGTTAGTCCTCTTTACTACTGCACTTTTCCCACTGAGTGTGAATTTTGCTGCAAGCTGACACGCGAAGCCCGTCTCTCAGTGACTGATGGCCGGATATAAACCTTGGATTTGGAAGTCTGGAAGCTCAAGCTTGAGTCACGATCCAGATTCACGACTCTTTATGAACTGTGAGCTAAGCATATCTGGCTTTGGTGTCCTTCTGAGAAGGTGCTCAGGTTCTACACTCTGGTTTCTTATTTCTTCCTTTTCTTTTTTAGCAGAGGCAGTAAGACCCAGAGAGGACAAGTCCGCTGATGCAGCAGGGTGCTGGGCCCTAAGGCATGAGGGTCATGTGCTTGTGTGGCCATGAGGTTGTGACTTGCTAAGACGGTAACTCTAATGGGTAAGGCAGGTGTGGAGGAGATAGTGGGGCAGACACTACTCTCAGGAGGAGGCAGGCTGACGGGAGATCTGTTGAATTCAGGAATGGCAGTTTAGATGCCACCAGAGGGAGGTGGCATTGCTGTCTGTCACAGTTAATTCCAAGCCTAAATGTTCCTCATTGTCAGCCTCATGTGGAGGCTGGTCCTGATATGAGTCACACCCTTGCATCTGGTTTTCCTCTGACAGAGATCACTCTGTTAAGCATTGCCAACAGGTTTCAAAGGAATGCTTTCAGAGAGAGGGGAAATATAACAGAAGGCTTGACCAAGCCCAGCTGGACTCAGGAGGGCTCTTCTTGTCAGATGTGTCTGTGTTCATTAAAACAACCTGAAGGGCTCCATGGCTAGGGACTTGGGTTGGTGAATTCCTGGTGGACAGGTTAGTCATTTGTAGATGAGTATGGGAGGGGCTTGGGTATGCCTTTCTATGCTAGGTAAGCTGTAGAGTGCTTTCCACCCCCTTGCCTTACACCTCTGCCCCTCCCTCTAGAGAGCAGTTAGGGATTTCCTTGGGTTGGCAGGAGCTTCTGTTTCCTTTGCGGGTGATATTCAACAAAGAGGCCAAGATACTGTGTTATTGTATTCAGCTAACAGACAGGGATACTGTGTTATTGTATTCAGCTAACAGGCGGGGATACTGTGTTATTGTATTCAGCTAATAGGCGGGGATACTGTGTTATTGTATTCAGCTAACAGGTGGGGATACTGTGTTATTGTATTCAGCTAACAGGCGGGGATACTGTGTTATTGTATTCAGCTAACAGGCGGGGATACTGTGTTATCTTAGTTTTGGAAAAGCAGACTTCAAGCCAAAGTTTCAGGCATGATATTTTAATAGGGAGGGAAATGTGATCAGTTTGTGGTGACTCATACTTGCATTCTTGGTACTTGGGTTCCAAGTACTTAATACTTGGTGCTGGAGCAGGAGGATTGTAAGTTTGAGGCCACCTGGACTACCCAGTAAGACGCTCACTGTCTGAAAGACACAACAAATTGAAAAAAACAAAAGCTTTCTTTAAAAGACAAAAACTGGAGCAGTGAGTAAAGAGAGAAAGGCAGCCAAGAAAAAAAGTGTTAACAAGCCAATTTCCCAATTTCCAATGAGAGTGACCAGACCTCATCCACAGGGACAGTCTGGAAAATAATAGAGTACAAGGCTCAGACTTATCCCACTTTTGTATTTACATACCTACTCCCGCCAGATGTGAGAAGGGGCTTATTTTGTTTTACTGTTTTGAAAATTCTAATTCTCTAGCATTTCCAAGTCTTGAAGGTATGCTTCCTTCCTCCCTCCTTCCCTCCCTCCCTCCCTCCCTCCCTCCCTCCCTCCCTCCCTCCCTCTCTTCCTTCTTTTTTTTTTCTTTGTTTTTTCAAGATGGTGTTTCTCTGTGTAACAGCCGTGGCTATCCTAAAACTTGGTTTATGACCCAGGCTGGCCCCGAACTCAAAGAGATCGGCCTACTTTTGCCTCTCAAGTGCTGCGATTAAAGGAATGTGCCACCACCACTGACTGAAGGTATGCTTTTTTGAGGAAAGTCCTCAGACTAAGAGGTACTTGGAGGTCCACTTTGATGCTCCAAAATGGAAAGACCTGAGGATTATGGATGGGGCACAACATCCAAATTTATGGCTTAAAATAATAGAGATTTGTCTCTTGATCACACTCAATCAAAGTGAGCCCATGGTTGCTTTCAACAACTTCTTTTGTGTGGAGGGTCTCCTTTTGTGTTGTGCCTTCTGTGATAAAGAGCTTTAATCAATTTATACAACCTAGGATCACATGGGAAGAGTGTTAATGAGAGATTGCCTACTTTGGATTGGCCTGTATGTACATCTGTAGGGGAGTGTCTTAATTAATTGATGTGGAAGGCCAAGTTGACTATGGGTGGCACCATTCCCAGGGCTGAACTGTATATGGAGCTGAGCACACTCCAGAGAAAATGTACACACTTATTTCTCTCTGCTTTTGACTGTGGATGTGCCACGACCGGCTGTCACAGGCTGCTGTGTTGTGACATCTTACCAATGTACTGTAACCTGGAACTGTGATGGAAAATGAACCCCCTCCCCTCCACGTTTCTTTAAGTTGGGGTGTTCTGCTGCAGCCACAGGAACGAGACTCCTTCCTTCGGCAGGTTGGTGGAAACAGTAGAGTGTGGTGAAAATGACATTGCATGAGTTCCGAGTCCTCGGGAAAGTGTGAACGCTTCAGCCTTTGTCATGAGACCCTGACCCTGTCTGACCATTTCAGCCTAAAGACAAACTTCTGACTTGCCCAGAGGGCTGAAGACAAGAGAACCTTGGCGTGACAGAAGGGCTGCCATTCAAGCCCAGACATTGCCGTCCTCTGAACCCAGTCCACAGTGCCCACCACTCTACCGTGATCTAAGTCAGCTGCATAGAAATAACCAATGTAAGGAATGTGCTCCCCGTTCATTCGATTGACTAGTATTTGTTGATAGTGTATAGGTATGCACGAGAGGAGACTGCACAATACCGTCTAGCAGGATACCAGGAGGAAGTGGTTATTAGCAGCCCCCATCATTTACATGAAATTTCCTCTGCAATGGAGTAACAGCCAATGCTCCTAACAGAGACAGATGCCTAGTGCAGCCCGGTTATAACTTGTGATAAACTCGTGGGCCAGAATTCCCACAGTTCCCAATCCCGATTGCCTCCCGAAGGAAATAATACATTTATCAGTCTCTGGATCTGATTGGTGGCTATCTTGATTGAAGGGGGAGAAAGAAGGAAGTTAAAAGTGTACCTGCAAGATTGCACTGCGGTTTCCAGGTACATTCTGGAAGCCCCTCGAGTCCCTTTGGTGAGGAACTCCAGTGGGAGGGGAGCTCATGGCTGATTTATGCGTTTCTGTATTGCTCTGTTGTGATTGATATCGGCACAGCAGCATCAATAACTTCATACATTTCTCCTAGGAGTCTGGATCCGGTGTGGTGTCTCTAGTGTCCTGTAACATGATTTATGATTCCCTAGTTCAAGTAACGTTTCAAGTCCCCAAAGAGAACATGGTGTGTGTTGAAGGAAGCTTAATATGTCAGAGGGATCTAGGTCTCAATTTCTTATTTCTGACTTGTTGCCTGTGTGACCTTGAGCCAATTGCTCAAATGCAGGCACCTGTTTCCCTTTTGCGGAAGGTGGACAATTACAATAAATGCCCATATTTCTTATGAATATTTGATTAAGGGATGGATTTAAATTGCTTTGTCCTACGAGACCCTGCACACAGAGATGAAAGCGAAATTAAAGGATGATCAGGCTCATGGTTTTAAATATCCTGGCTGCTGGCTCTCTTAATGCCTGAGGATTATGATGAGTCATCCCTAGTGTATTAGTGGGGTTCAGCTAGTGGATATAGGGGGGAGTCCTGATACTTTAGAGACTGAGACAGGAGAGGCCTTTAAGCCAAGGAGTTTAAGAGCAACTGGGGCAACATAGCAAAATTCTGCTCCCTTCTCCCCCAAAGTGGGCACAGGCAAAGAAGTCGAATTTATCATAGGTCATCCTAAAGAGTCACTTCTGTTCTGCATTTGAGTCATGTGCAAATTAATGTGTGTTTCTGGGGTTTCTCTTTTATATGATTTTAGTTCTATTTATTTTTTTACTTAAATATCAACCTTTATTGTTTTGTATTATAATAACCTTTCCCACATCTCAGCATCATGAATAACAGCCCACACCTACCCTCTCTTTTTATTTTTTCTTTTTAAATATTAAAAAAATTGTGAGTGTGTGTGTATGTGTGTGTGTGTGTATGTGTGTGTGTGCGTGCGTGTGTGCATGACCTGGACTTGCTCTGTAGACCAGGATGGTTTCAAACTCAGAGATCCACCTGCCTTTGCTTCCTGAGTGCTAGGATTAAAGGTGTGTTCCACCATGCCCGGCTTCATTTTCAATCATCTCGAATTTTCTTTCATTCTGGCTAGAGGTTATCAGCTAACACATTTTAGAATTCTAGATTGTCTTTGTAGATTTATAGGAATGAACTGTGGGCACTGGGAATCTATTCTCCATAGAGTGAAAGCTTGGTAATTATTAAACCAAGCTTTATTAATTATTTAGATAAAATCCTTTTAACTAGTATTGTTAAAACATAGGGGGACATAGAAACATCTTTGAACAGGCTTCCAGGTGTCCATAAATCCCAGGACAGGCAAACAACCAGAGGACACAAGATCCTGAGTAAAGGAGAAAGCCCTCCTGAGGGTCTCTTAGGCACAGACAAGTTTAAAAATATGAGCAGCTGCAGGGCTGTAATGTCTGTCTTATACATGGAGCAGTTTGGTCTATCCTCAGCACTGTAAGGAGACTTTTAAATTGTAAAAGTAAATGATTTTTTCTTCTTTTCTGCTATTACTCATTTTCTGTATTGAAACAATGCCAGTTGATACATATTCATGAGCATTTAGGATGTAGCTTTGAATTTTCTTCTTTATTGCTATAAAATGATAATTATAAAATCATTAAAGATCCCTTTTAATGCATTCGCCTCAAGTTCAACTTTGTCTTATTTTCATACTTCAAGTGTAGTTTTCTGTTTATTTGGATTTGTCTGACTTTTTTTCAAACTCTAGGTTTCTTGTTTAATTGGATTCTTTTTGTATCAATCATGTTTAATATGAAATTTAATCTTGTTTATGTTCATCACAGTGAATTATGTCTTTGCTTCTACTCCAATCATTTTGGTTTTATTTGCCACTTAATGTTCATGAATCCTGTTGTTTCTGTCTTTTGCTTTGCAGATTCTACATTTGTTGCTTCTCTGTTCTCTGATAGCTCACACAATTGATTGCGGTACATTTTAACACTGAGTTTTTAGATCTTTGAATGTTTCCCCAGACTTATTCTAACATATGCCTCTCCACCTAACATAGCTATTGAAGTTCTCTACGTTCCCTTTCTGTTTCATTTTAAATTAAATTAAATTTTTTATTATTTAAAAAATACGTTTTTGTTTTATATACAAGTGTTTACCTACATGTATGTATGTGCTCTATGTGCATGCCTGCTGCCTATAGAGACAGAAGAGTCTGTTAGAGCCCATGGAACTGGAGTTACAGATGGTTGCGAGCTGCCATATGGATTCTGGAAATTGAACCAGGATCATCTTCAAGAGCAGCCAGTGCTCTTAACCACTGAGCCATCTCTGCAACCCCTTTAAATTGTTTGTTAACTTTTTATTTGTTTATTTGTGTGTGTGTGTGCGTGCACATGTTTGCATGCCATGATGTGCTTATAGAGGTCAGAGGACAGTTCTCAGGAGTCAGTTCTCTTCTTCCACCACGTGGCTCCTGGAGATAACACTTGCTGGTCCCACTTTTATAGTTAAAAACAAAATTTTGGAATGCACTAGGGATGGTAAGATGGCTTACTAGGTAAATGTGCTTGTTGCTGAGGCTGAGGACTTAAGTTTGAGTCCCAGAATTCACAAGGTGAAAGGAAAGAGACCTACACACACACACACACACACACACACACACACACACCCCACACACACCCTGGCATATATATGCCTACACATAAACATACACAAGCCTCATGGCACAAATATACCTGTACACATGCATACATATATACAGCATGGCACATATGTGCTTATACACACACACCATGGCACATATGTATCTCTACACATGCATACATACAAACACCATGGCACATATTTACCTAACACACACACAGAGACACACAAGCACACAGACACACAGACACTAAATACATGTGAGGAAAGAAAGATACAAACTTGGATATAATTTTGCTTGTTTCCTTTCCCTCTTCTATTTTTTTTAAAAAACTTAAAATATAGTTCATTTTTGCAACTCTATAATTATATACATTCTTGAGTGTGTTATTATTTCTGTTGTTTTAAATCATACTTATAAGACATGCAGCCAAATTATGCTAGTTGCTAGCCTTAGTATCTACTAAATTTTATATTGTGCTGAATCCTCTCTTGTCTTCAAATTTTTTCTGTGTCTTTCCCATTGTTTCATGTCTGTCTCCTAGGCTATATACAATTACTAAAAGGACCAAACCTTGTAGGGCCTTATGGAATTCTCCAACCATTCACAGTAGTTTATTTCTTTCTTTAAAAAAAATTGAATATATCTTGTGTGGTGGTGGTGGTATATGCCTTTAATCACAGCACTTGGGAGGCAGAGGCAGGCAAATCTCTGTGAATTTGAGGCCAGCCTAGTCTACAAGAGCTAGTTCCAGGACAGCTAGGGCTGTTACACAGAGAAACCCTGTCTCAAAAAACAAAACAAAACAACCCTCCCAAATTAAATATAAATGTGAGTGTATGTCTATGTGTCCATATGGGTACGTGAGTTCAGGTACCTCAGGTCATCAGGTTCCCTGGAGCTGAATTTACAGTGATTGTGAGCTGCCAGAGGTGGGTGCTGGGGGCAGAGCTCAGGTGCTCTGTAGCAGTAGAACAGGCTCTGAACCAGAAAAACCCAGATAGCAGAATGGCACCCACGTGGACAACTGCATCTACATAAATTACTTGGGAAGTAATTCTAGACTAAAAGAATTGAGTTAAACATGGCTTATTGATAGCAGCAATTTCTCAGGTGGGCTCTGCTCTTAGAGGCAAACACTCTCATTTAAGAGAGGCTTCCTGACTCAGCTTTAGCTGCAAAACCTTGTAGCTCTTTTAAAGAGGTCCTGCCACGAAACACTTAAATGATATTGATAAAAAGCTGACCGCATGCTGATTGGTTTTCAGCCATAGCAGGAAAAAAGCCTCACTGTTTTAAAGTGCCGGCTTTCTGGCAAACTCTGACTCTTTCAGGCAGGTGGTCCGAATACAGAGCATTTGAGTGTGGTTTGTGAGCACACTGTTGCAGCTTGCTTGCTGGCAGGGACCTTGAAATGCTGTAGAGTTGTGGCAATAAACATGGCTCTGGCTGGTACCTCTGCCATGAGACTGGAAAGCTAAAGAATGGGCTGGATCCAGCTGTCAAAGCCACAGCTTTAATCCTCTTCATATTGCTTAGCAAATTAAAGACTCATGTGGTCAAAAAAAGAGAGATATTCAGTGAAGAGAGATTCAAAGATGAAGAAAACCTCTAAATGTTTTACAGTGTGTTTAAAATATTTGCAAGCTTGGGAGAGTAAAGAAAAAGGTTAAAGTTCCTGAAATAAAAAAGAAAGAGAGTAATTGGGTGTGGTGGCACACGCCTTTAATCCCAAAACTTGGGAGGCAGAGGCAGACAGACCTCTAGGAGTTCAAGGCGTGGTGGTACATGCTTTTAATCCCAAAGCTTGGTAGATAGAGGCAGACCAATCTCTGTGAATTCAAGGTGTGGTAGCGCACACCTTTAATCCCAGCATTTGGGAGGCAGAGGCAGGTGGATCTCTGTGAGTTCAAAGACAGCCTGGTCTATAGAGGGAGTTCCAGGACAGCCAAAGATACACAGAGAACCTGCCTCAAAAAGTAAAAATAAAAATAGAAGAAATAGAGGTTAAAATAAAGTCATGTAAAGATGAAAAATACACGGAGAATCTTCATACTATATGTTATTATGTTCTCTTTGAATTGTTTGAATGCTGAGGAAGGAACAACAGCTGCTAAAAGATATTTGTTTATTAATGCTGCTGAATTAATATAAGATAGGTATTTTAAAAATACCTTGACTTCAAAATTGGAGTCAAAAGGTATGTTACTTTGGAGAAGAGATTTTGCTTTTGTTTCCACAGAAAATGAGCGGCCATGGATTTATTCTGAGTTAAAAAAAATCAGGATTGATCAAGGAAAACCACCTGAGAAATCTCCGGTAGGAACAGATGGCCCACATGTCTGAGTTCTACATCCAGAACAGATTCAAGACTACTTCCTGAGATGATCAAGCTCACAGGATACTCCAGACAGGACTTGATCATAATTCTAAATTTTCTTTAGGTACTCATAAGATTATCAGCACCCTCAACTAGCAGGAAGTAGCCTGGAATACTACACTCACATTCCCACAAAATGGACTATGGATATTTTCCTTTAAGAAAAAGGGGCCAGGGGAAGTGGTGTGGGGCAATTGTCTATATTCTGTCAATTATGTTTTAAATAAACGCTGATTGTCCAGTAGTCAGGCAGGAAGTATAGGCAGGACAACCAGACAGGAAGTATAGGCGGGTCAATGAGAACAGGAGAATTCTGGGAAGGAGGAAGCCCATTCCTCCACATTCCCAGCCTAGCCACTGAAGAAACAAGATGTGACTATGCCACTGAAAAAGGTACTGAGCCATGTGGCTAACATAGATAAGAATAATGGGCTAATGTAAGTTATAAGAGTTAATAAGAATCCTGAGTTAATGGGCCAATCAGTTTATGATTAATGTAGACCTCTTTGTGATTTCTTTTGGACTTAAGAATTGTGGGAACTGAGCAGGACAGAAACCAGGACAACATTGAACCAACTCTCCAACCCCTTTAGATTAAGAGAATGTGTTTTCAAGCCTCCCCTAGCCCCCGCCCCCCACTCTACCCCATGATTGTTTTGATTCTATTTTCACACATGGTTGTCAGCTAGAATGAATGGGTAGCAATTGCTACCCATATGGAAGGCTATACCCCAAGTTAATGACTTACTGGGGCTGAAGAGATTGTTCAAGTTGAGAAAATTTCCTACTTTTGTAGAGAAAACTAGGTTTTGTTCCCAGCACCATGCTGTGTGACTTAGAGCCACCCCTAACTCCAGCTCTAGGAGATCTGATACACTTTTCTGGCCTCCATAGGCATTGCTTTTTCTTGCTCATACCTTGCTGATAGACAGACAGACAGACAGACAGATACACACACACACACACACACACACACACACACAAAGACACACAGATACACACAGATGTAACTAAAGAAATAAAGATCAAAGTTAATGACTTGAATCTGAAGGGTGATGGGGATGGGGGATGATGGTGAAATGACAGAAAATATCAGTTAAGGCAAGATAAATAAGTTTAAGAGAGGAAGGTGCATCATGCTAATTACAATGAATAGCTAGTACATATTTGAATATTGCTAACAGATTTAAGGTGCTCAGGCCACAAAAGGTATGTGGGTAATTTATATGTTAAATAGCTTATTTCTCAATTGGAAGGT
The DNA here is from genome assembly GCF_982192425.1 of Myodes glareolus. Taxonomy (NCBI): domain Eukaryota; kingdom Metazoa; phylum Chordata; class Mammalia; order Rodentia; family Cricetidae; genus Myodes; species Myodes glareolus. Next base: position 10,977,328 of record NC_142029.1, read on the forward strand.
GTTTTCTGGAGGTAGTAACCCAGCCTGATTTGTTTGACACTCCCTCCACCCATCCACCCTCAGTTCTTATAGTTTAGCAATCTGAGTTTTGTTGAACAGTTCTGATCTGGGATGTCCCCACTCATTCTCTGTGGTCGGCTGCTGGGTTGAGGAGCTGGTCCCCTGAGGAAGGCTCTGTTCTCCCTGGAGTTTATCTTGAACCAGGTTAGACCAGGGCAATGGGAGCTGGGTGGGGTTTCCAAAGGAAACACAGAAGCAGGCGGCCTCTAACGACCTGGTCTTATTCCTGGCATAGCTTGACATCAAACACATTCTGTCATTCCATATAAATGACCGAGGCCACTAGCTCAGATTGGACAGCTGGAAAATAAAATCTACCAAAATCATTTATTTTAAATTATGTATATTCCTGTGTATCTATGTGTGAATTGTGTGCATATGAGAGTAGATGCCCAAGAAGGCTTGAGGCATCAGATCCTTCGCAGCTAGGAGAGTCAGTGTGGTGTGAGCCACCCTCCCTGGGGGGCCCTTGGAGTCATCTGTAAGAGCAGCAAGCACTCTAACTGCTGAGCCATCTTTCTAGGCCCCTGAATCCGCTTTTTCATGTGAGATGCCACAAAGTCACATTGCACAGAGGGAGTCACAGAGAAAGGAGATGCTCACAGACAATTTAGAAGATCTGTCCTCTAGAGCGTCCAGAACTTTCAGCATTATTCCCTAAAACTCACCAATCTTACTTTATCTTCTGGTACTTAGGGGTCTGCCCTTCTCGGTTTCCTTTGTACTTGTGTGTCTCTGATATTCAGGCATATTTTTGCTTTGTTCTTGGTGTCAGAAGGATTGTGGGGGTGCCTCAGTTCTGCCTTCTGTAAATGGGCTTTGCTCCTTGCTGCCTGTAGTATTTGTCATTGGATTTGATTGAGTTTGTGTCACTAGATAGCCCCTTTCCCACAGCTCCTCTTTCACTTCTTGATGCTAGTTTTAACTGCAACGTTTTCTCACCCCAGAGGAGGTCATGCTCCTCCTTCCCCTTTTGGTCATCATAGCACATTCTCAGGAAATTAGATTCTTCCTTATATATTAGATATTTTCAGTATTATTTGGCAATCCTTGAGTGTCTTCTTTTCCTTCCTTCCTTCCTTTCTTCCTTCCTTCCTTTTTTCCTTCCTTTCTTTCTTTCTTTCCCTTTCCTTTCCTTTTTTCCTTTCCTTTCCTCTCCTCTCCTCTCCTCTTCTCTCTTTTCCTTTCCTTTCTTTCTCCTTTCCTTTCTTTCTCCTTTCCTTTCCATTTTCCTTTCTTTCTCCTTTCCTTTCCTTTCCTTTCCTTTCCTTTCCTTTCCTTTCCTTTCCTTTCCTTTCCTTTCCTTTCCTTTCCTTTCCTTTCCTTTCCTTTCCTTTCCTTTCCTTTGAATTGGGACTGGAGAGATGGCTCAGCAGGGAAGAGCATTTGCCACTCTTACAGAGGACCTGAGTTCAATTCCCAGCACCCAAGTTGAGCAGTTCACAGCTGCCTGTAACTCTGGGGCCATAAAACCTGAAACTCTCTTTTGGACTGGCCACCTTGGACATCTGGAGACAGGGAGTAAACACATATATACGTAAATAAAAATAATTCTTAACAATGGTAACTGTATTACACAAATACAGATAATTATTATCAATTAAATGTTAATTTTAAAAGGTCATAGGAAAAGTACAAATTCAAGTAGTTTAAGGAGAATTTGCATCTTTATAATTCTATGGTTTTTATTCAAGCACAGTGGATTGACCTGTTTCTTTAATGTTGTATTGATAGTCTAAGAACTTTAAAATTGTCTCATTTTTAAAGACTTAAATGTTTTCCAAATTCTCAACCATGGGCATTTAAGACAATACAGAAATGGTTTAATAAATATTATCATGTCTGTAAACCTATTTGAATCAAAGTTTATATGTTATGACTGAATCTAGCCTTGTAATTTAACCTTATTTTCTTAAGTACCCACAGACAAGTTCTTCATGATTATCTTTCTGAAGCAAATTAAAAATAATTTCCTAATTCATATTCACATTTTTTTCAAATGAGAGTTAAATTAAGGCTCACATGTGATATATTTTGCTTTTTAAAAATTTTCTGTTTATGAATGTTTTGTCCACATGCATGTTTGCATAACATGTGCATGGCTGGTGCCTATGGAGATCAGAAGAAAATGTCAAATCCCCTGGAACTAGAGTCACAGAGGGTTGTGGGTTGCTACGTTGCTGCTGGGAATCAAACTCAGGTCCTCTGCAAGAACAACAAGTGCTCTTAATTGCTGAGCCATCTTCCTAGCCTCTGTATTTTGCTTTTAAAATCTCCTTTTGAGGGACAATATGCTCTCATACTTAATGACATTGATTTTTATTTATTTTTGTTTTTTCAAGACAGGGTTTCTCTGTGTAGCTATGGCTGTCCTGGAACTTGCTCTGTAAAACAGGCTGGGCTCAAATTCACAGAGACCTGCCCATTTCTGTCTTGTAAGTGCTGTGATTAAAGGCATATGCCACCACCATCCAGGGCCATTTATGTAAGACTTTTAAAATACAGACTTTTTCACACCAGTGCAAAAGTAAATATTAATATGCAAATCTGCATGTGAATCTACTTAATTACCAAATACCATATTTTTAAAATCCGTTTCTCTTTATCCTTTCCCCACACACTAACTAGTTTTTTTCTTTGATTTTATTTAGTTACTTATTTTACAAACCAACCACAGTTCCCTCTTTCCACTCCTCCTGTATCTTCCCCCATCTCCCTTCTACCCCCTCCCCCATTCCCTCCTCCTCTAGTTCCAGTCAGAAGCGGTATGGCCTCCCATGGGAGTCAACAAAACATGGCATATCAAGTAGAGGCAGGACCAAGCTCCTCCTCCTTGAATCAAGGCTGGGCTAGGCACCCTACTCTAGGAAATAGGTTTCAAAGAGCCAGCTCATGAGTCAGGGACAGGTCCTGGTCCCACTGCTAGGGGCTCCACAAAAGACCAAGCTGCACAATTGTCATCCTGATGTAGAGGGTCTAGGACGTCCCATGCAGACTCCCTAGCTCTTGGTTCAGAGTCCATGAGCTCCTACAAGCCCAGGTTAGGTCAGCTGTCTCTGTGGGTTTCTCCATCATGATCTTGGTGCCCCTTTCTCATGTAATCCCTCCTCCCTCTCTTCAACTGGACGTCCAGAGTTCGGCCCAGTGCTTGGCTGTGGATCTCTGTGTCTGCTTCATCAGTTTCTGGATGAAGTCTCTATGATGACAATTAGATTAGTCACCAATATGATCACAGGGGAAGGCTAGTTCAGGCACCCTCTCCACTATTGCTAGGAGTCTTAGCTGGGGTCATCCTTGTGGGTTCCTGGGAGTTTCCCTGGCACCATGTTTCTCTATGGCCCCCTCTATCAAGATATCTCTTTCATTATTCTCCCCCTCCCGCCCGCCCCCAACTGGACCATCCTGATTCCTCATGTTCCCATCCCCCCACCTACAATTTACCCAGGACATCTCTTCTAGTTCCTCTTCCCAGGGAGATCCGTGCATCCCTCGGAGGGTCCTCCCTGTTATCTAGCTCCTCTGGGACTGTGGACTGTAGCCTGATTATCCTTTGCTTTACATCTAGTATCCACTTATGAGTGAGTACATACGGTTTGTCTTTCTGGGTCCGCCTTACCTCACTCAGGATAATTTTCCTAGTTTCATCATTTGCTTGTAAATTTCCTGATGTCGTTGGTTTTTTTTTTCCGCTGAATAATACTCCATTGTATAAATATACCATACTTTCTTTGTCCACTCTTTGGTTGAGGGGCATCTAGGTTGTTTCCAGGTTCTGGCTATGACAAATGAAGCTGCTATGAACAAAGCTGAGCAAGTGTCTTTGTGATATGATTGAGCATCCTTTGGGAATATGTCCAAGAGTGGTACTGCTGAGTTTTGAGGTAGACTGATTTCCAATTTTCTGAGAAACTGCTATATTGATTTCCAAAGTGGCTGTATAAGTTTGCACTCCCACCAGCAGTGGAGGAGTGTTCGCCTTGCTCCACATCCTCTCCAGCATAAGTTGTCATTTGTGTTTTTGATCTTAGCCATTTTGAGAAGTGTAAGATGGAAGCTCAGAGTCATTTTGATTTGCATTCCTCTGATGGCTAAGGATGTTGAACATTTCTCTAAGTGTTTCTCTGCCATTTGAGATTCTTCTGTTGAGATTTCTCTGTAGTGAGAAGCCATGAGAGTCTGTTAAGGGTTCTCAGGAATTTATTTAGGTATAAAATAGGGCTAAACACTCACTGATATAGAATGTTTAGGTATCATTGCTTATCCTGTTGTCTTCGTCCAGTCGTTCTGTCCAGGGATGGAGAGCAAGCTGCCTGCTCCACTCCAACCACCCAAGAGAGCATCCTCTCCCTAAACTTATAAATTGTTACATCCGCAGACAAGACTATGCTCTAGGATTTGTAATCCTCCAAAGCCATTGGCTAAAGGGATTGAAATCTCACAGCACTTCACCGTTAGGTCTGTATTCCATTTTTAAATTGGATTGTTTGGTTTGTTGATGTCTAGTTTCTTGAGTTCTTTATATATTTTGGGGATCAACCCTTGGTCAGATATGGGGTTGGTGAAGATCATTTCCCATTCTCCTGGCTGCTGTTTTGTCCTATTGGCAATATCCTTTGCTTTAGAGAAGTTTTTCGGTTTCAGGAGGTCTCATTTACTAATTGTTGAACTCAGCATCTGTGGTGCTGGTGTTCTATTCAGGATGTTTTCTCTCGTGCCAATGCATTCAAGGCTATTTCCCACTTTTTCTTCTCTCAATTTCAGTGTAGCTGGATTTATGTTGAGGATCTTGGTATTTTTGTTGAAGCTGGTCTCCGACACTGGGACTTGAGTTTTGTGCAGAGTGATGGATATGGGTCCATTTGCATTCTTCTGCATACTCACATCCAACTATGCCAGCACCATTTGTTGAAGATGTTCTCTTTTTTTCTATAGTATAATTTTGGCTTCTTTATCAAAATCAGGTGTCCATAGGTATATTTGTTTATTGTCTGAGTCTTCAACTTGATTTCATTGATCCACCTGTCTGTTTTATGCTAATGCCATGCTGGTTTTATTCCTACAGCTCTGTAGTAGAGCTTGACGTCAGGGGTGGTGATGCCTCTGCAGGTCTTCTGTTGTGTAGAATTAGACTAGCTCTCCTGGGTCTTATGTTTTCCATATGAAGTTGAGCATTGTTCTCTAAAGGTTGTAAAGAGTTATGTTGGAATTTTGACGGAGATTGCATTGAATCTGTAGATTGCTTTTGATAAAATGGTCATTTTTGCTATGTTAATCAATCCTACTGATTCATAAGCATAGGAGATCTTCCATCTTCTGATATCTTCAATTTCTTCAAAGACTTGAAGTTTTTGTCATACAGGTCTTTCACTTGCTTGGTTAGACTTACCTCAACAACATATTTTATATTGTTTGTGGCTATTGTGAAGGGTGCTGTTATCCTGATATCTTCATCAGTCCTTCATCAGTTTGTATATAAGATGGCTGGATACTGGTTGTTGTTATTGTTTTAATTTTTTTAGTTAATATTTCATCTAGCCACTTCACTAAAGGTGTTTATCAGCTGTAGGAGGTCTCTGGTAGAATTCTTAGGGTTGTTTATTTATACTATCATATCATCTGCAAATAGCGGGACTGATACTTTGACTTCTTTTCCAATTTGTATCCCCTTGATCTTTTTTTGTTGTCTTATTGCTCTAGCCAGAGCTTCAAGTACTATATTGAATAGATATGGAGAGACTGGACAATCTTGTCTTGTTCCTGATTTCACTGGGATTGCTTTGAATTTCTTTCCACTTAATTTGATGTTGACTATTGATTTGCTCTATATTGCTGCTATTTAGATAGATTCCTTGTATCCTTCATCTCCCAAGACTATTATCATGAAGGAGTGTTGGATTTTGTCAGCATCTTTATCAGCATCTAATGAGATGATCATATATTTCTTTTTTCTTTGAGTTTGTTTATATGGTGGATTACATTGATGAATTTTCATATGTTGGAACTTCATCCCTGCATCTTTGGGATGAAGCCTACTTGGTTATGGTGGATGATTTTTTTAAAAAAAATCTGTTCTTATATTTGATTTTGTAAGTATTTTATTGAGTATTTTTTTGTATCAATGTTCATGAGGGATATTGGTCTGTAATTTTCTTTTTTTGTTACATCTTTGAGGTTTGGGTATCAGGGTAACTGTAGCCTCATAAAAAGTTTTATAATGTCCCTTCTGTTTGTATTGTGTGGAACAATTTGAGGAGTACTGGTATTGATCCTTCTTTGAAATTCTGATAGAATTCTGCACTGAAACCATCTGGTCCTTTTTGGAGGGGTCTTTTAATGACTGCTTCTATTTCCTTAAGAAATACAGGGCTACCTGATCTTGATTTAATTTTGATATATGGTATCTATCAAGAAATTTGCCCATTTCTTCTGGATATTCCAATTATTTTGTGTAGTACAGGGTTTTGAAGTATGGCCTAATGACTGCCTGGATTTCCTGAGTGTCTGTTGTTTCTTTCCTGTTTTCTTTTCTTTCTTTTTTTTTTTTTTTGAGACAGGGTTTTATGTAACCCAGGTTGACCTCAAGCTCACTATGTGGCCAGTGATGGCCTTGACTTCTGTCCTTCCTCTTTGGTTTTCCAGAGGGCTGGCATTATGGGCATGAGCCATCTTGTCTGGTTTTGTGTGGTGTTGGGGATTAGACCCACAGATTCCTGCATACCAGGCACTCTCCTGACCAAGCTATGTCTCCAGCCCCTCTCTTTTTCATTCAGTCACTGTCTCCATTGTGGGTGTATTCATAGGACTTTGAATAGCTAAGCATTTTGCTAACTGTGGCTTATCTTTTTAATAATTCTTGGCAAGATTGCTCCATAAAGGGAGTAGACATACACAAATCTTGGAGGTCGGATTCACCCTGGACTTAGCTGAAAGGAGGACACATGCTCCTTCCATTGTTTTCCTTTCTTTGTTGGAAGAGTGCTTTCCTTCTCGCTCACGCCTATGGGCCCTGAATGCAGCCTGCAGGAATCTACAGTTTCTAGAACACACTGTCACCAGGGGACCCGTTCCCTCTGCTCTTGCCTACAGCACTGTTCCTATAGAACTCAAGTGGCCCCAGACATGCTATTACCCAGACTCATATGCCTTCTGTTCTGGCTCCACAGTACTGGGCATTACAGTTTTATTCTAGACTGAGGAAATGGCACTTAATTATGGGGCACTTGGGGAGTGGGCAGAGGAGGAGGTTCAGAGTCTGCCTTTCGTTATAGAATAGTCGAGGAAGGAGAGAGCCACAGAGGGAGAGAAGGTTCTTCATCTTTCAATTCTGTTGCTTTTAGTTTTCAGTGGCATTTTCTTTGGATTATACCTGCTTCTAGGTTTATAGATTGTCTTTTTGCCTAAGTTTTTCTGACATGGTGAATTCTTTCCACTGATTGCTATATTTCCATTCGTATTTCAATGAGAAAACAGACAAAAAAAAAGAGGCAGGAATTGATGTTGATAGTCAAATGTCAAATGAGAAAACTCATTTCTAAAAAATTCCAGCATGGGGTCAGGAGAGACAGCTCAGTGGCTGAGAGCATTTGCTGCTCTCGTGAAGAGCCATGTTCAGTTCCCAGCAGCTCTGTACACAATAGCCCGTGACTCCAACTCCAGAGTATCTGGTGCCTCTAGCCTATGCTGGCATCTATGCATGCCATAAACAGATAAACACAAGTATACATAATTAAAAATAAAAACCCCATATCTTTAAAAACATGCTAGTCTGAAGGGTAGCTCCCGAGGTTTCATCCCTGTCAATCGGGAGTTGATGGCCGCTGGGGGAAGGAGAGTCACTTTTTTTTTTTTAATGTGTGACCATTAGGAGGTTGCTCACACCCCAGTGGATGATCTTACACCCGTGTGTGTATAGACAGCACTAACTGGACCCAGTGGATTAAACATATATTTCTTTAAAATCATGAGATGAAGGCATAAGGTTAGGAGAGAGATGGAGTGGGAGATCCTGGAGGGGGGAGGGAGGAGTACAGAGTGATTATGATCAAGATACACAGTACACATGGATGGAATGTTGAAAGAAAAAAATAAAAACAATTTTAAAAGTGGTTAAGAACACTTGCTGCTCTTGTAGAGGACCTGGGTTTTGTTCTCTGTACCTACGAGGTACACCATAACCATCTGCAATTCCAGTTCCTGTGGATCGAACACCCTCCTCTGGCCTCCAAGGGCACCAGGCATCCACATGTAATACAGACATAAATGCAGACATAATGCACACAGACAAATAAAAAATAAAAGAATAATAAACTACAGGTGTTGTATCATCTAGTTAATCCTGTGTCACTAATCACTTCCAATCTCATGCCTTTCTTGTTTGTGATTTGGCTAAGAATATAGTTGCGAGGCTGGGTGTATCTGGGCAACTCTGCTTTGCTCCTCAGTGTGACTAGAGCCTTTCTTCCTATAGGATAGACACATTGAGCTCAGAGTGGCACCCCTGAAAGCGCTTCTCACGTGGCAAAACAACCACCCCACTCTTCGATTTGACACCGAAACCTGGACCCACCTTCGCTGACCAGAGCAAGTCACATGACTTACGCCAGCAACTGAGAAGCAGAGCAAACCTAACTGTTTTATGAGAAAGCAATTATTATGACAGTGTCTGGATTCAGAAGCTGGGGTGATGACATTGCTGCTTACTGTGCAAGGCAGACACTTGACCTCCAGTTTCCAGAGTCCAAAAACTGGGTTAGGCATATATGGGAGTTTGAATGAGGGCTGCCTTCAATAGGTTCAAGTACTTGAACTCTTGGTCTTCTTTTGGGGTGCTGTTAGGGGAGGTTATGAAACCTGTAGGAGGTACAACCTTACTGGAGGAAGCACATTACTGGGGGCGGGCTTTGAGTGTTGCTAGCCCCTCCCCTACTCTACTTGCTTTCTCTGCCTTTCCTCTGTGGTTGGTGATGCAATCTCTCAGCTACGTGTTTAGGTTGCCTGCTGCCATCCCTCCTCCACCGTAAAACCATAAAAAGTAAATCTCCCACAAGATACTTTTCGTCATGGTATTTGTACATATACATACAAACAGAGAGAGTACATACACAAACAGGGCCAGAGTAGATGTTCGGCGAAGGTGTAAATCCATCCACGTACTTCCTGTATGAAGGCGCTGTGCAAAGGCTTCTCATGGGTTTTTTCCCTGTCTCCCACTTCCCCTAATATTCTAAAATCTGAATTTTCTATCATGAGTACTGGGGAAAAAAGAAGCTGGAGATTTTGAGAGGTTTCCCCACTACCCACAGCCTTTTGGGGGATTCAAGAGGAGATTCAAGGCCAGGTCTACCCAGCAAGTTCTCACCTCTCCAGCCCTATGCCACATTCAACTTCTACCCAAGCCCATTATTGCTTATTCCTCATTAGGTCCAATGCTCACAAAGAAAAAGCAGAGATGAAAGGGAGGCTGTACGTCATCTGGCATTTGGAAAGCACCCATCGCTTGCTCCCCAGGACCAAAGGCAGTGAAAGTTGTATTCCTGGGGAGATGGGGGATTTGTTAACATGTGTGGTGTTTATGCCAAGTATCAACTAAAGCTTCTGGGGAGCTTTGTTCATCAGTTTTGGCTGGCTCACAGAGCTCAGAAGACGGATGCAGAGGAAGCTTCTAGAAAGGCAATCCTAGTCACATCTGCTGTCCCACAGTTAGCGTCCGAGCATTTACTGTACAGCCTGGGTCAGCAGAGGAGAGAGGCTCTGCTTCGGAGGCATACATTATAATGAGTCACACAGTCATTAGTGTGAACCTCAGGCAGGGAGCTTGCATTTTGTGTGAGGGAAGAGGGCTTTTTTTTGCTGTTGTTGTTCAGTCATAAGCGCTCTCCTGCTGGTTCTGGAATTGCTCTCTGCACCAAAAAAAAAAAAAAAAAAAAAAAAAAAAAAAAAAAAAAAAAAACCAAAAAAAACCCAAAAAAAAGCCTGACTTCATTTTCTTTGAATTTAAAAGGCCCTTCACAAACATTTTGGCTTAAATATAAAAGAAAAAAATTATAAGAGAAATTAGAAAAAAAATGATAAACTTTGGTTGAGCCAAGTTTCTTGTACAAGGGGTCCCGAGAAAATAGAGCAAAGGGTGCTGAGACTAGCCCGTGCTCCCAGCTGATCCCTTGCTCAGGTGTAGCATCACTCTGCTGAACAACAGAGGCCGAAGAACAAAGACAGGAGCCTGGCAGATACAAATTACTTACGGTTTGCAATAGAAGCGAAATTGGAAATTTCTTTTAAAATAGTAAGGCCCACACACTGCCTAAAGCATTATTTCCTCACTAGCATCAAGTATTGTTAAGCAGTCCTGTAAGAGGAAGATTTAGAGTTTGGGCTTCAACCGTTGACTCTTAGTGCGTTGTGAGTGTATCTGTCTTTTGCTGTCTTCAGTCACATGGCAGCCTCTCACTGGCTGTGACTGGGGCGCACAGGGACTGGAAGCTGGCCCCTTTGTCCTTGAAGAAAGATCAGCTTTAATCCTTGTGCTCCTCCTGGACACAAGCAGAGACAGCTTGGGGCAAGGGGTCCATCTGGGTCTCTCACAGGCATTTCCTACCATTCCAACAGAGGGCACTGGGCAAGGCTCAGTTGCCGAGAGAGCAGCTTCGCGGTTAACAATCAACACTAACTTTCTGGTGAGTAGGTACATACGTGTGTGAGAGCGCAAAGTTGTCGCATTCATCTCCATCATGTCCTCTGCTGGAATTCTCTAGACCAGGAGAGTTCATGGAATCTTCCTTAATGACCATGTGTGTCCAGCATCCATTCAGTTTTAACCTTAGATGTTCTTATATGTCTTTTTTGAATCCTGGGTGTGAAGATAAGCATGCACACATGCATGTTTTGTTGTGTGAATATAGGCTTTCCTCTTAAATGCAGTGGGCAGTGCAGTAGGAGTGGGAGTGTGCTTGAGGCCGCTTTAGTGATAAGCCTACCCTACTCCTCTGAGCCTGCACAATGCTACTGAATCTTTGTTCTGTCCGTCCTCTACCATGAAACCTTTGAAGGTCCCACTGCTTTTTAACCTGGTGTAACTCTCTTGCCCATCACAGTGTGCTTTCCGACAAGAACCCTACATTGAGTTACACCGAGCTACACCTGGTGTGATCACACCTGACTGATGCGAGGAATGGGGGGCAGTACCTCTTTACAGGGATGAATACATATTCTCAGAGATGGCCACAGGCTTCTGTGTAGATAGTAAAGGACATCCTTGAACTGTTTTCTGGGCCAAGCAGTGATTTAATTAATATAGTTCCTGTGTGGTTATTTCGGGGCTAAACTGGCCGGGCGACTGGGATGAACAAGCGGCCCCCTCCCTGCAACAATTGGCGCCCGATGTTGTTTAATAAACACTAATCTTTGTACCAGAAAATCAAGCTCTTCACTCTGAACTTTAAGGCTGTCAACTCAGTGTGGTAATTGAAGTTAACATGTGCTGGAGAATAATTGATAAATTCCAAATATTTGTTATGCAGGAACACATCAGGGGTGTGAGTCATGGCAGTATTAAAAATAAGTTTGAATGATGGAAAAATTGGTCTTCTAAGTAAAAGAAATAAGGTTTAAGAGAAACGTGTATGGTATCAGCCTGGGACAATGCTAAAAAGAAGATGCTGTGCATCTCGCTGTGCCCTGTCGCAGGTCATTCACTGTGCAGCAGTCATCTTCGTGTTAGGGTTATGTCTTATTCTAGTCTATCCATACGTTTAATGCAGCCATATCTTGGTTTGTGGAAGTCAATTCACGAACATTCAGGAAATGGCTAAAGAAGCGAGATCTTAAAGACCCTGATGGGGAAGCTCAGCCAATCACATTTGGCTAGGGTGTGGCTGCATGGGGCCAAGGAACAAGGAAATGGGATTCCAGGTGACCACCCCTTGTTTTTCCTCTCTCTCTCCTGGCTGCCTGTGTGTTTGCTGGATCCCGGTCTTGTGAGTTTTCTCTGTTTTCCAATTATTAAATATATTACTTGTTTTTGAGCTGGTCTGGTTAATTCTAACGGCCAGTCGACCACGCCCATCAAGACCCCACATTAAGGACACACACAGGCAGCGTGTGTTAGAGTCTACAGTTGTCTCACTTCATAACGCATTTGGAGGAGTGGAATGGAGAAGATCCAGTCCCCTAATGTCCTACTCGAGTCTACTCGCACTTTGTCTACTGCGTCCTGTCGGTGACTCACTACTGCATCTGTCTACCTTTGGAGCCATTGCTTTTCAGGGTGTGCCTGCGTGTCCTGAATCGAAGAAGTTTCTCCTTTTTCTACTTTCCCCTGCTGTTCTAAAGACCATGTCAGCATCGAATGGCAGTCTTATTTAAGAACCTTGTCTCCCTTGGGGCAGAGCCTTGTAGAGTGGCTGCGCTAGGTTCCTGGATCCTGTGTCGTGCTGACCCTCTAGGAAAGCATCGCCTTCCCGTGGATCTTATTCATGCTGCCATCCAGCATCTATACTCCTGGAAGAGTCTTTCTAGGTTGGAAAGGCCCAGGGCTGTCTACTGCAAACAGCAGGGTAGGTAGAAAAAAAAGAGAAACAATTCATCTGACTTTGGTGTGTGAACCTGTGAAAAGACTGTAGTCATTGTCTGGCTGTGAAGTGGCCCTGAGGATTCTTCTGCAGGGCTGCAGTGCTGCAGCTCAGGGGAAAGGCTATTATCGGGGTAGAGTGTATATTCACAGGCATATATCAATGCAGATGAAGAGGGCAGGAATCAGAGGCATGCCAATGAAAGTACGTAGAGGATGCGCGATCCCGCCTTTGGCAGCTACATTAGTTTGATTTCCATTTATTGGAACTCACTCCCATTGAGCACTGTTAGCAGGTAAGATTCCTATAGGGTCCAAGTAGAACAAAAGTCTCATTAGGCAAGATTCCACCCTCATATGTAGGGAAGAAAGAAAAAAATCAACCAGCCAATCAACTAGCCAATCAGCTGGTTAGTCAAGCGAGCAAGCATGCATTCATGCATGCATGCATTCATCCAGTTATCCAACCAGTCAGCTAACCAACCAACCAACCAGCTAACCAGCCAATAAGTCAAACAGTCAACCCGTCAACCAATCAGCTAGTTAACTAGGCAAACAGCTAAGCAACAAACCAGTCAGCTAGCCAGCCAGCCAGCCAGCCAGCCAAGCAAGCAAGCAAGCAAGCAAGCAAGCAAGCAAGCAAGCAAGCAAGCAAGCAAGCAAACAGCCAACCAGCCAACCAGCCAGCCAGCCAGCCAAAATAACCAGCTAGTTAACCAATTAAAGAACCAATCAAACAAAATAAAAACCCCAAACCATCAGTTTAAGCACCAAGCTTGGGTATTTATAAGCACACACATCTAATTTCGCCCCATTTGTATAGCAGGCGAGGCAAGTGTTAGCTATATTTTACAAATGAGAACACAGCCCTTGTTTAATATCACAGAGCTGAATGTGCCAGCCCAGAATCCAGGGGTCATGGAATTATGATTTCAAAACTGTTTCTTTGTAAACACCTGATTATAACACAGCCTATGTTCAGAGTCTATGAAGGTGGAAGAAAAGATTGAATTCTTCTTGGGCTAAGGGAGATGGAGGATTTTCCATATGAGGAGAAATACAGATTATCCTAGAGCAGGAGGCACCATGAGGTGGGAAGGGAGACAATGACCTGGAGCAGAGAAGCCATGAAGATGCGGGCATGCTTGAGCGAGTCTCGCTAAATGAGCAGCTCTAGGACCGAGGAAAGCTTCTGACTGCCTCTGGCCATCACTGTCGTTTCGAGCCTCACGTCAGAACTTCCATCCCTTTCCTGAAGAGATATGACACATCCCAGACCGGAACCAAGGATAATTTTGAACTAGAAATTCTTTTGCCTCTCTCTCCCAAGTGCTGGAATTATAGATGTGGTCTACACATCTGGTTTACGAAGTGCTGGGGATTGAATCCAGGGGTTTGTTTGTGCATGCTTGGCAAACACGCTACCAACTGAACTAAATCCCACCCATATTTTAACCTTTAAAATCTACCTTAAATTTTAGTTGACACAAGGTGAGTGTGCATATTGGTGGGATATAGTATATGTGGCCTTCTAAAACATGGCATAGTATATAATTAATATATTTTTCACCTTAGACATTTATCACTTCTATGCGGTGGGAACATTCAAAATCCTGTCTAGTAGCCATTTTCAAATATTCAGTTAACTGTTATCAACCATATGACTCCTGCAGCTGGTACAGAGAGTAATGACCCACGTCCTTGGGTAGCAGTCAAGATTTGGCAACTACATATCAAGCAAATTTACAGGTGCTACTTCCCGCAACAGCATGGGCTGTATTTGTGTCTCTGTGTCATGTTTTATTAATTCTCATACTATGTCAAACCTTTCAAGTCTTCTATGTTTGATACAGTGATCTGTGGTTAGTGACCTTTGATTTCCCCTTATAACAGGCTTGGAATGCCACAAACAGCACCTACAAAGGACCTGAATTTCACAAATGTCATGCGTGTTCTGACTGCTCCAATGTCAGCCGTTCCCCAACTTCTCTTCCCTTTCCTTCACCCCTATCCTCTGAGATACAGTACTAAAATTAGTCCAGTTAATAACTCCCGATTGGCCTCTCAGTGTTCAAATAAAAGGTATTGTCTCTTCCTGTATATCAGAGGGGAAAGGTGATCAAGCCTCCATGAAGAAGACATGTCAGTAGAGGCAGGCCAACACTGGGCCTCTTGCAGCAAATACCCATGCTGAGAAAGTAAAGGCAGAGTTCTTGGGGGACATTTCAAAAGATACTCCAGTGAGTACATAGTGGTGAGCAAGGAAAGAGTCCACTGCTTGATGAGGGGAAGTGTTAGTGGTTGGGACAGAAGTTCAAACCAGCCACAGCATCCTGTTAGACTGAAGCTCTATCCACAAATTCCAGGAGAGGAGAAGAAGCATGAGAAGCAGTTAGAGGTCGGTTCCTAAGACTCTAGGGATGCAGCATGTGCCTGCTGGAGTAAAGTCAGTGGGGTGTTGTTGGTGAGGTTGCCTTGAGATATCCAGATGTGATGGAGATCTTCGGTCAAGCTGGCCTCCTCACTCAACAGATTTCCAAGGTGAGTGGAACAGGTCTTAGTTGAAAGAAGATGTGTCTTGGATTTTCACAGCTAAAGAGGGGTCAGAGCTTCAAAGGATAAGCTAACTCCCTTGTTAGGTATAAAGGCAGCTAATGATACAAGGTTAAAAATCAACCAATGCTTAATTTTTCTATAAATCCTAGGGCTGTTGGGGAGTCTACTAAATCTTCTTTGGCTCTATTCTGTAGGTGGAACAAGCGAGTTGAGTGACAGCATATCTTTTCCAGCCTGGCCTACAGAATGTTTGAAGGCTGCTGTTGAGACCCGCTACTCACTGAAGAGGACTTCTTTCAAAAGATTACTTCTCTTTTTGTGCCTAGCCGTTATATGTGTATCTTTTTATGCATGTGTGTTTGTGTACATTTGGAGGCTAGAGGACAATCTTAGGTGTCACCGGACAGGATGCCATCTGCGTAGTTCTCTGAGGCAGGGTCCCTCACTTGGCCTGGATCTCACTCATTAGGTTACTCCAGGTGGCCAACAAGCCCCTGGGATCCTTTTCTGTTTGTTTCCCCAATGTGGAGATTTCAAGCATGTATGACCACTCCTGGCTTCTTTGCTATGGGTTCTGGGGATCAGACTCGGGTCCTCATACTTGTACAGTACACACTGTATTGATTGAGCCCTTTCCCTAGCCCTATTGCTGTCATCAACCACACATCTTGCATAATTGTACAATATTGATATTAATGTTAATGTCTTCATGTCACCTAGCACAAGACTGGTGTAGGAGGTCTTTCTGTCTATATGTTGTTTTCATTAATGAATAAAGAAACTGCCTTGGCCTGTTGATAGGGAAGAACTTAGGTAGGCGGCGAAGATGGAACTGAATTCTGGGAGGAAGAAGGCAGAGCCAGAAAGACACCATGGAGCCACCAGAGTCAGACATGCCGAATCTTTGCTGGTAAGCCACTGCCATATGGAGATATACAGATTAATGGAGATGGGTTAAATTAATATAAGAGTTAGTCAGTAAGAAGCTAGAGCTATGGACCAAGAAGTGATTTAATTAATACAGTTTCTGTGTGGTTATTTTGGGGTTAAGCTAGCCGGGTGGCCGGGACAAACAAACGGCCTCCCCCTGCAACACAAGACCTATTCTACAGACGGTAGACTGAAGAGACAGTTGGCTCTCACAGCTCACTTCAGGAAAATCAAAACCTTTTACAAAGGGTCAACAATCTGGATGTTGTTAGTGATACTGTTGATTCATAGGGGAGATGAACTTCTGAATGGGAGTTTGGGAGAGATTGATTTCAGCGGCTGTAGTGACTTGAGAGGTTCAAGGCTGCAGTGGAGGAAGTCACCATAGACGTGGCTGAAGAAGCAGGGGAACTAGAGTTATGAGTAGATCTGGCAAAGGAAACGGGACTGCTGCAATCTTACAATAAAACTACTTAGTAAGGCACTTCCTGGGTGAGCATAGGAATGGGTGTCTTCAGTTGGAATAGACATATTAGGGTGCTGTATTTTCTCCAAGAGTTATACAAACTCAGCAGAACAGTGACAGCTTCTAAGCGGGCTGACCGCATTGTGGAGAGAAGTTCTGTTATGGGTATGATTTTATCAAGTAGCCATCAAATGCCATCAAATGCCATAGAGAAATCTTTTGGGAAAAGATGTGCTAATTGATATATTGATACATGGGTAATTGACACATTAACAATTGATAATTGATACATTGGTAAGACATTGTCACGGGTACCCTATCTTCAGAAAGTAGGATTTCGATCTGCCTGAATCCGTCAGCATTGAGGCAGACCCTTTACCAGCAAAATGATTTTGTCTTGCTAAAGGTCCTGCTGACTGTTAGCATAACTTAGAATAAAGCATTTGTTTAACAAAGACATCTATGTTGGTAGTTTTAGGCATCATGCAATTACAGACTCCATCGACTGCAATGTAATATAAAAATAACTTTTATATGCACTGAGAAACCAACAAATCTGTGTGACCCACTTTATTGTAATACTTACTTTATTGCAACAGTCTGCATCCAAAGCTATACCCTCTCTGAGGCATGCTTATATTTCATTTGGAAAATGTAGGGACCAATATTGTTGGATTTACTGTGTTGAATTTCAAGGCGTGACTAACCAGAGATGAGTTACCCAGCATTCTCAAGGGGCTGGAGGTGGGGGAAGACCCAGAAGTCATGCCACTCAAGTCTGCCTCAGCTGTGGAGAAGTGCTGGCGTGGAGTGTGATGTCTTCTGTCTCAGAATAACAGTCTCGGTGTGCACTTAAACCCCTGCATCAAATATGGAAGGCAATTTCTTAAGTTTCTGGAATTTATGGGCCGAGTCTGAGTTAAAAAAGGAAAGAAGTTCTAGAAGCAATTGTAACATGCACAAGTCTTGTTCTTAGATGCTCCATTTTATGTTTCTGCCTCTCCTGTACATGGTTTTGGTGTCCCTTTCCTGTGAACTCAGGACACTCCTCCCAAGCATTTACTCATTTGTAGTTCAATTTCGCTTTTTTCCAAGAGGGAAGGAACTTTATTCAACTTCCTGATTCAACAACTGGGAATTTGTTAGAATTAGAATTTGTGGCTCAAGGTTGTTTCGTTCTGAGTTTTGTCTGTGGTCCCAATGGTTTCCTACACCATGAAAAGTTCAAAGCCGTTCACTTGTGCTCTGTCCTTCCGCATGCTTCCAGAATCCTCTCTGGCAAGACTCATGAAATCTCACAAGGAAATGTCTGATTCGGGCGTCCCTGGGGACATGGTAGCCGATGCCCTAGTGTCCATTGTTTCCTGAAGAAATTCTGGAATAATTCTGTTTACAATTGCTTCTCCTCTTCTACCTTTCCTTTCCTTCTTCTTCATTGCTTTCCTGCCTTCCTCCCTTTCTTCTCCATTTTGCTCACTCTCTTTCTGATATGACTAACTTCTCTCTCCGTGCTCTCTTTTCCTTCTCTTTATAGTTTGATCTTCATCTAAGGGGCTTTCCCAAACTTTATATTTTAACTTTTCCATTGCATTTGTCATTCTCTCTCTCTCTCTCTCTCTCTCTCTCTCTCTCTCTCTCTCTCTTTCTCTCTCAATTTCCCCAACATCTCTTTTGTTTTCAGATGTCACCTTTCTTTACTATCCTATTATTGTCTAAAAGATACTTTTTCTCCACCCCGCTAGGAATGATTGACAGAATATTTTCTGGAAGACTTTGCCCACTCTGGAGCCTTTTTTTTTGGTTTTATATTTAACCTTGTTTTTGGTTTTACATTTAACCTTGGGGGTTTTCTTAGAAGGTTGGTATGGAACACCATCCTTCAGACACAACATGATTGTTACTACCCTGAAATCAGAGCAGCCATAGAAGAATTAAATGTATTTGGGGTGGAGGAGAAGGGAAGGAGTGGCTGAAATAGCAGGTGAGGGTCTGGTGATCCCTCCCCCTTTCTACAATGAAGTTTTAATTAGCCTGATGTTAGATGTGTCTTCTCTTTCCTTAATTGGCCTTCTACACTCTGCTGACACTGAAAAGGATTCAGGTTCTGCAGTTGGGAAGGTCAGTTACTGCTGGGTTATATTCTAGTAATGTTTTAATGTACTCTTTCATTGTTCTTTCCATCCTTGTGAAATTATGGCTTAAGAGCAAGCCCTTGGGGGCTGGAGAGATGACTCAGTGGGTGCAGGGCTTCCGTGCAAGCATAAGGACCTGAGCATGGATTCTCACCCGGACAAAAGCCGCTCTCAGCTGTGTATGCATGCCTGTACCCCCATATTGGGGGCTGGAGGTAGGAAATCCCAGGGCCTTGTTGGCCAAGCAGTGTAGACACAACTGCGAGGTTCAGGTTCTGTGGGAGACTCTTTCTCAAAACATCATGTGGAGAATTGACCAAGGAAGATGTACTGATATCAGTTTCTGGCCACCACACCTGCCTGCATAGCCAAGTATACCTACAGAGAAAAGTGTACACACACACACACATACACACACACAAACACACACAACCAGCAGCAGAAGTAGTAACATAAAAAATCAATCCCTTAGCTACAGTTTTAGAAGGGTTTTGAACAGGATGCTAACCAGATGTTTCGATTTTTCATCTTTACGCACACCTGTCCGAATATCTTTACAATCTTTACGTCTAGCTTCAACCACTTCCCCTAAGATTCACAATGGTAGATTTCATATAATTTTTGCTGGAGAGCTGACATATTCTGACTATTCCCGGAAAGAACCATTTTCTTGATACTTGAAAAGCTACTAGGACATCGCAAGTGTCGTTTGCATTATTACTCTCTGAAATTAGTTTTGTCGGGAAGGCACTTCAAAGCACACACACTCAATTTCCATATTTGAATGTGGGAGATCTAGATATTCAGGTTTCGAGGATTATTTCCCAAAAAGGCTAAAACTAAAGACGCAATACTAAGGCTTTGCTTCTCAGTACCGCTGGCTATTTAGTTTGTTTTGATGGACTCGTTGTTATGATGCATATCTTTGTGCACAAGCTCTACATGCATGGGGCTTATTTCTTCATGCTTGATTCCCAAGAGTGGAATTATTGGATCTCAAGCTATAAACATTTTTAGGTTTTTAGAGTCTTACTGTAAAAATGCTTTGCAAGAGTTATGGCAAATTTTCCTACTGGGGACAATGGGTCAGAATATATTCATTTGTTCATGCCTTTGGGAAAGGATGAGGGGGTCCGAAAACACATCTCAGCAGTCAAACACACCACGCACATGTACCATACACACCACACACACACACACACACACACACACACACACACACACACACACACAGAGAGAGAGAGAGAGAGAGAGAGAGAGAGAGAGAGAGAGAGAATTGGGGCATCTTACAATGCCATTTTAATAGAATCAGTCTCAGAAATTTCCCACTAATCACAATTAAAAGAGCATTTACCACATGCTTAGATCACCCACAGAACATATAATTATGGAAAATTTTGAGTGATAGCTCATAGTTGCTGCAGGATGCTACAAACAAAACTGGGACATGCCTAATTTCCATCTGTGGGTTTTCTAGGCTTTTCTAACCATAGAAAGGATATGAGGCTGTGGAAATGGTGTGTGAGGGACAAGAGATGGGTACAGAAGGAGCTCTGAAGTCCCCTGTGTGCAACATTTATGAGGCATTTGGTCATTTTACTTCTTGTGTCCTGTCATGCTTAGCATTTGGCTTTGGGCAAATGTGTCAGGGAAATAGGCTTCAGCTAAGGGAGTGAACAGAGAAGAGGATGCCGCATCACAAAAGCATGAAGAGCTTCTCTGTGAGAGTGTGCATGCTGGGTACCATAGAAACCCTGGGCTTTGGCTAGGAGGTCTTCATTATCGAGGACAACTGTTATGGTGATGGCGTCACTGAGTGTGCATGTGATGGTGAGGTCTTCGTGGGGAAGCTGAAGGCTTTGGGTGCCATCATTGTATTCTTTTCTTTTCTCGCTGAAGCAAAAATCACCTGACAAGAGAAATTTGAGAGAAGAAGGACTTAATTTGGTTTACAGAGTGAGAGTCTATCATGGCAGGGAAGTTCAAGGCCATAGGAAGACAAGGCACTTGGTCACATGGCATCCATAGTCAGGAAGCAGAGAGCGATGAAGGTTGATGCTCACCTAGCTTTCTCCTTTCTGTGTAGCCCAGGGCTGCAGTCAGGGAACGGGCTCACCCCAATTTAGGGAGACTCTTATCACTTCTATGAACCAAATCTAGAAACTCTCACAGACATCCTTAGAGAGTTGTGTCGAGGTCAAGCTGGTCATGAATACTGACCTTCAGACTCATCTTTTGGCTTTGGACAGCAGCCTCTTGGAAACCTGATCAAGCGACCTCTTCGGGGTCCTCAGGACCTCAGTGGCCCCTTGGAATATCCACTACTGCTTCCAAGAACAAAGCAAGTTCTGAGACTGAGCTGGCTTCACCGAGCTCACAGCCACCTTGTAATTTTCTTTGTGCTTTATCTTTGCATGTGTATAGAATGCCGGGACTCAGCCTGTGCTTGCCAAGTTTGTGTCAGGAGAGAGCTTGTCCTGTGGTGTGTCAGGGACTTGAGTTTTGATTCTTCTGGTTGCCTTCTGGGACCTCAGTCTTCACATCTGGAATGAGAACACAAAGTACAAAGACCCCGTGGAGACCCTTGGTCTATGATCAAACTGCTGCTTCCCTTTTTGCTGTGGGAGGTTGGGGAGCACAACCTAGTCCAGGTGGAGGAATTTATGGGCCACTCGTTAGGGATAGAGTCCCACGAAGCTCTGCTTTCTACTTCCTCTGACTACCAAAGCTGAGGTGTCTCTGGGGCTCCCTCTTTCCTTGGTTGTCTCTCCCCAGTTGACAGAGAAGCTGTTCTCCAACAGTGGCCCCTGGATCATCAACATCTTCATACCCTAAGATATTAGACAGGACTCGGAGCTACAGTGTCTCTGGGTTTGGATCCAGTGATGAACCCGCTTGAACAAGCCCTCTCTCCTCCACTGAGTCAGAAATCGATGAAAATTTGAGCTCAGTTGATTTACCCACTGGATTCTTAGCCATGTATTTTTACATTTACTCTGCACGCTGGACAAGGTCCAGCTGCCTCGAGACTCGAAGATCAGCAAAAAAATCTCTACTTGCATTCCCAACAGATGCCAGCCCAGTCGTGGAACTCCATCACGGCCCAGGGATGGCATTTTATTCTTCTCACCTGCGCTTACTCAACACACCTGTGGTGCTCAGCGCTTGGAGGGACCTTGGCCTGCAGAGGAGGAAGCTGTACTTTCAGCTCTCCTGTAGACCTACATCTGGATTATGGGGCATAAACTTTATTGTGTTTTCCCTTTTCCTTTGTATTTTACGCTGTTGGTCTTTGAAATGGGGCTGCCTTGCCAGCGGAGAGAAGTGGGAGGACCCTGAAATCTTGTCTGCTCTCCCAGCAACCTATTCCATCATCTTCCAGTCCCCAAAGCCTATCACCTCTATTGGAACTAGGAGGATATTTTCAGCGTGTCAAGCAGAACACCAGAAATTACCAGAAACTTCAAAGCTGGGATCCTGAATATTGTTATTAATATTACTGTTTTGTTGGGAGCTTTGTGTCCAGCATGTTGAGGATTAATCAATAAATGTTTTCCAAAATGATGTATTCAAAACCTATCATGGAACTGAGGAGATGGCTCAATTGGTAAAGTGCTTGCGATGTAAGGATGAGGACCTGGGTTCCTTCCCTGGCACCCATGTCACCCATGTGAATGTCAGGCATGGTGACAGGCATTTGAGATCACATTTGGTGCATCCCAGGCCCTGTGAGAGACCCCGTCTAAAGAAGAAGATGACTCATGTCTGAGGAACAACACAAGATTGACAGCCATGTACATACACAAGTAACTCAACCCCACACCTGCATACACACATACATACACGCACACACACAAAACAAAACAACACTAAAACCATATGAGGCTCTATGGAACCTCCAGGCCTGGCTTGATCAGTTGCTAGCATATTTTGAATGCTATTAAGATTTTCTTGAGCAGTTAGGTTTATGTTTATCCTGCAAGAACTGTTGCCAAGATGATATTAGATTTCATAAGGTCCCAGATAATTGGCAGAGCCACTGCAGACTTCCAATATTTCTGAGAGCAATTGTATTGGGCTTGGTAGTGAGGGCACATGGTATGGAAAATCTTTACAGTTTGTGGGAAATGATAAAGCAATTGAGTGAGAGACTTTGGAAATCCTTGAAATTTCAACAATTGTTTGGCATTTGGTTGGGGGTGGAAGTGACTGATTAGTCTCAACAAAGGTTGTGGTGGACCAGGCGTCAGCTTTCTAAATTCAGGTGCTGTAAGCTTGCTCTGTTCTCTACCCTGGGATTCTGGAATCTTCCTGGGATGTGTTTCTTGGCCTTTATTTTAATTTTGGGTTACCCCCCTCCCAGAGCAGGTGGATGTCTTTTGCTTGGGTCAGGAGTCAGTGACGCAATCATTTCAGTTAACTTTGAACTGTAGGCTTCACAATGTTCTTTTCATTTTTTCCATTACAAATTTCCAGATAAAAATCGAGAGGGAGAGAAAGCTGTTAATAAACATTACAAACAGGCTATTTTGGGACATGTTTCTTTACACTATTTGCTGAAAGGCCGTGTCTTACAATGGCAAAAAGAAGGTACCAGAGCCAGACAAAGGCTGTGTCCTTTCTCTATTGCTGTCTGACCTTGCCCACGAGGTCTTCTCTGCCTAAACTTCTTCATTGGTAGACTGGAGGCAATGGCGCCAATTTTGTGCAGCAGTCAAGAGGATTAAAATAATTCATATTGGTAAAAATCCCCATGATGGACTTTTCCTTGTCTGTTCCCCCATCCTGAGACTAAGACAGCACCTGTTGGCTCTGGGATCCGGGTGGTGGATGTTAGGAATATTTCCTAACGTGAGCTCTCTGCCGGCGCAAAATTCCCAATAAAGCCAAACCAAAACAAGCCAAATTAAGAAATATCCAGGTT
Organism: Myodes glareolus; assembly: GCF_982192425.1. Classification (NCBI taxonomy): domain Eukaryota; kingdom Metazoa; phylum Chordata; class Mammalia; order Rodentia; family Cricetidae; genus Myodes; species Myodes glareolus. The sequence goes on from NC_142029.1 coordinate 11,000,961, forward strand.
TAATGGGAGTTCTGCACTCTTGGGTGGCCCCGAAGGGGAAACCGGAACCGGCAGGAACTTGACCCCTGGGAGGAAGAAAGGGAGACCACGTGTTCCTCTTTTGGGGGATCACTTAAATATCCTTGGGAGTGGTCCTGACCCCACCCCCAGAGAGGGTTCAGGACCTGGCCTGCTGGGATTTGGAGTCCAGACCAGGCCTGGGGGCTGGGATAGATGCAAGGGGTAAGGGCCTATGCTCCCAACTTGACAGTGGGTGGAAGGAACGGACTATCACTTTTGATCCTGTCTGACTTGGAAGTACAGGAGGACACTGAGATATAGGATCCAACGGCTATGGAACTTTTGAGCTGCCACTTCTGGACTGAGAAGTTCCTCCCAGCTGTTGGGAGTGTGGACCACTCAAGACTCACGGGTAGAAAACTTGTAAGAAGTCTTCCGTTTTTTGGTCTTGAAATTTGCACGTGTTCCATCTTGGGGAGACCCACAGCCAAGGATGGAACGGGCTTCTAACAGGGTTTGAAACGTTGGAAGGGACACCTCTGCACTGCGCTCCCCTCCCAGATCCCCCTGTGAATCAAGTCAAGGCTGGACTTTATCTGCGTTCACATCTTCCCTTCCCTTCTTCTTCCTCTCAAGCCCGCTTTCCCTTCGTTCTCTCCCAAATAGATCGTGTGCACTTAAACCCTTATCTCAAGCTCTGTATTTATGGAAATCACGCTAAGACAACAGGAACTATTGACGGTGGGAGCTGTTGAAAGATGCGTGGGTAGGGCAGAGGAGGGGCGTAGTGGAAGCTAGAGAACACAGTGGGGGTGTGCATTTAGAGAAGCAATACTGCCAGAAGAGACTGGTATTTTCTTCCTAAATTACGAAGGGGAATCTGGGTTCTTCTGAGTCCATGCAAACACTCTGTTCATAGGGGCTTAGGTTACTGCTGCGCCCCGTTCCCACCAAGCTCCCCAACTTCCGTGGGACTGTGTTTCAAACTTCCTTTGATGAAAATGGCCAGGGTCAGGGAGTTTCATTCACCGCTTGTCATACTGACACGAGAGGTGATGGGAAGGCAGGGAGGGTCTGAGCCCACCAGCTTGGTCTTGCTTGGTGCAAGAGAGATCACCTAGGCAAGGAACCTCAGCCCCTGACAAAGGGTGGGATTTTTCCCTGTCCTGCTCTAATCCTGGGTTTAATTCTGTCTTCTTAAATAGGACTGCAAATGCTCAGCTCCCCAGCCCCTGCTGGAGTAGCTCCTAAGGCTGTGGACTGCAGGCTGCAGAAATAGATAAACATTCTCCCCTGGTTCTGTGCAGAGCCTTTAGCTCCCACCCCTTTGTGCTGAATGCACTACCCATGTGGGCTGAAGTCATTTTTAGCCTTGGCTTCTGAGCAGAAAGCTCCAAGTTCAGCTTGCCCATTGTACTCTTGTCTCTGCCTCCACGCAGCCCGTCTCACGCTGAGGAGTCCACTGGCCCAGAGGAAGCCTGGCCCAGAGCAGAGGGTGGCATTTGCAGCCTGCGCTTCTCCCACGCTGAAAAGCATCAAGTTGCTGGCACACAGAACAATACTATGAGGGGCTGGCTGGGCTTTTGATTCCTCCCTCCTCTTCCAAAATGCTTTGCTTCATTTTGGCATAAAAATAACACGCAACTATCCCTTCAGCAAACACTATAAAAACTATCTGCAGACCAGACCTCCCCCTGAGCCTTAATCGGACAGCTGTGAGGTGCTGGGTCCAGGTAAAAGCTGAGTGCTTATGAGCAAGGCTGAGGGGCTCGGGTCACGTGACACCCTGGTTGCACTGGTTTGTCCTTGTAAGCTCTTGTTCTGTGCAAGAAGCCAGTGGTAGGGGAGAAGACAGAGGAAGTGTGAGGAGGGAAGAAAAAAGGGGGAGAGAGAGGAGGGAGGGGAGAAGAGAGGAAAGCAGAAGTGCAGCAAAGAAGGGGAAGAATTCTGTGAGGTAGAGATGGAGACATATTCAGAAACTGTAGTGGGAGGAGTCTTGCTGGTTGAAGAGGATTTTGCAAAAGATAAGGGCTTCAGCATAGTTACATTGAGAAGGATGGTGAAATCGAGAGCATCCTTGGTTTGTCCATTGGGATGGGCCATGGAATGTGAGTCAAGACGATGTAGCCTCCTTGTCTTTAGTACGCCCAAGTCCCTGGTTGCCCACTTTGTGTAGAATGAACGGATACTGAGCATGCTGGCTGTGGCAGTTTGAATGTAATTGGCCCCCATAACCTCATAGGGAATGGCACTATTAGGAGGTGTGGCTTTGTTGGAGTGGGTGTGGCCTTGCTAGAAGAAGTATGTCATTGTGGGGGTGGGCTTTGAGGATTTCTTTGCCAGGATACCACCCAGTGTTCCAGTTGACTTCCTGTGGCCTGCAAGATGTGGGATTCTCAGCTCCAGCACCAAGCCTGCTTGCATTCTGCCTTGCTCCCCAACATGATGATAATGAATTGAACCTCAGAAACTGTAAGCGAGCCACCCCAATTAAATGCTGTATTTATAAGAGTTGTTATGGTCATGGTGTCTCTTTACAGCAATAAAAATAGGACACATATTAAAAACAGGTACACACATATGTACCCACAGAAGGAGAGTGGGGACAGTTACCAAGAACATGATGCCATGGTCCTGTTTCATCCGTTTGCACTGGTCAGAAGAGAGATGCTCTCAGTATTGTCATTGGTGACTGTTTCCTCCACTTGATTTCTTCCTTTCCTGCTGCCCACCTAGGGTCAGGCCCTGTTCTGTGATGTCCCACTGTGTCCTTGCTACACTCCTTTGATTGGTGGCAATAGGCTGTTCCATTTTCCAAAGCAGATACAGAGAGGCTCAGAAAGGTGAGTACAAAAATTTAAATGAGAGAGAGACCAGTTCTTCAGACTCATACAACCAGGTCTCCCAACAAATTATCCCATGGAATGCTGGTTACAGGCCTCTGTAGGTGAGCGGCATGGAGAAGATGCTGGGTCAGTATAGACACAGCGAGAAGAGATGCTGCCCTGGCTTTTGGCAGAGGTCAGAGGTGCTGTTGGGGCTCTCAGCAGAGGCCAGAACCCCACTTTTCAGACAGCAGATGAGGGATTGTGATCAGAAAGAGGGGTAAAAATTTAGTCGAGATTTAAGCCAGAAAATGGCAGAGGGGCAGGAACAAAATCTCAGATTGAGATGACTTTGGCCATAGAACTTCAGAAATTGATTGTTGGGTGTTGCTTCTTAGCAAGTGAAGATATGGAAGGGAGGGATAGGCACAGCCTTCCCACACATCACCATGCCCCACTCCCTGTCATATCCCCATCCCTGTGTCTTAGAATATTCCAGAGAGCCAGCTCATACTCGTGGGTGGCTGTGGATAAATCCCTGCCTCCTTCAGAAATCCCCCAGCCTGGGCTCAGGAGCTGTCTTCCACAGGGAAGGCATAGGGAGCTGGATCATGCTGGGAGCGGTTTGTTATTTCGCTGCCCAGCTACTGGGTCTCTGCCAGGGCTGCAGAAATGAGGGGAGATGCTGTGTCCTTGTTTCCCCCAGGGCTGCAGTATGTGCCCAGGCGCTTGGCTCAGGCCCCTGGATAGCACAGATCAGTCTGCTTTCCAAGGCCCTGTTTCCAAGGCTGTCTCCACCTCCACTCTGTGGGCTCCCCAGAGCCATGGACCAAGTCTGAGTCATTGTCCCTCTGAGTGGGTAGGAAGTTGGATAGAGGGCACTGACGGCACAGCTGGAAGGTGGCATTGCCCATTTACCTTCAATTCAATTTCATTTAAGAAATCTGTATCTATGAAAATTGTGTGTGTGTGTGCATGTGTGTGTGTGTGTGTATGTGTGTGTGTGTATGTGTGTGTGTGTGTATGTGTATGTGTGTATGTGTGTGTGTATGTGTGTGTGTATGTGTGTGTGTGTGTGTGTAATGAAGATGAATCCATGCTGTGGTGCACATCTGGAGACCCGAAGACAGTCCGAATGTTGCTCCTCAGTTCCTGTCTTCCCCAGGACACGGTCTTTTTCTCATCATTTGCCACCTTGTACCACGTTATCTAGCCCCTTTCTCCTGCCTCAGCATTCCATCTCTCTGTAGGAGTGTTGGGATCACACATTTGTGCCTCTGTGAAGTGGAAGGAAGAGAGATGTGTTGCCCCCTCCCTCTTCCCCCTCTCATCTCACACTGTTGTATCTTCTTTTCCACCTCTCAGAATGTTCTAGAGAGCCAGCTCATGCTTGTGGGGTGACTGGAGATGCCTTTGACTACCTTCAGGAATCTCCCACCCCGGACACAGGAGCTGTCTTCCACAGGGAAGGCGTAGGGAACCGAGTTACATCTGCCGTGTCAGATAGCATGAAAGTACAATTGAGCGGGTTTCCTTGGGCTCCTTGGGTTCAAACTCAAGGCCTCATGCATGGCAGCTAGTGCCTTAGCTGCTGATGCATTAGCCCAGCAATCTCTCCACCAACACCAATTGCAAACCTGCTCCTGCAGGTGTGGAGTGCAGATCCAATCTGAACCAAAGTTCCAGGTATGCAGACTACAAAGGCACTCCCCAGAGATAAAGAGCAGGGCCAGTAAACAACAGAAATGGGCCCCTTTAAAGCTGAGCTGTAGGAAGAGGCCAGATGGGGGCACCATCTCCCTATGAACAAATGTGTACTGGACACCCTAGCCAGTGGCGCTCACACTAGCATAAGCCTCAAAGTCACCAGAGTGGTTGTCAAAACACAGATTGCTAGTCCCTGTTCACTCCTGAAGCTCTGATTCTGTCAGTGGGTCTGAGCTGGGGCTGAAGAATTTGTGTTTCTGACATGCTTTCAGATCCTGACACTATAGATCCAGAGTCACCTAGTTTATGAACTGTTACTTTAACTCAGTGGGAGGTCAGGGTGAGGAGCATAGCTAGGTTGATCCCCAAAGGCTGGAGCACAATGGGAAATTAGGTAGTTAAGAACAGTTTGTACTACAGTGGTCCTGTTTCTTTTTTTCTTTCTTTTATCTTGTCCATGTAGACCAACTAAAAGAAAAAAATTATAATAGAAATAATTCTGAAAAGTAAGTGTGGCTGGAGAATGGCTCAATGGTTAAGAGCACTGGCTGTTGTTTGTGAGGACCCGAGTTCCATGCCCAGCACCAATATGGCAGCTCACAACCATCTGTAACTCCAGTTCCAGGGGGATCTGGTGCCCTCTTCTGGTATCCACAGGTACTGCACCCACATGATGCACAGATGTGCATACTGACAACACCCGTACACATAAGATAAAATAAATACTAAGAAAATAATAAGCACACACAGAGACACACCACACTCGTCTACAACCCACATGCCCGTACACACACTCAAACACATGCACACAGAGACATGCATGATATTGCAAAGTGGTCTTGCACGATGATGTTCTTAGTAGGCGTGGTTCAGTGATGGGCCAGTTAATCAGCAAGTTCCCCAGTTCCAGGGCAGAGGCAGGGCCGGGTTAGAAAGCTGGTGGGACCCACACCGATTCTCCTCAGTACAGCTGTCCTCTAAGGCCAGCCGGCGTGCCTGCCATCTGCGCCTTTAGCCTGCGAAGCACGTTTTAAAATATACTATTTAATTTAAAATGATATTTGCCAGCTCACTGCTGTGCCAGCTCCCTCTCGACAGCTGTATTGCTGATGGAAACTCAGCACAGAGAGGAGCTGGCCTGCAGGGTCAGCTGCCCAGGGCCTCCGTGTGCTGGGTTCCAAGCAATGCTGGAAGGCTTTTCCTCAGCAAGAGTCCTTATCTTCACATTGTCTTTAGAGATCTGGGACCCTGGGAGGTTTGGGCTCAGAAGAAGATGGTGTTGCTGTTTCTGTGAGGATGGTTCTTCTGACCTTTCATGGATGCTTCCGTCTTCCCTCCTACCAAACCCTGTGGGGGAAATCTCCACATCTAACCTAAAAATACCGACGGAACAGTTCTGGTTGCTAAGACGCATTTCTGCTGTTTCTGCTGGGAAGCCGGCAGGGTCCTTGGTCTGAGTCTGAAGCATCTTCCCTAACAGTCCAAAACCTCCCTCTTTGTCTAGTGTGTCGCTTCCATTGTGAAAATTCAACTCTTTCACAGCCTCACAAGACAGACTTGCTTCCTGCTGTGAGGTGAGCTCACACCTGCTCAGCCCGGCACCACCTTCCTACTGGGTGTCCTGCAGGGCTGCTGGCCCTGCTGTCAGCTTTGAAAGGCATCATAACCTCGATTTGTGGTGAAAGGGAGCAGATGAGAAAGGAGGGGGTAGCGGAAGGGGACACAAAGAGAGGTGAGGCGAGACCTCAACTCCGGGTCTGCGTGGTTTCTGGTTGGTCTCTAGGAAAATGTGTTGCTCTAAGGCTAGGTGTGTAACGATGTGTGTGCGTGGATTTTTCTGCAATTCTTTTCTTTTTCTGATCTTAGCCTGACCACTAGGTGGGGCTCAAGAGAGGCTTGTTGCCCAAGAGTGTGTGGCCCACCCGCTTGCAATTCGGTTGACTCTTCCTACCTTGAGTTAAGACTGGCAAAGTACAGGTTTCTTTTGCATGAATGGTGTGTGCTTTTAGCAGTGTTGGCTGCTGTCTTCGTATCCTGAAGCCACTGTCATGGTGTAATGCCCCCCTTGTCTGCCTTTCTCTTCCTCCCTCTTTTCTCCCTTTCATCTCTCTCTTTCCTTCCCTGTTCATCTCTTTTCTCTCCCCCTTCTCTGTCTCTCCCCTCCTTTCTCCTTCCCTTCCCTCTCCCCCTCTTTCCTTCCATTCCCTTCTGCCTTCCAGCTCTTCTATTTCCTCCTCTGTCTCCCAGCCTCTTCCCACTCACCCACCACCTTCCTTCCCCTTCCCCGCTTCCTCCCTCCCTCTCCCTTCCTTCCCTTTTCCCTTCCTCCCTCCCACCTCCACTTTTCTTTCTTTTTCTTTCTACCCACTCAGGGCTCCCTCACTGTGATTAATGATTCATTCCTCTGTTGGGACAATCCAATTTGGCTCCTCCCAGCAAAGCTCTCCTTTAGGGAGTAGCTATGAATCAAATCCCCTCAGCTCTGGGAGAAGGGACACAGTAGCCCCTTTCTGCAGCCCTCTGTGGTCTCACCTGATTATTATGGTGCTCTGGAGAGATGCTGTCAGCAGACTTTCCGCTGAATATCTGTGTGGAACTTTCCGGGGTGATAGATGCTAACAGTTCTTGGGATGATCCCGCAGCCTCCTCTCGCTGACATATCTGGGGTTTGTCTTTCTCGAAGTGTGCCTCGAATTTGTTTTTTCTGCTTTAAAGCATCCTCTGGGTGTTTTACCATTCACAATTTTAGATATAAACATTTGGAGTTCGGAGTGCACAGATAATAAATAAATAATGCTCTGAAGTTTTAGATTAATTAGTAATTAATTTTTTGCAAAGCTTTGGAGATGCACAGTGTCTCATTCCATTGTGTCAAATTACAGAGTTGTTTCTCTTTTTTTCTCAGCTTAATGCCAAGTGCAGGCTTGCTCCTTCAGACTTCTCAAATTGTGTCTCCAGAACAAAGGGACACTTCTTTAGATTCTCACATCAATTGTTAGGCAGATGAGAGAAAATCGATGACCGCCTCCACCCACCCCCCAACACAGCAATCAGGCTGAAGGCAAACACTAGGTGCCTGATCTGCATTGGAAAATACAGTTGGCATTCCACCCGGAGCCTGCCAGAGTGGGAGTGCCAGAGAGAGGCAGTGCTCCACGACAGTCTGTACATGCACCCTTCTTATACACAGCCCTCGGAGGCTGGGGCGCTCCACTGAGGGCTGACATTCAGCACACACCTGGGGGCTCCTGGGGATGGGGTTTCCCTGATTTCATTTCTTCTCTGCACCTGACTTCTCTGACTGTTTTTAAGAAAGGGAGGCAAACAAAGCCCTTAGTGTAGGGCCTGGCGGTGATGCCTAAGGACACCCTCAGGAGCTTCCTATTGTCATGGGGTTGAGGAATCTATAAGGTGACCATGCTTGAGACAAGTCCAGCAATGAACCTAATGAATCTGTGTCCTGTCTGGAGTTTGCAGAGCCCACAATGCTGCTTCCCCGAGGTTTCCGTGACTTCCTTAGGAGGGAGTGGAGGAGAGAGACAGCTGAGTGATCTGTCTGCTCTCATACTGAGCCTGGAACCTAGATCTGCTTCGGCCAAACCCAGTGTAGCTGCCCTCAGCATTGGTGTGTGCCCAGGAACATCTCAGGGAGTGAAAGAGGGAACCAGAGGAGGAGCAATGAGTTCTGAAGCAGGGAACGTCCCTGGGAAAGCAAGTGAGGCATTGGGACCTCCCTCAGTCTACAGCAAAGGAGTCACTCCTAGCACATGCAGAGATAGCTCTACAGACACATGTCTGTGTGTTGACACACACAGATGCACACAGACAGGCAGAGGCACACCCATGTGTAGATGCATATGCGTGCGCACACACACACAAAGATGCCCACAGGTCCAGATAAATCCAGACATGTGCAAAGAGATGCATTCAGAGAAATGCAGACACAAAAATCAACAGACTTATTTAAAGATGCACATATATGTATAGTTGCATTCAGACACACACACACAGACCATGCTTTTAGATGTGCTCTGACTCAATAATATACACAGATTATTATGCATGTACATGCATGGATGCATCAAGACCCCAGCAAAAACAGGCACACATGGATGCCTCCATACACACATATGTGCAGACTCACAGACACCTATATTCATAGGCACATAAATATGCAAGCAGAGACACTGACAGACACACACATTTGACACAAGCACATATGCACACAAATATTTAGACACACAGAAACATACATAGTCAATGCCTTATACAGACAGACACATCCACTTCGAGACACACATGTTGATACAGACACATAGACACACATGTACTGATACTAAACACATGAAAACACAGGTAAACTCACATGCCTGAGGAGAGCCCAAAGCCGGATAAGACCATTTGCCAAGGGTCCTTAACCATATAAAAGAAAGATACCCTTCCCAAAGTAGCCTGTCCCTTTTTCCTCTGGTAGGGAGCTTGGTGTGTGTGTGTGGATTTCTTGGTGGCTCTAGAAGGTGACAGTGGCTGATATGAGTGGGAAGAAAGGCACTCCACACTTTGTTTCCCTACAGCTTCCCACAAATGTCTTTCTCATTTCTCTCTCTCTCTCTCTCTCTCTCTCTCTCTCTCTCTCTCTCTCCCTCTCCCTCTCTCTCTCTCCCTCTCTCTCTCAGCTTTGAGACACGTTTCCATAACGACAGACTTTATGTACAGAAACAGCACTACCTGCCCTTAGTAAAAATTCTTTTGAAATCAAAGTCAGAATTACTTTGTATCTAGTTTTGGAGTTTCTAGGACACTCTAGGGTAAAGAGAATGTCAAATATCCTCAAAGTTGGGGCTCGTGAACAACTGGGCTACAAATGGCTTCTTCAGTTCCTTTTGTGGGTTCTCTTCCCTGGTACACACTGGCAGCTCCCAGCATCGAACAGCAAGCATGTCCGCCTCAGATGACCACCTTGTCGTTTCCTCCTCCTCTTCCTCCTTCCCTCCCTTCCACCATCGCAAGTTCGCAAGAAGTCCGGCGCTTCTTCAAGTGTGTCTCAAATCTTGCTGCAAAATGTAATCACTCCGGTGAGCTGGTCAGATCTGCTCCTGGTGGGGCTAGCAAGATGACCAGCAAGAGGTAAAGGTGCTTGTCACCAAGCCTGACAACCCGAGCTGAATTCCTGGGACTCAGAGAGTAGAAGGAGAGAATGGACTCCTGGAAGTTTCCTCTGACCTCCACACAGCTGTGTGCCCCGCAGTAAATACGTGCAATAAACAAACAAACACAAACAAACCGTAGCTCCTGAGGCCTCCCCGTCAGCAACCTGAAGGAGGCCAGAGTATCTGCAATTCTACTCCCTATTCGGACTCTGCTGGCCTGACTTGAGTACCAATAGTCAGTAAACAGCAACCTCAGACCAACAACCATCACGTGCATGTGAAGTCACCCCCACTCCAGCAGACACCCTTCCTGGCAAGCACTGTGCCCCCACACTTGCTTGGCTCCTACTCCTGCCAGGCACCCATAGATACAGAAGCAGAGGCTTACATGATCATTTCAGGGTTAATTATTTCTTTATTCATGGAGTCATGGAATCACTGAATGAGTTCTTCCCTCTTCGTTTTTGACACCCAATCTATGTGACAGGGTAGGAAGTACAGGGAGCAATGCATGACTGCTTGGCACAGTGTCTATCCTGTAACAGAGGTCTCAGCTCAGCGCTGAGACCAAAATTCAATCCCATGCTTCTAATGCCAGATCTTAGTTTTATTGTTTTTGTTGACCCTGCAGCATTAAACTCCCAAGAAGGCATAACAATAGCACCACGTATCCCTAGGTACCCACCAGCCAGCTCCTCCTGGTGGTTCCATCCTGTAAAACTTGACAATATCAAGTCCCCAGATGAGTGCTAGTGCAACTCAATGAACTTGATCATGGATGGCATTCTGATCTCCCAGCTTGGGGCTCGGGTTTTTGTCTTTTTGATACAGAGTGAAGCCATGTGGTTTTTCATATTTGTTCACCATCAAAGTGGCTGCTGACTTCTGGGGAGGTAGCGGCTGATGGAGCACAGCAAAGGGCACACACTGTTCTATGGGTTAGGGTTTGTGTGCGTGTGCGTGTGCGTGTGTGTGTGTGTGTGTACAGGAGCCAGAGGGCAACCTCAAGTACTGTGCCTGGGGAGCCATACATCTTGGCCTTTGAGACAGAATCTCCCATTGGCCTGGAGCTTGCTGGTTTGGCTAGACTGGCTGACCAATGTTCCCCAGGGAATAGCTGGGATCTACTGGGCTCTGCCCCTTTTTTCCCAGCACTGGGATTATAAGCATGTGTCATCACACTTGGCTCCCATTGTACGGGTTCTGGTGTTTGCATCAGTGAGCATTTCCCCAGTCCTCGGGTCAACTGCGTTTTAAGAGATAAAAGCCAGTATAGCATCTAGCAAGCAGTACGGATGCTCTGACTGGCTCAGAAAAGCTGGTACATGCGAAATGGCTGCCCAAGACAGATGCTTCTGAGAGATGGAGGGCAGAGGCAGAAAGGTCCAGGATGTAGAAACTGCAACGTATGAGGGACTGATGGGATAGTGCTGTCTTAGTCTGCAAGCCAGGAAGATCTCTGCACCCAGGGGCAGATAGGAAAAGTTTGTAGAGTAGACAAAGTGGCCTGTTGTCCACCAGAGTATAACTGGGTTTTCTCAGACTTTGAATCCAGCAGATATCAGCAAGGAACAAGTCCAGCGGGCCGAGCCTAGGGGGAAGTGCTTGGCCTGGCTGGCTTCCTTAATGACTTTGTTACAATGTAGGGTTTGGCATGAGTGCCAGTGTCACCCCACAGGCAAGATGACGGTAGTCATGTTGAGCTGGGTCCCCAGTATTTCCAGCCCCGACTAACTGTTCCTGTGGGCTGCAGCTGACTCAGAGGCCTCTTGTCAAGAGATGCCTCCTCACCTCCTACAGTCTGAGCCTGTCCCCAGTGTCTGACACAAGGGGAAAGAACAGTGTCTGAATAACCCGATCATCGCTGTGGCAGAATGCTTAACAGAAAACCACGTGAGAGAGACTTGATTCATTTTGGCTTATGATTTCAGCCCTTTAGGAAGGGAATGGGGCAATTTACAGTGTGACTCTCGGAGGCAGCAGAAAGGGTGATTACAGGAAGGGGCCAGGGAAGATGCAGTTCTAAGGAGACACCCCAGAGACCCACTTCCTCCAGTTAAACACCGCTGTTGACAGAGATTTCTGTCCTGCCTGGTACTGCAGCCATTCAGTCCCAAAGAAACACACAGAGGCCTACATTAATTATAAACTGGTTGGCCTCTTAGCTCAAGCTTTTTATTAACTCTTACATCCTACATTAACCCATAATTCTTGTCTGTGTTAATCACATGGCTTGGTACCTTTTATCAGTGAGGCATTCTCATCTTGCTTCCTTTGTGTCTGGGTGACGACTGCAGGCTCAGTCTTTCCTCTTCCCAGAATTCTCCTGTTCTCATTCCCCTCCCCCCACCTCTACTTCCTGTCTGGCTACTAGCCAATCAGCATTTAGTTAAACCAGTACAAGAGACAACTCTTTACAGGGTACAAGACCATTGTCCCACAACACACCACTTCCTGCCTTTCCCCATCTCTCAACAATGCCATCATAGTATGAATCCATTGATGATCAATCAGACTCATTAGATCAGAGCCCTTGTGATCTCATCAGCTCTTGAATGGCCATTACAGACATATCCAGAGGTGCACTTTCCTAATTGACTGGGTGCTCCTGAATCCTGAAGATGACAGTGCAGACTTGAACTATCACAAACACCACACACCATGTTTCAAAGCAAGACTAACATGATTCAGACCTCTGAGGAGCTTAAGGAAGTTCCTGTCCAACTGAAACCTTGCTGGCTCTTCCTCTTCCCATTCCCACCCAAAATTCCACTCCTTCCTCCTTAGAGCAAAGATCTATATTCTTCCATGCGTCTTGTGCACCTGCACCCCAATGGAGACTCCTGACTTCAGGGACCTTGAATACAGGAACAGGCATATTTTGTGTGTATGTGTGCACTTGTGAAGACCAGAGGTTGACATCAGGGGTCCTCATCCATCATCTTCCACCTTATTTTTACAAGACAAGGTCTCTCATGGAACTCCCTGATTAAGCTAGACTAGCTTGTCAACAAAGCCCAGGGATCCTCCTGGCTCTGCCTCCCCTGAGGTGGGATTATGGCCATGTACCGTCATGCTTGGCTTTTAATGTGGGAGCTGGGGATTCGAACCTTGTGCTTGTGCAGCAAGCATTTTTACCAACCTAGTCATTTGCATATTTTGTTTCTTCTAACCTTTTCATTTTAGAGAAGGACAGACCTAGACTCAAAATTGATTCATTTGTCACACATTTAAGTACCCCCACATCTCCACACACACACACATAGTTACATGTTCACCTTCCTTATATTCCAGAAGCTCTTTCTTATTACATCATAGCTAAAGTGAACGCCGGATGGTGACAGGACAGCTCTGCGCAGCCATTTATACCCTCTATTATGTGCATATACAAACAAAAAATTGAGCTGCAAATCAATGGTTATGAATTTCACGTCACAGTGGGTCTCATTAGTGGGTGGATGTTGCTTTGAGATAATCAATACGGTGTGATTGGAAAGCAATTTAAAATGTAGCCTCTTGACTGGGAATCCAAATTGCCATCTCTTTGCCTTATTGTGTACACAAAGTCAACTTTAAATTAGATTGATGGAACTGAAGTCATCATTTGTTTTTCTTTAGTAGAGAATAATTCCGATAAATCTGCCTGCTTGAGTGACTGCCATCCTCGGAGGAACACAAAAGAGGCTAGAGGTTGCTCTTGAGGGTCTTCCTTAGTCATTCTCCCCCTTGTTCTTCATGACAGGGTCTCTCATTGGCCTGGAATTTGTCAGTTTGGCAAAGCTAGCTGGCCACTGAGTCCCAGTAGTCTGCCCACGTCTGTCTCCCTAGCTAGAATTTTACAGGTGGGAATCTCAGGTGTTCAGACCACACCTAACTTCTTATATGGGTTCTGGAGTACCTGAAGTCACAGCCCCATGCTTGTGCAGCAGACTCTCTACTGGCTGAGCTATGTCTCCAGCCCAAGGCTTTCATTCTTTCAAGAAGAAACTTAAAGCAATGTGACACTGGGATATAGGCATCTTGAGCATCCTTTGCTTGCGAGCTATGACCTGGGCATATTCTTACGGGATTTCTGACTCACTTTTCCATACGGTAGAGACCATAGGACCCTTTTCTTATCTTATGCAACAAGGATGGAGTTAACGTAAGTGAAAAAGTGTTCTACGGGTACAAAGTACTGAAGGAAAATATCAGATCCTCTTTTTTGGCCTTTAGTCTTGTCATGAGCACCTATTTTTCCTTGATGGAATTCCTTCTCTTCTCTCAAGCCAAGCATTGGTGGTTTTTTTCCCCTCTAGCAAAGCCTCTTTTCTTCTCCATGAGTCCTTTGAGGTTGTCTGATTCACTTAGAATTCATTTTCTTTATGAGTCTGGCCAACAGGAAGGTATAAACATGATCCAATAATAGATGTTACAGCACAGCTGGAATTTTACAGGTACTTAACCAACCCCAGATGACCCAAATCAAGGCTAAAACACAGAAAACAAAATGTGTCTAGTCTCTTGATTTTTAGCTCATTTTGCAATATGATATTGTCTTCTTGCAACTAGGCTGTTGCAAACCCTAAATCAGGACTGAAGCACAGAAAAACGAAATGTCTAGTCTTGATTTTGTCTCATTCTGCAATGTGATTTTGTCTTCTTACAACCACGATACTACAAACAAACCCTGATGTTATTATTATTTTTAAACAAATGCCCCTAGCGTGCTCAACATTTCTATTGTGGGATATTTGATGTTAGTGAGTCTATTCCTAAGACTTCTATCTTCTGTCAGCATGACAGCTGAGGAATCAGTAGATTCTAAGGGAAGGGCTATCAAGCCTATGACAATGGGGCCAAGACCTGTGGGTTTTTCAAGCTACCTCTGTAAGCTCAGTGTTTTCTTTTGCCTTTGTTCCTTCCTCCTGACTTGGAACTAGGTATTATTCTTTATGATGAACACTTCCATATGGGATGCCAAGAGCACTGGGCGGGACAGCCGAGGTGTTTCATGCTATACAAATACATTGCTTATTGACACAAAGATAATTATCTTGAAGTACACCGGAGGAAATAAAAAGATTGTTTACCCAGGATAACCTGTTTTTCAAAACTCATGTAAGTCACCCTGAAACTTGTTTAGGAGACAGAATCAAAGCATGTCAGGCACCAAGAAATGACCCAGGGCCCATGCCTGTGGTTGAAGCTGAGTTACCTTGCAAGGTCTGCAGCAAGTACTGGATTAATATAATCACAACATTGAGTCTGGAAATGTGGAGGCTGCTCGAATCAACTGGACACTATCATCTTTTCATCCCGTGGGATATTTAAGCCACAGCTGAATGTATTGTGTGCTATGATGTCACCTTTTCATAGTGAAGCAGTGAAGGAGACCACAATCTCTACTGTTCTGCTTCCATAGAGGGAGGAAACCACCACAAAGAGACTGAAGAAAATGGCCAAGGCAGCCATCATCCTGGGAGGCCGGGATCCTTTTCTTAAAAACCTACATGCTTTTGGATGGGGTGACTATATGGTGCTAAGGGATTCTTGATGGAAAATAATGGCCTACCCTGACACTGCTCAAATATTTAATTTTAGAATAATGGATTCTTTTTTGGTCCTCATGTTGCAAAATTACCGCACTAGGACTGGAATTTAATTGATTGACATAAATGAATTTGAAAATACAGTGTGTGTTAGATCAACCTCAAGCTTGAAAAATGCATATTGTTCAGTTATATAAAGTACAGACAGAGGCTTCTGATTGGAGGGTTGCTCTATTCTAAGTGTTGTCTCAGGGATGGACCTAGGCTCCTGCACTCGTGGGCCTTAGCATCTTCAACCTGTTTTCCAAGTTTGTGCTTTGGATGATTTGATATGGATCGAAGGCACCTCTTCTAATTTATCTTCTCATTATCTGTAACTCAGTGTGATGCTTAGTTTGCCAACTTGACATGGCCTAGAATTGTCTGGGAAGGAGGCTTCAATGAGGGATCATCTAGATCAAATTGGCCCATGTTTTCATTGTTTATTGATTAGGGAAGACCAAGCCTGAATGTGGGGTAGACTATTTCTGGGTGTGGGTCCCTGGATTATATTAGAGTAGAGGAAGCTAACTAAGCAAAAGCCGTAGACGAATCCATCTCTCTGCTCTTAGCTTTGGGTGTGATATGACAGGCAGCTTCAAGGCCCTGCTGTTGCGTCTTCTCTGCAACAATGGTCTGTAACCTGGAATCATAAGATGAATGAGCCTCTTCTCTCTTGAGCTGCTTTTGGTAAAGATTTTGCTATTGCAGCAGAAATGAAAGTAGGGCACTCAGTGATACGCCCATCTAACCACCGGAGATACTGAGGATTTAGTCCACCTGTGGAGCTAGAGAAAGAGGGTGCAGGTTTGGTACCTAATCAGATTGGGCTGCAGGCTTTGTCTCTTGCTCTTTCTGTGTATGTTGGTTGTGGTAGGAAGTTCTAGTGCACTGGTATAGTGCAGGGTCTTCAGTTGGCTATGAAGTCGCTTTCAAGGATATAACCAAAAAGATGGAATTCGGGACCAATGCTATCCAGTTATTTGTAGTCTGGTTCTTGGGAGGAGGAAAAGAGAAAGTTGAGAAGACAAAGGAGGGACAAGTTTCTCCATCAGCAAGACTTTTTGACTCTGACAGTGGGAAGAAGACACTCAGTAAGAGGACTTCCCCTAGGTTTTATCTGATGACCTCATCTCCATCACTTAATGGGGCCTAGGAAACCAAGTTTCTCTTTACAAGTCCTTATATATTCAGAACTGGGCCTCACTCAATTCTGTGTCTTGCACAGTGAGGTCCTGACTTGACTGAGTAGCTAGGAAATGGAGAAGGGATAGATCCACAGACAGATGCACAGAAGAGCTAGGGTCAGGTGTGCACCCTCTCAACAACCACGCCAACCTGAAACTTTGGTGTTCATTAGGCACAGTGGGAAGAGTTAGCTAGTAAAGTGGGAGTGTTCTGTAAGTGAACAGGCTCAGGCTGCAAACATCCAGGAAGGAGGAGGAGGAGGAGGAGGAGGAGGAGGAGGAGGAGGGGAGAAGAAGGACAAGGAGGAAGAGGAAGAGGAGCTGCAGTTGCTAGTTTTGCCCACACCGTCAACTGGAACTCTGACCAGAGGAAGGCTTTGCCATTCTTCTGAGTCTGACCTAGAGCAGGAAAGGGAAGCTTTGCCAGTTTCCCAAGGGTTGGAGACACTGGTCCTTGACTTGGCTATGACCTTATCAAGCACCCACATTCACTCAGGACCTCATCCACCCTTTGCCCATTCACTCAAGGCTTGTTTGGCTCCCCACAACTCATAATCTTAAATTATTTACAAACCCAATGTTTCAGCCGTAGAAATATTTCTATCAGAGAAGTCTGATAGGTTGAAGCTCTCATATAAACTTTGGTGATTAGTCTTGACTGCCTCCAGTACACTGCAGGGAAGGACGCTGATGCTATATCCAGACCCACTTAGTATGAGAGGTGACTGTAATTGATTAGTGATGTCTGGAATGAGAAGTGGAGGTTGAAGTGAAGGCAGTTAATGTGCAGCGTTTCCTATTTCTGGGTTTGAAAACAAGGTAAAATAGGCACGGCCTGAAAATATACAGGAAAGCGGATTCATTTTAGTTTGAATTATTTCATCAATTTTGTCTTCAAAACAGCTGGGTTCCTCCACTTTAAGGGGGAATGCAAGTTTTAAATTGGAAGAGAGAGACAAGTGATCTTGGAGTCTGAAGAGTCCAGAAAGTGGAGCCTCGGGGAGCACTGAAGCAGGAATCTGAGCCTTAATTCTTCCTTTGCCCCGCCCCACGTGACTTTGGCTGTGCGTTTGTCTATATTGTGGGTGGTGATGCTCATGGTGGTCCTCAGTGGTCCTCAGTCTTTGCTTCTGGTTAGGTCACCTCAGTGACTTTAACACCGTCCCAGAGAACAGGAGGACGGGGCGAGGTGGGTCACAGTTCTCCTTTTGCCCCCTTCTTGCCCATCTCCTGCTCTTGGCTGTGTCTGTGTCCTCTATGATCACAGCTTCCATGTTCCTGGTCCCCTAAGCTCTAAAAAACCCATTTCTTCAGCTCCTTGCATGTCTCTGCTAGTGTCTAAAAGGGCCACAATCCTCCTTTTTAACCATTTCCTTATTTCTGCAATCCATCTCTTCACAAAGCCTCTTTGTCTGGGCAGTTCTGCAATGAACCTGGAAGGGACGCTGGTTGATACTCTTGGGAATGCAGACGCTGGAGAGGCACACAGCAGCAGGGGAGTCTAGAGGGAACATGGATCCTGCTGATTTCATTTAGGTGGTCCTTCACTATGAGCAGCCCTCTTTCCTTCCCTTCTCATAATTGGATATGACATTTCCCTTGGGGAAGAAAATGAAACCCAAGGGACTGCTGAGGTGGCTCAGTGGGTACAAGGTGACAATCTGAGTTCGATTCCCTAACTCACATAATAGTGGAAGATGAGAACCGACACAGTAGAATTGTCCCCTGACCTTGGCACTTATGCTGTGTCTCACAGTGTGGTATGTACATATAGCATAAAAATAATAAACAAAATTAAAATAAAAAAGCCTGAAAAGACCCCTTCTCTAGTGCTTGATCCCAGCACTCCAGATGTGAAACTGCGAGGGGGAGATTTGAGAAACATGATCAAGTTCTGGGCAGCAGGACTCACAGATATCCCGAAGGCTGCTTACCGACAGGAAGCACGTTTAATTTGTGTGATTTCTTCTGAGCTCTAGCCAGCTACCAGCACCGGTCCTTGAGCAAAGAAGGAGCACAAAAGCATAGAAGGATAGAAGGATGCATATCCCTCCATTGCTCTCTCTATCCAAACATGCCAGGCCCTGAATAGAGTGGAGCATCCTATGTTTGTGTGTGTGTGTGTGTGTGTGTGTGTGTGTGTGTGTGCGTATGTCCCCTTTGGTCATGTGCTTCTACCACAGAGGGGCTAGTGGTTTTTTTGGTTGAGGGTATATTTGATGCTAACGTTCCAGTAACGTTAGGATGTTTGAATCAAAAGTGACCCTGACCCAGCTGTCAGCACAAAGTCTACTTGAGAAGAAACAACAACCCCAGCAGCATCTGCCTAGGCGTCAGGAGGCCGGGGCTGCGCAGGCATAGCTTTTGTGAGAAGCAGAGAGCTCTTTCTTCCCTTTTTCTTTCCCCCTTCCCTTCTTCCAAAGGTGTCTAAACAATGCCATTTGGGAGAAACTTGGCTAGTTTTCAAAGGGCCTTAGATTCTTTAGTGTATTCTTTGCTTGCCCTTTAATACACGTTAAATTTTATTTCTCTGTCTCTTTCGTATTTATTTGAAATCCTGTGCTCAATATTTTCTGGGGCAGCAGAAGTTTCTGGTCGTAGACGTTACCATGAAGCTCTGGGCCCCTGGCTTCCTCCTGGGCAGCACCGATGTTTTCTGTCAGTGATGGAATTCTTCGAAGTGAGGGGGGGCATGTGGAGCCACCTGCCCATCAGGAAACCCCTGCCACGTTCCTTTTGGAGACTCTTCCTGGTGAATGTGAGCCTACACAGCCCAGAAGGAGGGCAGATACCTGTGCAGGCAGGAGGATCACACTCACACTGGGCTCCCTGGCAACAGGGCTGGCCAAGGATTCTTAAAGAAGACAGCGCTGAAAACAGAACGACACGTGGTTTTCAAGTCTCATTTTCAGCAATAATTTCAGACTCATCTCCCACTCTACAGAACTGTTATTTTTTCCCTCCCGTTGTCTTAAGCCTGAGCTGCTAACAAGGAACGTGACTGACTTAGATTTCACCTTCTTCCTTTGCTCACTGCAGGCTGAGGAAGAAGTGCTAATGAGCAGCGGGAAGAGAGGAGAGATCACAGAGAGGTGGGCTGAAGGGCTGGGGGTCAGCCCCCGGCCTAAGCGGGAAGGTTAGATATAAAGAACACACGAGGTGCAGCAAGATGCAAGTCCCACATCTGCCTTCATTCAGTCACAGCCCACGGCAGGGAGGAAGGCCAAGGCGCTGGGCTTCATGTGGTCTGTCAGGATTCAGGATTCTTGGACCCTAGGGAGCATGGCAGGCCTCCACAACTCCCCTTCCATGTCTTGTAGACAGAGGAAGTGATTGTGAAGGACTGCGGAGGGAGGATCATGAGGAGACATGGCAGTGAGAGGAGGATTATGGGTAGGAAGTGTGAAGAGGAAGTATGTGAGAGGGAGGGCTGACAGGAAGGAGATTGTGGGGGAAGGCTGTGAGGAGGACTGTTGGGGAGGACTGTGAGGGAGGAGTGTCTGGGGCGAGGACTCTGAGGAGACTGTAGGGCAGAATTGTGGTTGGAACTGTTAAGGAGAGTATTGTGGGTGTGGGCTACTGTGAGGACAAGGGTTATGTGGGAAAAAGACTGTAGTAGGGACGATATTGGGAGTATTTCTGGGTGGGGGAGCACTGTGGCGGGAGGATCATCACAGGAAGGGCCTTGGGGAAGTGGACTATGTAGGGAGGGCTGAGAGGAAATTCACTGTGAGGACCAGGACCATGCTGGAGACAAGATCAGGGGAAGACTCTGATTGGAACAGGACTGTGGGAGGCAGGACTCTGATAGGGAGGAGTGGGAGGGAGATGCCGTGAGGGTGGAAGACCATGAGAGGGAGGACCAGATGTAGATTTATATTAGATTATATCCGGGAAAACTTCCTGAAAAGAACCTAATCACATGGTGTTGCCCAGTGAAGGGGGATGCCGGGTAATGTCAACTAGTCCAAAGTGCATGAAACCGCAGCCTCATTTAGCTGATGGCTTTGCAGCCTCTGAATCCTTGCTCAAGCTTGGGGCTCAGAGAACGGGAGAGAAGTCTCCTCAGAGCACCCAAGCTTGCCTGTCACCTTGGCCACTGACTCATGTCCTTCCTAGTGGTTCAGCGGATCCCAGCTCTGAGGCCATGGTTGCTTCAGCTGTGAAGATGCTCTCTGACAGTACGTGGGTCTCTCTGACAGTACGTGGGTCTCTCTGACAGTACGTGGGTCTCTATGAAGGTGGCGGAGGAGAAGCAGGCACACTCGATTCCCACACAGTCTAATGGTTATGAATTCACCGTGCGTGTTCTAGATAGGCTGTGAATCTTTGTTGTCCTAGATCTGTTTCTTCCAGATTGTAAGACAAGAACTAAAATCTGACCCCCAAGGTTGTGTGTGGATGTGGGGTACACTGTCATGCTGTCCACTCCAGCATAGGCTGGAGTCATTGAGGATGAGAGGCCCAGCTGAGGAAGCACCTCCATCAGATCGCCTGTGGGCAATTCTGTGAGGGCATTGTTTTGATTGATGATTGATGATTGATGTGGGAGGGCCCAGCCCAGTGTGGGCGGGGTCTGCCCTATCCCACTGTGAGTGGTGCCTTCCCTGGGCAGGTGGAGACTTAGGCTGCATAAGACAACAAGCTGCTCACATTCCAAGAGCAAGGCAGTCCACAGCCTCCTCCAGCTCTAAGCTCCTATCCTTACTTACCTTGATAATGGACTGTTGTGTGGAAATGTAAGCCATCTAAGCCCTTTTGTTCCCAAGCTGTTTTTGGTCATGGTGTTTATCACAGCAAGAGAGGACAAACTAGGACAGCTGTCAAAGAGCACAGGTCCAGTGTCGTCTTATTCCATGATGCTCAGGGACCCAGCGGGGGAATATTGAAGCTCTCAGACCTGCTTCTGCTGTGATATCTCTTCAGGAGTTGTTATCCGAGTAATTAGTGGAGTTGCTCTCCCCACTGCTTGGCAAGCAGACAGTTATGGTATCTCATAATCAGAACAGGGGGAATGGTGGAAATACAAAAGGGGAAAAACCCAACAAAATCAAAACCCATTTCTTTCTCTCTAGAACAAAAATGATGCTTGGAAGGGAGTGTCTAAGAATTAATTCTCTCTCAGAGCGTTGGAAGCTCCACGTGGGAGGCTGGAGCTGTACTGGGAAGGAGTAGAATGGTGGGGGC
This sequence comes from Myodes glareolus, assembly GCF_982192425.1. Lineage (NCBI taxonomy): Eukaryota > Metazoa > Chordata > Mammalia > Rodentia > Cricetidae > Myodes > Myodes glareolus. The sequence continues at coordinate 11,022,587 of NC_142029.1, forward strand.
TCCAGGGTAAGCCTTGAGCTTTTGGCACTTAGGAGACCCTGTAGAGATCTTCCTTACCTCTGTATCGGGTGGGTGTAAAATAAATTCTTGATGCTCTTACCACACATTCGTGTGAGCCTACGCAGCTGCAGGACAGCAGGTGGCATAATCTTAGTGCTGGTTATGGTCATAGCCAGGGCAACTGACCAAATGACTTTTGGTATTCATGTTATTGTTTCACCAGCTAATGGCACAGTCTATGTGTGTGTGTGTGGTACCCTCCTTCACACTTTACTACATCTGGTGAAGGTCTCTGTGAATGGAGGCGAGACGGGGGCAAAGGAATGGAGGGACAGAATGTGAGCCAGGTGATCTTAGCTTTTTCTGTATGTGGGGATGACATAACCATCAGAGCCCATTGACGGATCCCTTACAGGCCGAATCTGTTACCCTATGGAAGGTCTCTTATTGCGTACTGGGCAGGGACAAGGTATGTCCACACTCAGGGTCTCGGTGTCATGGTGACAATGGTAGGAAGCAGAGATTGGCTGAAACTGGGCTGCTCGTCTCCAATCCCTTCCCCCAAGAACACTGAGTGTCTGAGGCTCTCTTCTGCATGTTTTCCTGCAGAGTTGCAAAGAGGAAGAAGGAAAACATTAGGTCTCAGTGGGCGTTTCACTTCCTTCCTGTCCTCCCACCCTACCCAAAAATCCAGAAGTTCAGAAAATTAGTTTGTTAACCAAATGGTGAAGTTAATGAACCCACTGATATCAAAAGAGAGACAAGTAATATCTTTATGTGTGTAATTAATTAACTTATGTCCATGAAGTGTTCTGAGTCCGAGAAGTGCCACAGATACCTTGTGGTAATTATCATTACACAGGAAATATATCTGAATTTCTTGACCCCTGTGCACTTAATAGCGCTTGTTTAATGGTGCATTGATCATAGCTTAATTTTATATGATCAATTCCCTTTTAGCAATACCTTGAGACACTTTTTCATGCCTTTCAAGACTTTTTTTAAATCAAGTTTTGAAATTGTGTTTGCAAACGTGAGTGACACCGAGGAGCTTCTGAGGGTGTCTGGGAGGAGAACAGTGTGGGTCTGTATGGAGACAGTCTTTCAAAAGATGTATCTGCTAGTGTCATAGTAAAGGAAAAGGAATAAGGCTGGAAGGAGAGCATCCCACTACAGTGCGGGGTAACAGGCATTTTAGCAAAGGTAGTTATTGAGAATTAGAGAAAATGCAGCTTAGAGAAAAATTGCTTTAGGAACTATTGAAGGTAATATCTAAATAGACCCCTTGGAGTTTTCGGGCAGAGCATTAAATAACATAACTTCCCTGTGCTATAAATGAAGAAGAATGCAACAAGTCTCAACACAACATGATAGATAGTTCTGGAAAGTTGCTGCACATGCAACATAGTGTCTAGGTAATAGACTAGTATCATGAGCCTTATTATACATAGAACATTATAGACTGTATGCTAAATAGTCTTCACACACAGACACAGCAACCTGTGTTTCGGAGGTTGCTGGATATCCTTATTACTTGCTGTGCTAATTTGAATGAGAATGTCTCCCATAGACTCAAATAGGTCCCCAGGTTGTTTGGGGGATGTAATACGGTCTTACTGGGGGAAATGCACCACTTAGGGTGGGCCTTGAGAGTTCATAGACTTGTCCACTTCCAGTTCACTGGTGTGGTTGATGATGTAATCTCTCCTTAGCTTCCCACTCTGGCTTCCTGCTGTCATGCCCCCACCCCCACCCCATTATGGATGTGTCCTCTGCAACTTTAACCCCAAATCAATTCTTTCTTGGTCATGGAGTTTTGCCACAGCAGCAGAACAATGACTAATACACTTGGATATAGTTATGGTTTTGTGGGTGTGTGCATATATCCAAAATAATCAATGTGCACACATTAGATATCTACATTTTGTGTACCACTTATACTTCATTAAAGCAAAGTTAAAGGATGCTTTTGTGGCAGAAGTAGCCCTATAAGTAGATAACTTTGAAAAGAATTTAGTACATGTAATAAGTCTTTCTCTGTTCCACCAACCAGCTCCCAAATAATGGCACAGAGACTTCTTATTACTTATGAAAGCTCAACCTATAGCTTAGGCTTGTTCCGAATAAGCTCTTATAACTTAAATTAACCCATATTAATCTACCTTATATCATATGGCTTTAATCCTATTCTGTGTGTTGGATTTGTTTCACATTTGGCTGCTTCTTTGCCTCTCTTCTTCCCAGAGTCCTCTCTGTCCCTGGAAGTCCCACCTATACCTACTGCCTAACTATTGACCATTCAGCTCTTTATTAAACCAATCAGAAGGCATCTTGGCAAAGACACATCTTCACAGTATGTAAAAAGATTACTGCACAGTAGGTAGGACAAAGGACATCTAAATAAAAGTACAATAGAATTGATGACCAAAGCTTCTGGGGGTAGGTGTGTGATGCTTGGGGAGGCAGCAGGTACTGTGACACACAGTGAGAACAGGTACTGAATCACATCTGACTGCTAGTTTATGCTGTGATGAAGTGTAATAACCACCTTTGCCCACTCTAGGGAGTCAGTGGGAGTGTGCCATGCACAGGGTTTAGGGTTGGTGCACTGGAAATGTCAGGGCATGGTGGCCTTGGGTTAGGAGCAAGGGAACAAGTACAAGCAGACAGGGCACTGAGTCAGGAGGAGAGCTGCAGGCTGGCCAATGTGGACTCACAGACTAGGCACAAAGGCTGCAAGGAGATTCTTATAATCTAGAACAAGTTGTAATCTTTCCCCAATCTGCGAGAGGGGAATCGAACCAGAGGTTTTTGATTTTCCTAAATCAGAATGTTGTTGACTGATACCTATGCGCTAAAAGAAAAGAAAACATCAGAGCTAGAGACTCTCTTGCAACTGAGGATTGCATTGCAGAGTTTTATAAAGTAAGATAGACGCCTACAGCCTTCTTCTGGCCAACTCTACTCCTGTGCTGCATTCACTAACCCCTGTGCTGGTCTATCTCTCTCCCCAGACTTACTCTGTTTAAGTTACTGCAGTCTTTCAAGGAGAAAAGTTCCAGTTGGAATTCTGGGTCATGTTTGACTTTCAGTGAGCTAGGACCCAAAGTAGAAGTGTTCTAGATAACCCAGGCTCCTCAGAGACCAACTGTGCTGGCTAATTTTTGTTGCCAAGTTGACTTCTTAGAATGAGGGAGCCTCACTTGAGGAAGTGCCTCCATCAACCTTGCCTGTAACATGTTGTTTCTTTTTATTTAAGGGTGTGTGGTTAGGTGTTAGCCTTGGAGCAATGGAGGCTGGAAGCTGGGAGAACAGATATTGGCGAATTTCTTGCAGGATGGTGTGTGTGTGTGTGTGTAGTGTGTGTGTGTGTGTGTGTGTGTGTGTGTGTGTGTGTGTGTGTGTGTGTAGGTCAAAGGACAGCCTTGGATGTCAGTCCTCATCATCCACCTTGTTGGAGATGGGGGTCTTTGTTATTTTCTTCCTCACAAGCCTGTCCCTGTCTCCTACTTCCTTGTAGGAATTGCGATCACAGATTTGTGCTTTAGCATCTGGCTGTTCATGGGTTCTGGGAAGTCACACTCAGATCTTCACACTTGTACAGCAAACACTTGACCCACAGAGCAGCTTCCCCAGTTCCTAGATGGCTTTTCTTATTAAACATCTATGGTATCCTGTGGCAGATCAGTCGTTCCTCCTCTGCTTGATCTGACCAACTTATGCATGGCTTTCTTTTCCACCCCATTGCCTTATTTCCTTTATTGACAAATTATTCAGTCTACCCTGTCACTTCAGTTGGCCTGCTCTTGCTGACTTGTATTAACCAGGGGGTGAGGCTATCCTACCTACCTGGCCTCTGGTGCTCCCCTGTGTGATGTGCAGATATTGGAGTCACTCACTTGTTCTTGGGAAGGACATTTCCTTTCCCACGTGGGAGTTTCCAGGTCCACCTAAACATGCAAGTCATGTTAAGAAATGACAAAGATCCTTGGCTCACCGTACTTCTTCTTGTCACTGCAGAGTGCAAACAGACTGGAGGCAGGAGTGACCTTAATGGAGTGTGAACAGCATGTAAGCCCTGTGAATGCCCACGGCGTGTCAAATAACAGCAGCAATCACCCAGCAAATTGATGCCCATCTCACATGGGAGGGAGTACCATTGACTTGTGATTCTCCTGTTTGTACCAGCCTGGCCTAGGAGCAACCTGAGGTGAATTTTAAAAACCCTCAGCTATTCAGATCACGTCACCTCTGTGAAATCTATCCTCTGCCCTGAGTGATTGTTTAGCTTCCTGCTGGTTCACTGTGTGATTAGGTAGCCTCTGTATGAGTCGTCCAGGTCTGGAAAATGGCATTGTGCTTAGTGAAATATGAACTCAAGTAGAGGGTTGGCAAGACCCAACAGCTCTTCTGCCCAGCTCGCTGCTCCTCTTTTTCCTCATTGAGTATATTTTCCCATTGCCTCGTGGCTCTGAAGAAAGTTACTACCAGAGAAGCTCAGTGTAAAGAGCTGCCATAAGACAAGCTGCCTCAAGCAAGTGAGGAAATTGCTGGATTCCAGTGTTGGGTGAAAAGGAAAAATATTAACTCTCTCCTTGTGTGCATGTGTGCGTGTGTATTTTTATTGAAACAGTTTTCTTCCTCAACGGTGCCAATGAAGAGGAAACAATGGTCTCTTGATCCTTCTGGCTCTCCTTAATCCAGCCACTATTCTTAAACTCTATCATGTCCTGGAGGAAGCTATCAGAAGCCTTGGTTAAAAGCTTTCTAAGGAAGACCATAAAGATTGGTTTGGAAATAGCATGGTTGATGAGCTATCTCTAAAGCTGCAGAGAACAGACACATTTTTATGACAACTATCTGAGTATTGTTGGCATAGGCTCAGAATACCACCATCCATCCATCCATCCATCCATCCATCCATGCCTTCATGTATTCATTCATTCATTCATTAGGTTTACTATGTGCCAGATATTGGGCAAGATGACAAAGATATTAATATTAATATCTGCCCTAAGGTGACTTCATTGCAGACATCAGGAAACACAGGTGAGCTTTCCCTTTCCGCCATGATGAATCTAGTGAAGATGGCAGGCATGGGTTGTGAAGCAGAGTGAGCACCGAACAACACAGGCTAGAGTAGTCAGGGCGCAGACACATCCAGGGCAGAGGGGAGTTTATCAGCTGGAGGAGTGACCTAGAAAGCTTTTCTTTGTTACCTTTTCCTGTTCTAGTTTGCAGTTGCTACCACACCATGTCAAATTCCAAAAAAGGGCCCTTCCCTTGGCCCTCTCTGCACTCCTGGGATCATCATGAAGTCTAGCATCTACTAAGTTTCAAGGGGTTAATGCTGATTTAGGAGTCACTTCTCTCCTTGCTATGACAAAAAGGTCCAAGAAAGGCAACTTAAGAATGAAGGTGTGTTTTGGCTTGCAGTTCAAGGGTGCAGTCAATCGTGGAGACAAAGCCATGGTGGCAAGAACTTGAAATAACTGGCCACATGGCTTCCACAGTCAGGAAGCAGAGAGAGAGATGGATACTGGTGTTTAGCTCACTTTCTATTTGGTCCTGAAGATGGAGCAGAGAGTCTATGGCCTACCAGTGTGCTTTGCTTTGATGGGCTCATCAACCTCGTTAGTCCCTGCTGCTCTGAGTGAAGGCTGCCTGGGGAGAGAACAGAAGTGTTCCTTGTGTTCACTGCAGAAGGTACAGGCAGCAAAATGTGTTTTAGTACCACAGTTCTTTTGAGGGAAAGGTCACGCATCCTACCAGTGTATCTAGAAAGCACTCTGAATTTGGGAATCGGGGGACTAATTTTGGGAAACCAGGGGGTGAGTTTCCACATGCAGACAAGCCAGAACATGACTGTTGTTGGATAAAGTCAGTTCTTACTTTATTATAATACCACTGACCGTGGCAGTGGTGGTGGGGAGGAGTGTGTGGAGTGGCCAACAGCCTCGTTGCAATAGACATTAGGGTCTGTGGACTAGGTTGAATGTTTGTCTTGTAGATTTCCCTTCCCCTTCATTTCATTCTCTCTGTGTGTATGTATATGGATACGTGAACATATGTGCACTTGTATATGGAAACAGGCTTACCTCAGGTCTTGTTTCCTAAAATACTCTACTTTTTATTTGTTTGCCTGTTTTTGAATTTTCTCTTCTCTTTTCTCCTCTCCTCTGTTCTTCTTTTCTTCCTTTCTTATTTCTTCTTCTTACTTTTAATTTTTTTTAAGGCAGGGCCTCTCATTTTTCACATGCAACTTGCAGATTTGGCTAGGCTGATTGGTAAATGAGTCCCTAGGATCTGCCAATCTCTACTTCTCCAGCACTGGGATTACAAGCACAGGTCACCATGGCTGACTTTCTATATGGGTTCTGAGGATGGAACTCAGGTTGTTGTGCAGGACTGACAGCTATTTCCTCTGCCCTGAGTCTGTTTCATTCTTATTCCTGAAGACTAGGGAAGGCAGAAGCAGGAAGGATGCCCAGATGCGTTGCAGCAGCCCACGAGAGCTATCTTTATGGCATGTCTCTCATCCTATTTCTAGAGACTGGCAATATGGTAGAGTTGGGAAGGAATAAGACAACTCGGCAGTTGGGAACCTTGACAGTGGGTACATTAGATGCTATGAATTATCCTTTCTGTAGTCATACCTCTTGGCATTCTTAACTTAGCATGTCATTCACACTGAGGAAAACTGAGTCTTCTTTACTTCTGTAGATAGAGACATCTATACCTATTCCTGGTGGGTGTTCTTTAATATTTATAACATAACCACCCAATGCCTTTCCAAATCAGCCAGTCTGATCCTCTCTTTTCCTCTTCCTCTCTCTCTCTCTCTCTCTCTCTCTCTCTCTCTCTCTCTCTGTCTCTCTCTCTCTTTCTTACTCTCCCTTTCTCCCTGCCTCTCTATTTACTGGGGATTGACTCTAGGAACTCACACATATTATGCAAGCACTCTTAATATTAAATCATATCCCCAACCTACTTTTTCCTTTTTATTTTGAGACAGGGTCACATTAAGTTTCCTAGGGTGGCTTTGAACTCATTCTGTAGACCAGGAAAGCCTTGAATCACAGTTCCTCTGCATCAGTCTACCAAGTAGCTAGGTTTCCAAGCAACTCCCAGGCCCAGATAACACTGTTTTTCCTTCTCAGGAAGCCATCTAAGTTTCTCATCTCCTTTCAGTCACAACGTTCCCCAATGTCACCCCAGAGGCCGGGAGGAGGCCTGGGCAATGGCTGTCTTATTATTATTTTTAAGGTTTTATCTTTATTTTGTTTCATGTGTTTGGATATTTTGCATGCATGTATGTATGTGCATGCTTATACATATCCGGTGCTCATGGAGACCAGGAAAGGGTGTCAGATCCCCTGGAACTGGAGTTAGAGACAGCTGAGCTTCCATGTGGATGCTGGGAATCAAGAGTAGCCAGTGCTGTTAACTGTTGAATCGTCTCTCCAGGTCCCATGGCTGCCTTTTTAAAAAAGTTCTGTGAATAAAGAGTTCTGACTTCCCAAGCCCAAACTGGACTTCTTCAGTTGATTATTCTCATTCACAAACTCTCCAAGGAGAATAGAGTGGCTGGTTTATTAGTTGCTCCCTCTTTCATGTAAATCTCCCTCAAGTTTTCCAGGTACAGAAAAGACTTCTGTAATATTATTACCAATATTTTCCCAAAACTGATAAAAACAATTTAGTGCTTTTAGTTCCAACATTGCAGAGAAACGGGAACCATGAAGGTAGGGTTCAGGAGGTGATGCCTTGTGGGGACGAGGCTACTCCATATTGTCTGGAGACAGGGATGAGACCTCATATCAGATTAGATACTGTGCCACCAAGAACATAAAACCTTGATCCAAACAATAGAGGAGAGTGGAAATCTTTCTTCCAACAAGTGCATACCCTTCACTTCCTCTCAGGTAGGTGAGTGGGAACATCGAAGTTTTGTATCAAACCAAGTGCTTCTTTGGGAGACTGGATCCAAGGGGACAAACAGATTATTGAGGAATCAAGAGTAGGGACAATAATGAGGGTCAAGTTGGTCCCTTGTAGCTATGGGAGCTTATCCTGATGCCTTTTTTTATGTTTGCCTTTCTCTGGAGAGAACTCTAAATGACTATGCGTTATTGTTTCCATTACCCGGTGCTTTGGCAAAATGTTTAGCCACCCCAAGCGCTGGAACTTCAGGGCTCCAGGGCCGTGCAGGTGCCATCAAGCGCTCAGGCAAATCAATAGCTACAAAAACCAAAAAAGAACCCCCCCCCCAAAAAAACCCTGTCTCAAAAAACCAAAAACCAAAAACCAAATCAATCCAAACCAAAAAAACAAAACAAAAGAAAACAAATATATTTACATAGCCTCCCAGAGCCCTCAAGCACTACATGACCTATGTGTAGCTTGGTCATGTGATTTACATGTGACGCAGCTACGGAAGCCCTTGTGCTCATGCACTAGATAGCCTTTAAAAGCTGGACATGCCTGCTTCATGCTCTAGTGCTACACCAACTTCCCCAGGCCTGCGCGCCCGTCTTTCTTTCTTAATAAACTCTTCAAGTGGGTTTTGTTGTGTGTCCCGTGATCTGTTCTAGGTCACGCCGGTAATTTCACTGTGTGCCCTGCTCTGGCCAATCTCATGAGAATGGGCACCATTACCAGAGAGGTGATTTTATTGGTGTGCTTTCTATGAGGAAGAACAAAGGTTGAATGGGAGTGGTAGGGAACATGGACAGATAGAGCCAACCTTGATTACTGCTTGGCTGTTTGTCAGGGTTTGGTCTATACCGGGCTATAGACTGGTGGCGTAAGGTTGCTCTGCCAGGAGGCCACCTAGGTAGGCAGAGGCTTGTGCAACCACTTGTGATGTCCTCGGCAGAGTTCCCTTCCAGACTCTTTGTGTTAGCTACTCGTATTGTTGCCACAGCAAGGCAACCTTGGCAGGAAAGACTTGTTTCAGCTCACAGTTCTGGTACAGTCTGTTGTGGAAACGAAGGCATGGCAGCGGGAACAGGAGACGGCCCCATTCAGGGAGGACCTTCCACCTCAATTAACCCAATCCAGAAACTTCCTCACAGATCGGTCGAAAAGTTTGTTTCCATGGTGATTCTAAATCCGACTAAGTTGACAATGAAAATTAGCAGTCACGCCATCTGTGATGCTAGGAATGGCTGTTCCCATTGGACTGCCAAAGAAAGCTGGGTGTGTTCACACTCATTTGTGAGCTCTGTCTAGACCCCTGGGTCCAACTTTTGCCAACATTACTTAGGTTAAGCTGGCTGTGGGTTCTTTATGGGTGAGTGCAAGTGGATCCCACTCAGCTGGTCTATGCAGCTTCTGTCTCCCATTTAAAGTCGTTCGGATCAGGGGCAAATTATTAAGTCACTAAACAAAGTGAGATAGAATTGTATCAATTTAATTATCAAGTCAAATTGAGTCAAAGCAAACAAAATAACGATTAAAAGTTGTCTAATGGTCTGGGTAGATATTTCTTAAGGGAAGACCTGCAAATGGCCATCAGGTAGGTAAAACAATGATTAACACATTAACTATTAGGGAAATGCAAATCAAATCCACAAAACATACCCTGCCATTCCAGTTTGAATGGCTCCTATCACCAGGACAAAACATACTACAATACAAAGATATGGAAAAGGAGCACTCATAAGCTGTAGGTAAGACTGCAGAATGGTACTGTTGTTGTGGAGATTAGCATGGAGGTGCCCAATACACACAACCATGCCACCTAGCAGTTTGTCCATTTGGCACGTATCTAAAGGAAATGATTCAGAACGGTGGAGAGAGATCCACACTCTCCCGTCCATCTCAGTGCTGTTCACAAAAGCCAAGGAGGAATGGAATGAGTTAGTGGCTGGGTAAGGGAAATGCGTTGCCCACACCCAACAGGACACTGCATAGCTGTGAAAAGGATGAACTTTTGGAGTTAAGAAGACGGCTCAGCAGGTAAAGCTCTTGCCACACAAGCATCTGAACTTAAGTCTGGATCACTAGATCTCATGTAAAGATGGTGTAGTCCCATGTGTCTGCCATCCTAGTGTGCCTATGGCCAAATGGGAGGCAGAGACAGGCTAGTGCCCAGAAGCTATGGCCCAGAGAGCCTGATGCATGCATCTGTGGGCCACAGGAGACCACGCCTCAGGGAAGATGGAAGGCAAAGACTGACACCCAGGTTGCCCCCTAACCTCCATACCTCGGCTGTGGCACACATGCACCTGCACACGCTCATACATATCACACACACACACACACACACACACACACACACACGACAAAATCTTACCTGTGACAGCATAAACGAGTCCAGGAGACATTACGCTAAGAGTGTACACAGAAATAGGGTACACATAGAAAGCGTGATGTCGGTCACAAAGAATTTTAAAAAGTTGCCTCACTGGAGAGCTTTGGCAGCAGATGGAAGTTCCAGATTTCTTTCCTTCTGAGAACAAGGAATTGGATGAAGACACCTGGAGAGTACCTGAAGAGATGCTTTATTGAGGGAGAAAAGTATTGAGTGGCCAGAGCTAGAGAAAGGCCAAAGATTCAATGGCCCCAGCCACCAGCAGATTGGGAGCCTCCCAGACCATTTGAATAGCTTGCCTTTTTGCTCATACTCTGTCACTTGGCTGCTTTCCCCTTCCTTTTATATGGGCATTCTGATCCCAGCCCCCACATCACCCTCCTGCCGTACTACCACTTATGACTTCTGCACTGACTGACCACTATGGTGGTATCGAGACATTTGTGCAGTTTACAATGCGGTGTACCTGCAGAGTGTTGGTGGTGGTGTCCTGTGTTGCCCTACATATACACAGCAGTCTCTAGATGTGGACACTGAATTATATTGCCCGAACTTCCGAATACCTAAGGATGCAGGGATGGTATGACCATTGGCACAGGGATGGGGTGATCATGCATTGCCGGGAGGAGGGCACAGTCCCTGTGCTGGTCCATCCTCATTGTCAACTTGGTTAGATTTGAAATCTCCTCCCAGGAGATTGAGGCTCACCCCTGGGTATGTCTATGAAGGTCTTCCTAGAGACTTAACCAAGGCAAGGGTGATAGTGGGGGTGGGGTGGAGATCGTCTATAAATATGGGCATTTTCATTCTGAGGGATGAGGGCTTGGGTGTACTAATAAAGGGGCAAAAAGGAGAAAGCCAGCCCAACAGTTCCATTCCCTTTCCACTATTTCTTGGCCCACGTGATCTGAGCCTCACTCCTTCACATGTTCTCCCTGCCACGATGGACTGAATTTTCTGAAATCGTGAGCCCAGATAAATCCTTCCTCCTTTAAAGGGATGGTGTCAGGCAGCTTGTTCTAACAGTGGTCCTCACCCTTCCTAATGCTGCGACCCTTTAATACAGTTCCTCGTGATGTGGTGACTCCCCCAACCATAACATTATTTTCATTGCTACTTCCTGACTGTAATTTTGCCACAGTTGTGAGTCATAATGTAAACACCTGTGTTTTCCGATGGTCGTAGGTGACCCCTGTGAAAGCTCCTTTGACTTCCAAAGGGGTTGGGACCCACGGGTTGAGAGCCGATGTGTTATAGCCAAACAAAAGTAGCCATTTTCAGCCTTTGTCTGAGGAGACTTTTTGTTCTCTTCAGTGCAGAGGTGGAACACTGATCTTTAATGCCAACAAGAAAAAGAAAGTCATGTATTCAGTGCTCCACTCTCAGCACTGAGGAAAATGTATTATTCTCAGGTTACATTTTATTTTAGACTAACATATTCTCCCCAACCAAGGGCCTCAAAGGTAGACATTACACAGGAATGTGAGCCGTGGAAGGACATCTGTAATTTATGGTCAATGTACTTTGAAGGTGAAAAACAGCCTCCAGCCAGACAGCACCACTGTACCTTCTGTCTGTCCTTTCATCCGCGTTCCCGCCTAGCTTGCTAGCTGACTCCAGTAACCTGCAGGAGAGATCTGAGAGAGAAGGAGGAACGAGGGGGCATGCTGGAAAAATCCTTCATTTATTATTAACTCAAATCTCCAATTGACTTGTTTCCCCCAGGGCTAGCGACTACAATGGGACCATGGAATTGGTCCAGTTAGGCTACAGTTTTCAGAGAAAGACTTTGGTGTAGTGGGAAGATCAATGAACTGGGCGGGAGGAGAGCTGCATGTTAATGACGACTGTTACACTCTCAGTCCCCAAAGTTTGCAGGGACTTTGCTCTCATTTCGCACATCTTCTGTCTCCCAGCGAGGCGTTTCCTGCTTGCCGTTCTGTGGCTTTTACCATCTATTTGGAAGGCCGAGGTATAAAATAGACAGCAAGTGTGTTAGGGTTGGTGTTGGTCAGGTTTTGTTATGTTAAACAGCATCCTTTAATCAAATCCATCTTGTTTTGTTCAGGGCTCCATGTATTGCCCGGCCTTGGCTTGGGCTGGCTCTGCTGATCCTGGCTGACTCTATGATACTTCTGTGTTAGCCAGAAGACCTACAGTGGCTCCCCTTTGCAGGTCCAGTTGCTGTCAGTCAGCACCCAGAGTGTGGATGCTTGCTGCTTGGGTACCTTGTATGCCCTCAAAGCAGGCTGGCTCTGACCAAAACATAAGGTGGCTCAGAAGGTAGGCAAGTTAGAATGCATAGGTTCTTTTTGAACCTTTGATTCTATCAAATTTGTTAATATTCATTTAGCTAAGACGAAATATGTGACCTGTTGGGAGTCAAAACTGAAGAAGTATATTTCGTCTCTCTCTCTCTCTCTTTGTGTGTGTGTGTGTGTGTGTGTGTGTGTGTGCGCGCGCGCACACTCATGGACATGTGTGTATGTGTTTGTGACATCAGGACTCAATCTCTATTGTTCTTTGGTCTATCTATCTATCTCTCTAGATATCTATCTATCTATCTATCTATCTATCCATCATCTATCTATCTATGGTCTCTCACTGGCATAGAACTCACACAGTACAATAAGTTGGTTGCTCAATGAGCCCCAGGAATTCTCCTGTCTCTAACTCCCCAACACTGTGATTACAAACATGTCATCACATCTGGTCTTACTATTGTTATTACTTTTTTTCTTTTAACATAGGTACTGGGTATAGAACTCAGGTCCTCACGACTGCAAAGCAAGTACTCTGTCCATTTAGCCACCTTTGCAGCCCTCGTTGTGTGCCTCGATTGAAGGACTCTGTGACCATCTTAGCCGCCTCTATGACTGAACTGTGAGCTGTCTAAAAACTACTGTCGTGCCTGCCAGATTGGTTCATTGTGTCTCACACATTATGCCAATCCCAGAATTTCCATCCTCTCAGGCTACTCGCGACCTCACAGGCCCTTCATCAGCATAGCCCAGGAAGCCATATCAGGAGCCAGCCCCGCTTCACACAGCAGATGTGGCGCAGAAAAGCTTCTCATAAATAGAGACTTCTGTGGCTTGAATATTTCCAGCACAATAGGGGAGTTGGCTATTCCAAGGGTCCCTGTGGCGAATCTTTTCCGAGAGTTAAGAATCTTTTTTTTTTTTCTTTTCTTTTTTTTTTTTTTTATGCCCCAGATCACCTTCTGGTTTAGCTGCTTGGTGGCTCAGAGCAGAGGGATTTCAGAATACAGATGATGGGAAAAATCAGCAGCTTTGAAATTGGATTGCCCTAGGTTCAAATCTCACCGGTGATGTCATCTTGGGCAACTGATTTAAAGTCTTAAAATATATTTTTTTAAAAATTCAGATTAGTAGATGTTTATCCTCACCAGGTTGTAGGGAGAACTGCAGAAAAAAAGGAAAATGTGTGGGAATGGCCAGGCGTCACACATGAACTTAGTGACTAAGAACAACTCATCCTTCTGTAAAATCAGGTGTCACATTTTGTATAACTACATGCCCTGCCACTGCCTCCCAGACACAAAGCCCCTTGAAATATTTGTTTCCAGTTTGGGGACTAGCTTGGCTTGGTTCTCTCTGACTGTGCTTCCAGAGACTGGCTGTAAAGCTGTATATCTATTCTCATTCCGTGATCAAATTCGGGAGGGGAGACGAGGAAATGAATTCATAGCTCTGTAGACATCATGGGGCAAAAAGTCGGTACTAAACCAATTTAAAATAAATTAGCTGAGAATAAGGCAGGTGCTGCCTGACACAGTATGGAAAGTTGTCTTTTTAACCCAATCTGCAGAGAGTAGGAAAATAAGCAAATTGGAAAGTTATCCCAGATGTCTGGATGCTACAGATTCCAAGATGGCCATCTGAGAGTCTGCCACCAACTCTGGGTCACTGGGTAGATTTGCAATATCAGCACAGAACCCTGACTCCGACTGGCCAGTCTTCCAGGGCTGTGAGAGCATCGGAAGAAATTTATAGCTGGCAGATTACAAAAGCAATTCTAATTAGCCCCTTGAGACAATTGCATAAGAACTACCGAGAACACTGCCAACTTCTATCTCCTCTTTCCTGTGTTTTCTCCGAGAACCTGGCAATGGATGTTCTTTAACAATACGAGCGGAGAGACTTTTACTCTAACAGCACCCCTGAGGATTCAGCTTCCTTTATTTGCAGTCTTGCAAAGATCAATTGGATGTATTGTTCAACCTCAGGACACTGTGGGTTAAGTCAGAAGAGGACCGAAGAGAAGAATTGTCCCTTAGTTACCAGCTCCCCCACCTGTGTAGTGATGAATAAGAATGAATAAAAAATTCTCAAGCAGTGAATGGTTTTGTTGGATTTCTTCTTTTCTTTCTTTCTTTTAGGTTTTTTTTTTCTTTTTTTTTTTTTTTTCTTAAGAAGGGCTTCTCTGTTTAGCCCTGACTGTCTGACTGTCCTGGTACTCACTCTGTAGAGCAGTCTGGAATTCAAGATTTGTCTGTTTCAAGAGTTTCAAACATAAGGGTTTTCCTGATTGTTTATTTGTATTCCTAGAGTAAGACATGTGTGTGTATAAGCTAGAGATCAACATTGGGTATTATTCCTTAGGAACTATCCACCTTGATTTTTGAGACAAACAAAGGGGCAAGGCTGATTAGCCAGTGAGTCCCAGAGATCCTGTGGTCTTCACTGTCCTATCTTCACCTCCCGAGTGCTGGGATTATGTGTTCTTACCACCATGCCCTGTCTTAAAAACAACCAACAACCAAACAAGCAAACATATGTGTTTCTGGGGGATAGAACCCAGTCAAGGGCTGTGTTGGCCGAATGATCTTTTTGTTCTGTTTTCCCTGGGTCCTGGCAAAAAGTTACCCAACAATAAACTCGTTCTCTAGTTGAATTTCGGAGACTGGCTCAGACATCCTCCCACCCCGACTTCCACCTCTCACAGAGAAACTAGTGTGGCTTAGTGGTTGTTTTAGGTCTACAACAGAATTTATTAGGTGTAGGGGCAACGTCAGCTCGGTCTTCCCTGAAACCAGGGGCTCCAAGAGCTGCTGGTTATGTCTAGAAATCTTCCAGGCCAATGGAGGATGTTCAGTCTCATCTTTGTTTCATTTTCAAAAGACTCAGGTGATGCTCAGGACAAAGTAATTACAGGGAGGAACCTTGTTCCTTGTTTTCCTCAAGTCTGACTAATAATGGATTTAATTATAAGTGGTCTCCCATGACGATGGTTGCTATGCAGAGTAAGGGCAGACCCAACTAGGAGGTGGTCCAGCTTCCCCGAGCTGTTGCCAGAACCAGTTGAGTGCTTCTTAAGATACTGATTCCTGGGCTTCCTCGTAGATCCTCTGAGTCACTGGATCCAACAAAGCACAAAATTCCTACCTTTGGACTAGGAAGTCCTGTGGTTCAATAGATCCGTAACCGCCTATGAAAACTGACAAAGCGGTTCTTGGCAAGAGGTCTTGGGCAGGTTCCTGTCCACAGTGGGCCCCACAGGTGATCTTGAGGGTAACTGTCTCCGTTTGTGCTAGAAGGCGTGTCCCGTTTCCCCCAGGATCAGTCTCCTCTCCTGTGGAGTAGAAAAGGGCACAGCCGTTGTTCTTATGCCCCCAGGGCATCTGGGAGATGGTATTTTCCTCAGACATAAAAAGCAATCTGTTGAAGTCTCTTGATCCTTCAGCGGCACTCTGACAGGATGACATTAATACCTGCTCTCACAGTCCCCGGGGCTTCTCAGAGCCAAGCTCCATTTAAACTCAGTCCTTTAACCATGTGTATTCTGTAAGCAATCACAGAATGTTCAAGCAAATTGTTATCTTCGCTTGGCCAGTCCGCGTTTTTCTGAAAACCAAAGAAAAAGGAAAGACATGGAATATGGAAAGGTGTGAGCGTGTGTTCTGGTTTCCAGCAGCTAGTGTGTGTTTGTCAAGAAATTACAACCTTACTACACAACCATGAAAAGGAAGAAAGCCCTCCCCGCCTTCTTAAGGGTTGACTTTCCTTCCTTCTGCTCTGCTAACGCGGTGGAACTGCCTGAAAGCTCTGGTTCACTGCTGTGTTTTCCCTTCTAGACTCTGAGAACAAGGCTCAAATCTTGTTCCTGTCTGGTTCTAGGGAGGACTAAGGGGCCTGACACATATATAATAACCTCTGTGCGATAGTTTCATTTCTGTTGCTGTGATAAAAGACCCCGAATAAAAAACAACGGAGGGGAAAAAGGGTGTTTCTGTGGCTTATAATTTCAGGGCACAGTCCCATCCTTGAGGAGGAGTCAAGCCAAGAACTCAAGTAGCTCATTACATCATATCCACAGTCAAGACCAGAGAGAAATGAATCACACTGTGGATTTAAATCCATGCTGTGGTCTGCCTTGGCTTCATCTAGCTTTCTTTGGTCTTACGTAGTTCAGGATCCTCTATCTAGGGAATGGTGCTGCCCACAAAGGACTGGGTCTTCCTACATCAATTAACAATTATCACACCCTCCCCACCAGACATACCCACAGGTGACCTTGTCTAGGCAAGGTCTAGACCTTCTCAACTGAAGCTCTGTTCTTAGATGATTTTGAGTTGTACTAAAAAAAACCCTTCACACTATGTGACCGTGGGAGGATAAGATCTTACTTTGAATTCAAGTGGTAATGTAAGAATGATCTAAGTTGGGTGCCTGATCTAAACTATGAAACTTGCCTGGGTACCTGGGATTTTCCTCCCCTGTGTTCTTCCCCACATCCTTGCCTTTTCTAATGGAATAGAACCAGGTTCCATAGCTGTCAGTTGGGCCATTATCTTTAGTATTTGTAGTGCAGAAGTTTCTTCTTGGCATAGGAGCTGGCATTTCTTGGATTCATTTCCCATATTTGGGGCTGTTTTGTGTTCTGCCCCTTCTGAGTCTATGCTATGTTAATGACATACCAGACGAAAGAAAAATATCCATATCCAAACTCCCCGGGGTCCTTGAGAAAGGAAAGTCTCCAATTAGCATTCTTTCCTTGGCAGCCAGGCTTTATGATTAAAAAGCTTTATTGGCTTTGGAAAGTTTTAGAATTGAAACCGAGTGCTAAGAGAGACCCTGGGCAAGACCTTATGAGTGGAGGCCAGGAAGGAAGACAGAAGCAAACACAGCCAGTAAAAATGGCAGGAGGAGAGCAAGACGGGGGAGGAGGGATGGAAATAGCTTACTGAGGTAATCTGCTCTTCCTCAGGTGAAATTTGTGGTCTATAAATTAGCAAATTCCAGGGGCCTGTCTTTTTCTTTTTCTCTTGCACTGTATAAATGCTACTAAACAGACCAAGACATTTGTAACTCCTGCCTCTGTAAATGCATGTCATAGCCTAGATAGGCTCTGGAACATATGTGAAGCAGGTGTGTGGAGCATCAGAGGTGGTGTGGAATGATGAACTGCAGCTGAGCCAGATGCCAGAGCAGACCCACATCCTCTCTACACACTCCCAAGTTCCCACAATGCACTGCGTCTCCTCTAAGCCCTCTGCTGTTCTCTGTAACCCCCGCTCTCTCACATTTGTGCCTTGGCCACATATGCCTACCTCAGCCCACTGCCCCTTCCCACATATGCCTACTTCAGCCCACTGCCCCTTCCCACTTGGATAGGTGAGAGTCTTAGAAGCAGAAATGAAGACAGAGACCCCTCTGCTGAGACTGAGAAAAAGCAGAGGAAAGACTCGAATAGCAGAAGCATGATCCTCGGAGACTATGACTTCAGTGGGTGACTTGGGAGCACTGGAGCCTGAAGCCATTTGGAGAGAAGTCCTACTTTTCAGCCCCATCTACCTTCCACATCACAGGACACACAACACAGTCACAATCCGGCAAATGGCATTGGGTGTGTGATGAAGCCTTTTCTTGGGACAGAGTCATTTCTGTAACCCTCAGTGAGCTCAGCTTCCTTCGTGGCCATCGGCGGATATTTCAGTGTGTGGTTGAGGTCAAACCAGAGAGTGCTGGCTCGGCCATGAACGTGACTTCAAACCCGGTCGTGTGTTTTCTCGCTCTCTGACAGCACCCACAGAAAAGTGACATGCAGACGACATGCACATGTCCCTCCTGGTCCTGTCCTGCTCCTGGCACCCTGGACAGTTCCTACAGTGCTTTTGCTTGCTCGTTGGGCTGAAATGCATCTATCGGTAACATCCCTTGAGGTCCCCTTCACCTCCTAGAGCAGGTTTGCATTTCATGTGCCAGTCCTTGTGGGCTGATTTTAGGGAGCATGCCTGTCTTGTCTGCATTTTCACTTCCTGCTGACAGTTGAAGTCCAGCCTTTGAAATTTCATCTTTCCTGGTCTCCCTCCACCCTCAGTTGTCACCATCTCCCTTTGCTACTCAGATGAGGTGGAAGGGGCTAGAAGCTCCTTGTTTTTATAAATTCCTGAGACTGTGTCCTTAAGGCATTCTGAGGTCAGTCATGGGATCTCATTTCTGCTTTCCCAATCCTGTCAATGGAAAGAAAATGGCTTAGAGTAACCTCACACAGCTTAGCCATCCCTCACTGGTGATGAATGACACATACCTTATTAATGTACTGCTTTTCTGTGTACTGCATGATTGAATCAGTAGAGAGGAAATAACTCCATACTGGACTTCTTCCTCTGGTCACCATAAGTCAGCACAATTAACTTGTAATTTCAGGCAAGTCTCTCTGTTCCGGGGGAGGTCACTGCAGTCCTGATGGGGGCAGGAGGGAAGGAGATAAAAGTGGCTCGAAGAAACAGATACCAGCCCGGGGAGATGGCTCAGTCATTAAGTGTTTGACATACAGACACGAGGGTCTGAGTTCAATCCCTCAGCACTCATCCAAAAAAACCAGGCGTGGCAGTGTATACTTGTGATTCTAGGCCTAGGAGGCTCCCTGGGGCTAGCCGGTTAGTGTGGCCTGCTTAACAAAGTTAGAACGCATCTGAGGGATGACACTCAACGTTGACCTCTGACCTCCTCACACAGATATGCTCATGCATTCATACACACATACAGAGAAAGAGAGAGAGAGAGAGAGAGAGAGAGAGAGAGAGAGAGAGAGAGAGGTCAAGTGGTCCAGAATGCTAAGATGTTGCTGATGTTTGGTTGGGAATGTAAGGGGAGAGGTCCCTTCATCAAGAATAACCCCTAGAGGGTGTCAGAGTTCTGATGTGATGGGTGGGAGGAGGAGTCTGGGAAGGGAACCACACAGCATCCCAGGCAGTAGGAATACCAGGAGATCAGCAGGTCCTGGGAGTCCAAGATGGACCCCAGAAAAAGACAGTGATCTTCACCTGTACCTGAGGTTCCAGTAAGATAGGGACTGAGAGTGTCCAGTACTTCAGTAGCGGCGTGGCCACCTGGAGATCACCGTGTCTTCTTCCAGCCCACGGAGGGGGCGGAAGACAATGTGGTGTGCACTGGGGTGTGTGTAGGAGGGAAGCATATGGGGAATGTAGGATGATAATCGTCTGGGAAGTTTGGGTCTGAGGAGGAGAGAGAAAGAACTGTAGCTGCAGGAAATATGGGGTGGTGGGAAGATATTTTTAAAGCAGGGGAGGCTTGAGCCTGTTTTTCAGGGATGTGGTCGAAAGGAAAACGTAACTACTTAGCAGAGATGGATGGCCCGATATTCGGAGGACACCAGGGAAGGGACCGAGGACCCAAGGGGAAGGGACCAAGGACCCAAAGGGAAGGACACTTCTCAAATGTCACCTCGAGAATGTGCAAGGCTCTTATTTTCCAAGCCAGTGGCTAGTCCCTGTCTCATCTATAATCCAGCATAAGTTTTTCTCTAGACCTGAGTTCTGGGTGCCTGGAATGGCAAGTGTGTGCAACAGGGGGAAGGGTGTGTGCACATCCTAGATCCTACTGCTCAGCAATTCCTCTGTGCTGAGATCCTCTAAGTCCACAGCATCTGACCAGCTGTGACATTCATGCCCCAGGTCCCTAGACACTAGATCATTTCAATTCATGCCCCCAAATCCCTAGACATTTGATCATTTCAAGCATCTATTCTTTCTTGATCTTCCAGACCTTTGTCATGCTGGCTCAGAGTCTATTCTCTCTGATTTCCTGAGGGACTCAACTGGATGAACCTGCAATTAATTTCAGGGCACAAGATGGTCTTTCGTGGTCTTGTCTACTCTAGACTCTCTGTCTTGTGCCCTTGGTCAAGGTTTTTAAGAGTAGTGTGTGTGCGCGTGCACACGTGTGTGTTCCTGTGTGTTAGTGCAGACGCACCTGTACCATGGTGCTTGAATATGGGTCAGAGAACAACCTCTGGTGTTGGTGTTTTGAGACCAGGTCTCATTGTCACTGTTTATGCTGAGCTAGCTGCTCCACAAGCTGCCGGGGAGTCTCCTGCCTGCTCCCCATCTCCCCACGGAGCTGTGAGACCACCATGGCTTACACTGCTCTGCCCAGTCTCTGTGTCTATTCTGGAGTCTCAGCTCAGGTCCTCACACTGTCGACCGTCTCTCTAGCCCCCAACATGATTTCTCTTACAAACCAAGCTACTCTGTACATTCACCCACCTCATCGAGATACCTAAATCATCCATCGTCCTCCCCTAAGTGACCCAACTGCACTTACTAGAACTTCGAGATGGCTAATTACACATTTTTAGGCATTAATGAAATTGGCAGTGACCATTATGCATATTTTTAAAAAGTCCTAGGGTCATTGTCAGCATCATCCTTATTCTGTTTTGAGATGGGGGTCCCATGTCTCCCAAGCGGCCATCAAAATTACCATGTAGCCAGGAATGACCTTTCAGCTTCTGACCCCTTTGTCTCTGCCTCTGGAGTCCTGAAAGTACTGACATGAGACACCACAGCCAGTTTATGTGATGCTGAGCATCGAACTCGGGTTTTCCTGCATGCCAGGCAAACACTCTGCCAACTGAGCTGTATCTCCAGTTCTGAAGAATTATTTTTAAAAACATCAATTAGAGCTACATTTTCATCTCTTTTGTGCTTAACTAATTTTTCAAAGATCTTAAGACAGAAGCCCACACTTTTTTTTAAAAAAGGATATCAAGAAACTGCAAGCCAATAAACACTCTATTCCCATGCCACCCTACACGCATCCCACCCAGTGACAATGAAATACACACTGACAAGAGCAATAAGAAAAATAATAACGTTATCGCAGGATCAATGTCTATTTCTGGCTTCATAAATAAAGGACCCGGCTTCCATTGATGTTTAATTTTTGTAAACGCCTCTGGAAATTTAAGTATGGTAAGAAAACATTAGCCTGAGATAATGTTCAATTTCTCCCAACATAAGCTTTTAAACCTTGGATGTGTGTAGTTTTCAGTCTGGGAGAAATTCAGAGCAAATCTCTCTAGAGCAGACTGTGGCAGGTCTGTTTTAAACGGTCTAGCTTTATGGTGCAGGTCTAGAAGGCAGGGAGGTAGAAACTGCTGCAATAACAGAGGTGGAGAACTCTGGAAGCCTGTAGCCTCATATCTGTGCAACAAGGGTGCTCTCCTGTATCCATGATGATGGGCCATCCGTATGCCACGTGCCAAGTTCAGAAGGACCAAGGGTTGTGTACAGGAGGGGTGGCCTCTGGTCTCTGTTGGGTATCCAGATGGGCTGTTTCTTTTCTCCCACACAACAATTGCTCTGACGTTGACTAGCTTGCTGGAGCAGTGTTGTCAGCACCGGGATTGAGGAACAAATGAACTCTGGCTAGCTCTGCCCGAGCTGTGAAACTAGAGAGCTTTGAATTCAGGCAGAGAGATGCGAGTGGGGAAAGGCTGCCAGAGATGAGTTGTACTGCCATCCCCCAGTCTTTCCAGCTGGGGTCTAAAAGCCCAACTTGTTCTTCTTCAGAACAAACTCATTAGAAGAGAAGGCAAGGGAGCTATGTCTATGTCTTCAGTACTCTGCTGGAGTCACGGAGTGTTGTTGTGGTTTTTTTTTTTGAACCTCTAATTTGCATCAAACTAATGAGTGCTTTCCTCAAATGTTGTCTTTTGGGCTGCAGTCTGCTTATCTGGTTCTGAAGGTCTGGAAGTGTGGGTGCAGGACTATGCATTTATAAGCAGTGTTGTGTGGTGTTGACGTGGCAGGTCAGGAGGCCACCCCTTGAGAACCCGTGTTCTGGAGTCTTTTGACTAAGTCACAGGATTGTTACAGGCCAGCAGATGCATCTTTCTGCACACATGCGCTCAAGCAGGGCCAGGCAGTCCCCACGTGCTGAAAGGAAACCTTTGTACTGTGTGTGTGGCCGGATGGTTATCTATTCATGTGGCTGCACACTGCAGGTTCTCGTGAATGGGAAGACTAGAGGTCATTTGAGACTGCCCTTTGTCAGTAGGTATCCATCTTGTTTCTTGAGACAGGGTGTCCCACGTTTACTTGGGACTCACTGATTAGGCTAGGTTGGCAAGCCCCTAAGGCCCTCCTGTCTCAGCCTCCCCAGTGCTGGGATTACAAGCATGTACCACAATAATTAGTTTTGTTAAGTGGGTTCTGAAGAACAAACTCAGGGTGTTATGACTGAACAGCAAGCACATTAGTAAATAAGCTATTTCCCCAGCCCTCTATTTCTTTGCTCTGTTGTTGATCTGAATGCCGGTCACAACATGTATTGACTCTGTGAATTCTCCATCTTTATGCTTTGGAGAGTGAGTTATTCTTCTGCTATTTCAAAGTCACGAGGGCTTGTAAAGATGTGGGTGGTTTTTCCTACCCTGACCTTGCCTGTAAGCATTTTTAACTGCACAGAGGAAAGAGGCAGCTCGTGGGAGCCCGCAACAGCCAGGCAAGTCTGAGACCTTTCTGAGGTTCCCACAGCTGGTTCCCATTTGCTATGGGCATAAGTTAGTGGCATCCCAGCCAAGCTGTGAAGGAGCGTGCTGGATCCTTTCCAATTCCATCCAAACCAGGACCTCCCACCAGAACATCCTGTCAAAACCAGGAGGAGGGATGTGGACTCCCGAACGCAAGGCAGGGATATGAAGTTCTGATGGTCTTAGACTGGTGTGACTGCTCCAGAACTGAGAGAGGAGCAAAATCAGGGGAGAGGGGTGGCAGAGGGCTTGCTTCTCAGTCTAAGAAATCCGAACTTCTCTCTCTGCCCTGACTCTCATGAGAAGCCAGAATTGCTTTCAGAATGAAGTTCCAGCTATACCCACACAAACCGTCTAGAGAGCAACTAGACTCTTGACAGGGTTATCCCATCTAAACATTTTTGATTGGATCATATTTTCTATAATAATTGTAAAATACAAGTGTTAGGACTTGCAAGCCATTGTCTTGTATCTCTTTGCCAGCCTAGTATGCAGTCAGCATCAGCAGCTGTCCCCCTGGCTGCTGGTACCCTGGGCATATCTGTTCTCTCGGCTCCCTGTTCCTCTCAGGAAATCTGTCATGCAAACACCTTTCTTCCCAGCCTTTGCCTTTTTCTTTTCTGAGATAAGGTCTCACGCATTGGAAGATGGAGCTAAGCTTGTTTTATGTCTAAGGATGACCTTGAACTCCTGCTCTTCCTGTCTCTACTTCCTGAACACTGCGAACTAGGATTACAGGGTCCACGGCCTTGCTTAGTGTATGCAGTGCTGGGAATTGAACCCAGGGCTCATGAACACCAAGGCAATCACTCTGCCGCCTGAGCCATAAGCCCAGCCCCCAGACTTTGGCTTTTGAGTGTAGTTGTATAGTTAATTTGGAGTTCAGGGTGAATGTATACATCTGTTTCCTTCCTAGACAACTCGCACCCAGGCCATAGGAGTCCTCTCCTGTTCAGTTACATGTTAACGTTGTCTCATGTGTAGGATGTACATAGAGGGCACAGTTCAGGTGCCTTCGGCAAAGAGAGCTGTCACAGAGCAAAGAGATGGGCTGATCAACAACAGAACATGACCAGCCCTCCCAAATCTCCACATGTTCTTCCATTATTTCCATGTTGCTGGAGGTTACTCTTGTCCTGACTCAGAAGCTGTAGATGGTGACTGTTCCAGAACATTGTCTTTATGGAATTGTCCAATCGCACTGTTGTCCATCTGGCTGCTCTCTCTCACTGAAGCGTTTGTAAAGCTTCGT
Organism: Myodes glareolus; assembly: GCF_982192425.1. Lineage (NCBI taxonomy): Eukaryota > Metazoa > Chordata > Mammalia > Rodentia > Cricetidae > Myodes > Myodes glareolus. Next base: position 11,046,961 of record NC_142029.1, read on the forward strand.
TCTGTTGGTTCATGTCTCCCTAGTCTGCTCATTTTCCCTGCCCTCTCTCACTCTCCATTTCTCTCTCTCTATAATGAATGTATCTTATTTTATTCATTCTCCTCTTGATGGGAATTTGGATCATTTTCAGCTTGAGCTGATGACAAATTTTGCTGTGATTAAAACACTTTTACATGCTTTTTGGTACACACAATCCTTTTCTGCTGCTTTGCTGCTTGTGAGAGGAACTGGAACCCCCAAGCCTGGCAGATATCCAGCTTCAGAAGCCCTGTTTCTAAAGTTGACTTACTAATTCCCCCAGGAGGAACTCAAGAGCTTCAGTTGCAGGTATAATGTATCGGGATTGGTGTCCAGGAAACACGCAGATAAATATTCAAGTGACAAATTTTATTTTTCTTCTGGTGTGGTTGCTCTCCTGGTTTGCTTCACTGTTTCTATATCAACATCGTGGCCACAAACAAACAGCTCAGGGGTCAGGAAGGAATTTATTTGGCTCATGCTTCCATGCCACAGCCGGTCACTGAGGGAAGCTAGGGCAGGAATTCAAGCAGGAACCTAGAGGCAGAAACCGAAGCAGAGACCAAGGAGGAACACTGCTTACTGGTTTGCTCCCCGTGGCTCTCTCAGCTACCTTTCTCTTGCTGCCCAGACCCATCTGTCCAGAGATGATACTCCCTACAAGGGACTGGGTCCAACTACATCAGTTAGTAACCGAGAAAACTCCTCAGAAATGCGCAATCTGAGAGAGGCAGTTGCCCAGTGGTCTTCTTTCTTCCCAGGTGTGTCGAGTTGACAACCAGGATTAGGGTCCACAATCAGGAATCAATTAGTTGTCCCTGAAAGACTCGCATGTTAAGGTGTAGGCTCTAGCCTGTGGCGCCCTCTTCCCAGGTGTGTCAAGTTGACAACCAGGATTAGTTTCCACCATCAGGAATCCATTAGTTGTCCCTGCAAGACCCATATGTTAAGGCGTAGGCTCTAGCCTGTTGCACTCCTGGGAACCGAACTGGCGCACCCTTTAGGACAGTGGTTCTCAACCTTCCTAATTCTGTGACCCTTTCATACCCTTTCTCATGTTGTATTGGCCCCCCCAACCGTAAAATTATTTTTGTTGCTACTTAATAACTGTAATTTTTGCTACTGTTCCGAATTATAATGTAAATTCTAGTGCTTTCAGATGATCTTAGGTGACCCCTCTGAAAGGGGTCATTGAATCCTAAGGAGATCGCGGGTCCTGGTGGGGAAGAGGTTGGGATGCTGATCCTTCTCTTTTGTGTCTCCCTTTCCTCTTGGACACCATGAGACAAGAGGCTTTCTCTCTAATACCTGCTCCTCTCCATGGTGCTCTGTTTGGCCTCAAGCCCAAAGCAGCAGGCCCAGATGATCATGGGCTGGAACCATGAGGCAATCAAACCTGTCCTCCCTTTAAGGTGCATCTCAGGTGTTTGGTCCTGATGACAGCTGACAAACACAGCTCCCTTCTCTCACATCCAAACTGCGCTTTCTAACCCCACCCTTTGGTTTCCTTTTGTCTTGCTGGAGTATTACAGAAGTTTCCAGGTTGTTCTATTAAACTCCCTCACCAAAGGAAAACAGAAAATCAAGCTAAATATGTGAGGAAGACTTCATTCAAGACCATTTTTGTAGGAGGAAAGGATGAAGCGGACTCTTCTGAGATGAAAGGGGAGGAAGTTTGAGGCCTGGGCTGAGCCAGGGGAAGGGTACTGAAGGGTATTGATGGGGTAGTTGAAAAGTCAGTTACCATTAGCATTTGCCACTTGGTGCTTAGAAGTCAGTTTCTTATTGTCCCACAGAGATGAGGAAATGGTGTCCCTAGTGGTATAGTAATCATGTTAAAGGGTTGGTTTCCAGGTTCTTGGGAAAGACATTTCTGAGTTATAACATTGGCAAGCCAGTACACAGGGAAGATTTACACTGTAAAGGGATTAAGAAAGAATTTATATTAGCAAGTCTTCTAAGGTGCAGCCTATAAGAAAAGGGAAATCAAAAATCTATGGTTAGACATACATCAGTTTAAATTTTAGTCAACTCCACACTAGCCACTGAATGAGCTTGCCACTCAGGGTATCTGGACTTCTTTCTATGTGTTTCCTGATCTTCAGTAGCTGGATTACTGAGAGGATGTGAGAAGGCTACCGCTCACCGTACTAATGAGAAGTGTGAGGGAGCCAGCCACTGAGAACTCAGAGAAGGCTTTCAAGTGGGTACCATTCTCTGGGTCTAGGCCAGGGTAAGGAGTCTACCCCTCTCTTAGCAAACTGTGCCTGGGATTGTGGACTGTATCAATGCAACCATTGTTTCTGGTTTTCTTTTATCTCTCTTTCTGAGGATGTTGAATCTAAGAACTAGAACACGGAATCAGTCAAGTCACCAAAGGGTCAGGGTCCCTGACTTCCCATCTCTTGCTTTCCCACTTTCTGGAAAGGCGAGGAGAAGAGCAATGGTACAATTAGCTGCAATTATTATTTTTTAAAGTGAGATTATGGCTAACTATTTTACTTTATCTAAACCTTGTAATACTTGTATTTAGCCTGCCTATCGTCTTACAGTACAGTTTGTAAGACAAATCCATTCTTATTTTTATATTTAATATTTATTTCTCTTATGTATACATGCATGTATGTGTTTGTGCTGGGGGATGCCCATGCATGTGTGTGGAGGCTCAAGGCTGATGTGCCCACCACAGTCACTCTCCCACCCTATCTATTGTAACAGGGCCCTCTACTCAGGCTTGAGTTCACTGATCCGCTAGGCTGGTTGGGCGCCCCGGGGTCTTCCTGTCTCTGCTTGCCCAGTCCTGGGCTACAGGTATGTGCTATGACTCCTGGCTCTTGTATGTGGGTCCTGGGAATCAAACTCTGATCCTCACGTTTGCACGCTGAACAGTTGACCAGCGGAGCCATCTCCCCAGCTTCACGGGTTCTGTTTTCAAGGGGAGGAAACTGAGGCTGAGAAAGGCTGACTTCAGAGTGTCACAGGGTGACCAAAGGTATTTGGTAAGGGTGGAATAAAAGAAAGGAGATCAGGAAAATACCATGCTACTTAATTTTAGCTAGCATGTTCATGGAAAGACAGGATTTCCCTCCTCTCTAGTAGGTGCTCAGAGGGGGGCCCACCTGGACTCCCGTGGGACAGCCAACCTCAAGGTTGTGGCCAGTGGGAGAACTAAGTCCCTTATCTGCTCTGTGAAGGTCAGGGATGTGGATGTGGCTCCCCTTCAATGTCTCCCAAGTGAAGGGAAATCTTAGCTTCCCACCTTCCTGCTCCATGGAACACACAGAACTCAATTGAAAAGCCATAACACATTTAAGTGTCTGAAATTAAATCCAGAGTCGAAGGAGCGGCGTCTTTATTACTTTTAATCAGTGTGGTGCAGGAAAGCTGCTTCAGAGAAATCATTATTTTACTTCTATGTGTGGAAGGCAGACGGCCTCTTTATTTCCCCTGGTCTCTGTGAAAGGAGAGGGGCCTCCTCACCTTCTCTGTCCATCAGACTTGGGAGAGGTGCTCTCCACATCTGCTCCAGCCAGTGTTGGGGACAGATTTTATTCTTAGGATAGCTTCCTTAAGTTCTTACTTTTCCTGGCTTCCAGATATGCCTTTCGTAATAAAGGGACAAAAAGCTCAGGGATTAGTAACTATAGTTACCATTTATTAAGGAGATTCCTTATCAGTTAATGTTTTAGTAGCACACAAATAAAACTAGTTTGAGCAGAAGGGCAATTTATTATGGGGTATTAGTGTGCAAAATCTCTGCCACAGCTAAAGACTCAGGGGTGGAGGGAGCGATGTCTAGAAGCTGTGCAGCCAGGGAATGTAATATCTCAAATCTCACTGCAGACTTCGAAGTAATGGGGCCACCACTGCTGCTACTCTCGGGCACATCCGCACAGATTAAACTGCTGTGCTCAGCCCTGAAAACCAAACTAACTTTCCTTGCAACAATCTGAGGTAGATACCATTATCTTTATTTGACAGATGCAGGAACTGGAGCTGGGTGATTAGATAACCTGTCCACACGTTTACCTGGCTATGCAGCTACGAGACTCGGGAGTATGCTGCTTTTGTTCTGTTAGCTCAGTGCAGGGTCTGGACTATTGGGGGAATAAATGGAGAAGTGGCGTTTGTGTTACAGATGATTTGGGGTGTTCAACTTGGACACAATTTTGCTTTTCTCTTCATCCTAAGCAGCTTCTTTTGTCTCATGTCTTCGGACAAGGACTGGCAAATGCTTCAGGTTGAACTAATTGTGTTATTTCCTTCTGTCCATGGTGGTTGGTTCCAAAGTTGAAGGAATACAGTTTTCCTTCCATTTGCTCCACTGTATGGTAAAAGTCAGAATGCAACATAAAAGAATAAAATGGCTGAGTAGAAGAAAACCAAATGTGGTGGTTTGAGTGGGAAATATATAGGCTCATGTATTTTGACACTTGGTCTCCAGTTGGTGGCGCTGTTGGAGGGGGTTAGTGAGCCTTTAGGAGGTGGAGTCTTGAGGGAAGAAGTACTTCACTGGGTATGGGCTTTGAGGGTTTATAGCCTTATCTCCATTCCTGCCCTCTCTACTTCCTGTGTGTAGATAAAATGGGATCAGCCTGCTCTCTGCTCTTGCTGGCCCATGCCTTTCCTGCCATGTCATACTCCAGTTCTTGGGAACCCTAAACCCAAATAAACTTTTCTTCCTTGAGTTGCTTTTGGCCATGGTGTTTTATCACAGAAAAAACAAAAAACAAAAAAAAAAACAAACAAAAAAAAAAAACAAAGCAAAGCAAAACAAAACAAAAAAACCCTGCTGTACAAAGTTAGGAATTATGATTCAGTTTCTCCCTATTACTAATACGGACTCCTTTATAAGTAGGTGATACTGGTTTAGCCTTAAAAGGCAAATTGAAAATGGTGACTTGTCTCAGGAAGGGATTTTCTTTTAGATGTCAACTCCTAGTCTTCATTACATGTATGCAGTTCAGAACTGACCACCAAAGTATGTGTCCAATCAATCCTCCCATTGTTTCTACAAGCCCCTGCACATCATATCCCACTTTGAATAGTTTCCTCTATTCAAAGTCTGACTCCTTAAGTAGCTCTGAGATACTGTTTGTTGCTATTGCTACGGGTCCAGGGTGACAGTGGATGATGAATAGCTTTCAAGGTAGACAGAACCTATTCTGGTCATGGCCAGTTTGAGTCTGCACATCTATGGGAGCTATGATGGTTAATTTTAGCTGCCAACTTGACACTCTCGGCAGGTTGTCTAGATCAGTTTGGCCTGTGGTCAAGTTCATGGGGGGTTATCTTGGTTATGTTGATTGAGGCTGGGGGACCCCTCACTGTGGGTGGCACCATTCTCTGAACAAGGGACACAGGACCGTATGAGTAAACAGCGAGCTGAGAAATAGCACACATTTATTAGTTCATTGTTCTCTGCTCTTGAATACTTCATGTTCCTGTTAGCTTGACTTCCTCAGTCTGATGAACCATAACTCAGGATCATGAGCTAACACAAGCCCTTTCTCCCCCTCCCCAGTTGTTTTTTATCATGGTGTTTGATCACAGGAACAGAGTACAGAGCTAAGATAGAGACCTTCCTACAGAAGTTGCCTGTCATTTTGTGTTGACAAAAGTTTTTGTCCAACCCAGTCCTGCAGCTGTTCAGTCCCAAAGAAACACATAGAGATCTATATTAATCATAAATCGGTTGCTCAGGCTTTTTATGAACTCTTACATCCTACATTAACTCATAGTTCTTGTCTGTGTCAGCCATGTGGCTTGGTACCTTTTGTCAGCAAGGCAGTCTCATCTTGTTTCCTCTGTGTCTGAGTTATGACTGTAGACTCAGCCTTTACTCTTCCCAGAATTCTCCTGCTCTGGTTGCTCTGCTCTGCCTACACTTCCTGCCTGGTTGCCCCACCTATACTTCCTGCCTGGCTACTGGCTAATCAGTGTTTTATTAAAGCAATACAAGTGACAAGTCTTTACAGGGTAGAAGATAATTGTCCCACAGCACCCCCCCCCCCGTCTTTTAAAAACCAAAAACTCTGAATTTAATCTCCTTTGTTTAGCTTTCTTTTTCCTGACCATTATTCATAACAACTTGTAATCAATACTCTAAACAAAGACAAACATCCATAATCCACTATTTGTTGGGGGGGGGGATATGGGCATAGTTTTCCAGGCTACTTCCTGCTGGTTGGGGGTGGGTGTTGATAATCTTATGGGGATTAAAGAAAATTTAGAATTATGGTCAAGTACTGGCTGGGGTATCCTGTGAGGCTTGATCATCTCAGCCAGCAGTCTTTGAGGCTGTTCTAGATGTAGAACTCAGATATCTGGGCCATCTACTCCTATTGGAGATTTCTTATGTGGTCTTCCTTGATCAAACCTGATTTTTCTTAAACCAGAATGAATTTACAGCCTCTCTTTTCCTATGGAAACAAAATTAAAATCTCTTTCCCAAAGTAACATATATTTTGACTTAAATTTTGAAGTCAAGGCATTTTCAAAATATGTATGTTGGATTAAACATTATAATCAAATGTCTTTTTAGCAACTCTTGCTTCTTCCTCAGCCATCAAACAATTCAAAGACAACATAATATCACACAGTATACAGATTTTCTGTGTATTTTCCATCTTTATGTGGCTTTATTTTAAACTCTATTTCTTTTATTTTTATTTTTAATTTTTGGTTTTATAAGATAGAGTTTCTTTGTATCTTTGGCTGACAGTGTATCTTTGGCTGTCCTGAGACTCACTCTGTAGACCAGGCCATTCTTGAACTCACAGAAACCCTCAGGCCTCTGCCTCCCAAGTGCTGGAATTAAAGGTGTGTGCCACCACACCCAACTTCTTTCTTTCTTTCTTTCTTTCTTTCTTTCTTTCTTTCTTTCTTTCTTTCTTTCTTTCTTTCTTTCTTTCCTTCTTTCTGGAATTTATCCTTTTTCTTTTCTCTCCCAAGCCTACATATATTTTTAAACACACTGTAAATCATTTAGAGGTTTTTTTTTTCCAACTGAATCTATCTTTACTATATATCTTTCTTTTTTTGACCACATGAATCTTTAATTTACTAAATGATATGGCTAGGAATAAAGCTGTGGCTTTGATGGCTGGATCTATCCCATTTCTTAGCTTTCTGAGAGTCTAGTTTCATGGTGGAGGTACTGGCAGGAGCCATGTTTATTACCAGAACTCTATGGAGTTTCAAGGTCCATGCCATCACCAAGAAGCATGCTGTTGGCTATTCATAAACACCATTTAAGTGTTTGCTGGTGGGTCCTCTTAAAACAGCTACAAGGTTTTTGCAGCTAAAGCTGAGTCAGGAAGCTTCTCTTAAATGAGGCATGCTTGTCTCTATCAAGCAGATCCACCTGAGAAAATGCTACTGCCAAGAAGCCATTCTTAACTTTGTTCTTTTTGTGTCGAGAATTCCTTCCCAAACTCTCCCGGGTTTTAAGTGGATTACTTGTCCACATTGGCACCATTTGCTGATAGAGGTTTCTGTCCCACCTGGTCCCACAGCTGTTCAGTCCCAAAGAAACACACAGAAGTCTACATTAATCATAAATGGGTTGGCCTATTAGCTCAGGCTTCTTATTAATGCTTATATCCTACATTAACTCATAATTCTTATATGTGTCAGTCACATGGCTTGGTTCCTTTTATCAGCAAGGCAGTCTTATCTTGCTTCCTTTGTATCTAGGTGATGATTATGGACTGAGCCTTTCTTCTTCCCAGAATTCTCCTGTTCTGGTTGCCACACCTCTACTTCCTGCCTGATCACCCTGCCTATACTTCCTACCTGGCTACTGACCAATCAACATTTTATTAAAGTTATACAAGTGGCAAATCTTTACAGGGTAGAAGACAATTGTCCCACAGCAATTTTGGGAATTCTTGTGCGGGCCAAGAATAGAGACTCATTTTAGGCTGGCTTCTGTGATGGCATTGTTATGACATTTGTCCCAGGAGCAAGACCTTATGGGGGGTGGCTGTGGGAAATGGATCATAATTCCAGAATCCAACATTTGCTCTATTCAAAATAGTTCTTCCCTTGGGTCATCACAACATGCCCTTGTCACACCAGGGCTGCTTTCTTATCAGGATTCCATTGTCCTCTATTTCTGGCCCCACCTTCCCCATCTTTATTTACACAGGCCACTGGCTCACCCACAGATGACTTGCTTGTACATTCATATCATTCCTGCCTTTATTAGTTATTGCAAGAGGACTCATGTGTCTTGGTGAGAGCATTATGGTTACTTGTTTCTGACACATCTTAGAGTTGTAACCTTAGAGTAGGGACCATAGGTAGAACCAAGAGGGAACAAAAGGCATTCCTAGGGTTCCACAGTGGCCAACAAATGACTCCAGTCTAAGAATGAAACTGGGGCTATTTCTCAGAGGACATTGAGATTCCTAAGTGCAGCTAATGTTGTCATGCACCAAGCCACATCCTCTCCCTTGTCTTGATTAATTTATGTCTATGGTGTGGCACATCAAGTTTATAACTCTTTAATTTAATTTAATATTATTTAATGCTGTAGATATTTCTATGAAGACAAGGGGATTATTTAACTTTTCTCAGGCACAACAGAATGATGGAGAAATTAATGGTCTCTCTCCCTAGAGTCACTCTTAACCAACTGGGGAGAATTTTGGTGGGAGGATATCCCGGCTGTCCTGTCTGTGGAGATGCACCCTTCCCAGCTCCTTCTCCAACAGCCTACAGAGGCAATGAGTTGTTAGTTTACCATGTAGTTTATCATGTTTACCTGTTTTCTCTTGCTTTCCTCACCCTCTACCCTGGCCTCATTTGGCAGTATCTTAAGAACAGCATCCATTTTTTTTCCTTCAAGCTGTTGTGTTTTGTTACCAACCGAAAGTCCTTACTATTAGCACAGACTCCACGAGTTGAATCCTTCCCAAGACTGCCTCCATGTCAGATATCAGTTGCAGGTGTGGAATGGTCACTAGAACTGCTGACAAGGTGACATGCTGCTGATGAATTTAAGGAGCACACGATGCCCCTTCTTGTGTTTGCCAATTCTCAGAATGGTTCTTGGAACTTACTGATGGTGTCATACTTATAATTAGATTTTTATTATAAAGGACACAATCCAGGAACAGTCCAATGGAAAATTTGCTAAGGTCAAGATTGTGGTGAGGAGAGGCACAATGACCCTCCATTCATAGGAGTTACTGAGACTCACTCTGTTGCATATGTGGCATTGAAAACAGGTGACAATCACTTAGATTTCTAAAGTAAAGAACAATAGAATGGATGTGCTGCCCATGGTGACCATTAAAATCATGCACAGCCTGGAAATCCTGATTAAGACTTAGGCCTGGGGAGAAGACTGGGTCCATATAGTGCCTGCCACCCTGATGAGACCTGAGTTCGGAGCTTGAGCACCCAGGTAAAAAGTCGGGCATGGTAGAATGTGCCTGTAACCGTAAACCCTAAGCTCCTTAGAACTAGCTGGTCAGAAAGTCTAGACAATTAGAGAGTACTAGGTTCAATGAGAGACCCTTTCTCAAAACCCATGGTGGAGAGTTGTAGTGGCATTTCAATTGTCCCACTGTCTGGCTTCTACACTGTGCTTCCTACTTATCTTCACTATCTCCACGGCTTCCACAAATGCATCTCCGCCTCTCAGGCCTGATTTTATGTCCACACTTTACAGAGGACTTTCCCAACTCTATCTTTCTGTCTTCCAACTTCATTGAACATCGGCCTCCAAGCTCTTGCTTTCCTGCGTGGACCTCTGGCCTTCCTCCCTTTTGCACTGGGAGGAAAGCAGTGTACTGCAGCTTTGCCACACACCGCTTGCAACAACTCTGCTTTCTGCAATGATGCTTAATTGTAGGTTTTATTGACAGACTTATGTTATGCCCCCAGGAACCCATCTTGAATCAATTAGAATCAATTAATCACACTGTGATTAACTTTAATTGTGGGATATTTCCTACACCCAGCAAATAACCATTCACATATGTTTCAATTAATATTTTACCTCCCTTTGTTGACAAATGATCTATTGTACTTGAGATTAATTAAATGTTAGCATGGTCCCAATTAACACTGTATCACCAATAAAAGCCTCCTTGACTGTCAATACTAAACCAAATTTGTGACAGTCTATCTTTTACAGTGCACAGCGTGTGTTATCTGAGCACCATGGGAGCTTGGCCTCTTGGTATAGATACTATGTGACCTAGTTGAAATAGGAAACTGCATTTAAAGATATTGAGAGCCTTGAGAATTTTTTACTTTCTCTTGAAATGAAACCTTGTCTACCTAGAAATGTCTCTTATCCTCTGCTTTTTTTTTGCTGATCCTACAGTTATTAATGTATACAATGGTTTGTTTTCATAAGTTTTTATAACGTGCTTTCATATTTAATAGTTTATATAATATGTAGCCCGGGCTGGCCTCAGACTTGCTGTATAGATGGAGAGAACCACGATTTCCTGAGCCTCCTATTCTATCTCCCTGAGGTCACAGGCCTGAGCCATCATACCTGGTGGAGACAGGGATGAGATCAGACCCAGGGCTGCCTGCATGCTAGGCAAGCGCGCTGGCAGCGGAAGTACCTTGCCTGTTCTTTCTTTCATGTTTTCTTTGCCTACTCATTCACATTCTCCTCTGCCTTGAATGCCTGTTTACCTAAGTGCTGTTGAACTGGAAATTCCAAACTGCTTCTTTTGTTTTCCAATCTCCTCTTCTTAAGATCTCTCTAATTAGGATATGTGGGTCTATTTCGTATGCAAATACTGTTTATCTCTGCCTGTGGGATTGTTTTCAACTCTGTTTTTAGAAACAATTCAGGGTTGGATTTATTTATTTATCTATTATTTATTTATTTAGTGTAGCTGAACTGGGTCATCTGTATGAAATCCACCTTAACCAGGCAAGCAGTGGGTCACAGGACAGATTTGAACTGCATTCTGCATTCAGACATACTCAATGAAGAAGGAGGCGAAAATTTGGGACCTGAAGAGGTTTTTCAAGATTACGTTTGTGAAAAGTCTCACTCTTGTATCTTCTGAACATAGTCATTTCACAGAATGCTGCCTTCTCAGCCATGGGGATTTTCTGAGGGCACCATGGCTAACACGCCACATTTGCTGTGTTTTAATTTGGCCTCTTCTTTGCTTTGGTTACTTGAAAACATATAACATATGAGTTGTTATAGCTAAAAAGACATATCCAACCATCATCAGGCAGTATCCAGAGACTGTAAATACACTGACCTTTAGTACTGGGCAAAGACCAGGAGAACTAAGCAACTTCTTTGGTACACATGATGGAAACGTAGCCATCATCAGTGTGGAATATCTCAGCTCCTGTCATAGAAGGGGATAACACATGACTATCAATGATCCACACCCCGAACTTTTACACTGATCTTGTTCAGGAAGCTTGCTCTGGAGGTTTGTGTACATGTGTGCCTTGAAGACACATACAAGTACAGAAATAGTTAAAAAAAAAACCCTTTAGGAGCCTTTGAAACTTTGTATTTTTTTTTTAAAATTAGTTCTTTGAGAATTTTGGACAGTGGGTTTTGATCATATTCACACCCCAGCGCACTCCTCCCAGATCCATCCTCCTTTCTCTACCCATGCAACTTTGTATCCTCTTTGTAATTTACCTACCAGGTCCAAAGTGTGCTTCTCATATGTACATTTATGTGTGACCTTCCACTGACTCGTAGTCAACTTACTAGGGGTCAACCTACTCGGGACACCACTCTTTTCACTTTTAATTCTTATTTCTTAAATTAAAATATAATCATAAAATCTTCCTCTCCTTCTCTTCCTCCAATCCTTCTCAAGTGTCCCTTCATTACTCCTTCTTAAATTTATGACCTCCTTTTCTCTAATTATTCTTGTTACACATTAATGCATCTTGCATATCCAAACATATAAACACAGCCTGCTGGGTCTACTCAGTGTTGTGTGTATATAATGTTTTCAGGGATGACTCCTGGTACTTGGTAGCCAATTACAGAACTCTTTCACAGGGCTTGTACTGCTAAAATTGCTGTGGCTTATACGTGCAACTACCTTGCTGTATCAGGAAGACACTATTTCTTTTTATCCACCCACCCCCTCTTTAAAAATGATTCCTGAGCCTTGGGAGGAGGAATTGTGGTATGAGACGCCCCATTTAGAGCTAAGCATCCCACGGTCTCTTATTCTCTGCCTGTGACCTGACTAAACACAGGCTCTTGGTGTGACACTGGTGCCAGGAATGGATTTCAACTTGTTGAGCAGGATTTAAATTCAACCGGATGGAAAATGGTTATTCCACAATAACCATGCCACTATTGCGCCAGAGGGCATGGCTTTCCAAGCCAATGGTTACAGCAGCTTGTAGGGTTCAGGATTGGGCAAGATAGATGACTACGTTTTTTTTTTTTTCTGTGTTAGCATGCACAGCACCTTTTGGCATTATGAAAACTAGTCAGCAGGAATAAAAATTACAGTGAAAATCACTAGCTTGAAATGTCTGTTGACTTGACTGAGAGGTTTCTGTCCCACCAGGTCCCACATCTGTTTAGTCCCAAATAAATACACAGAGGCCTGTATTAATTATAAGCTGGTTAGCCTATTAGCTCAGGCTTCTTATTAACTCTTACAGCTTTTATTAGCCCATTATTCTTGTCTGTGTTAGCCATGTGGCTTGGTACCATTTTGGTGAGGCAGTCACATCTTACTTCCTCTGTGTCTGGATGACGACTGTAGACTGCCTCTTTTCTCTTCCCAGAATTCTCCTGTTCTCATTGCCCCGCCTCTACTTCCTGCCTGGTCACCCCTCCTATACTTCCTGCTTGGCTAGTGGCCAATCAGCATTTTATTAAAAATAATACAAGTGACAGGATAAAAAACCATTGTCCCACACAATGTCAATGTTTTTATTTATTTATTTTATTACAACTCATTATAATTTATTAAGCAATGTTTTCTTTAAAACCTGAAAAGAAAAAAATATATATACATAAAACCCTTCACCAAAAGTTATTATTCAGAAAAATAAAAGTTCTTTCTGGATGTGAACTCGTGGCTACTGAGATGACAGGAATCTGATGTGATACTAGAAACTGCTTCTTGTCCTTTCGTTGGCAACCTGTATCCTATTGTTCAAACAAACAGAACAACCAGAGAGGTCGCTAGACCATCTGTATGCCAGCGAGGCTCCATTGCACTTCTGTCCTTCCGTTAGAAAAGGCAGATCATTTACCACTGTCCACTCTGCTAACCAGTGTCCAACCGATGGCCACACAGCTCTTCTGAGTTTAAGTAGGCAAACATTCTGACCATCTCATGGTGCTTCACTTCTTGAGTGTGCCGTCCCCATCAGACAGTGGTCTACACTGGATCAAGGCTTCCAATTGCGCAAAGACATCCCAAAGCGTCAAGTATTCCCAGCCTACTTTAGGGAGTTTTGGGGGCTTGTCTCAGCTGCTGCAGACCTTGTCTTATGTAGTGCACCAGGTCCTCCAGGCTGCTGTTGAGGGTCAAGATACGCACCTTTGTGCTGAGCCGAGCAAAGAATTCCTTATTCTTCTTTGTAAGGGCCTCTGACTGTTCCCAGAGTTCCAAGGCTTTAAGGATGTGGTTTGTGATGGTGAAATAGGCAGAGGTCATGTTCTGAATGGCGACTGGGACACTGACAGTGGCCATCATCCCACCAGCACTTGACTGGGACCTGACAGAGTTGGCAGGAGAAGGCACTGGGGAGAGTGGGGTCGAACCACCTGTGCATAGAGAAGGCGCCTGGGCTACGTTGGAGGAATTCTTGAAGTGGTCACTAAGAGTGTGAGAATACTTCATTACTATGTCCTTTTTACAGCGAAACATCGCCATGTTCACTAGTGACTGGCAACGTAAACATAAAGCGGCAAATACCTTTTCTTGTGCTGGCACCGTGGCATCCGAGAAGGATTTTAATGACATCGTGAACTTAATAAGGTCTGCGGTTTCTGAGTAGACAGCGTACGCCGACTTTGCTGAGCTTTCTAACTCCATGGCCATCCCACACTCAATTAAAGACAGGATGGCTTCCAAATACTTGAAGGCCTTTCTGATCTTGTCCGTCATTATCTCTGCTTTATACTTCAACCTTCTAGCTTCCTTCATGTGAAAATCAGCTTGCTGTCTGTAAGATGTCACTTGTGGCTTCCCTGGTTTACAGTTACCATTTGGCAAAGAAGACACTAGGAATGTGTTTGTGGCTTCTCTAGAAGACTCTTTGTATTCTGAGTCCTTGGCCTGAACTTTTGGCACTTTTCTGTGCCTGGGAACAGAAGAGTCCTTGTCACTGTCCCTGACACTGCCGGCACTTTTGGGAGGGTCCTGACCACGGGTGTCTACATCCGGCTTTGGCTTCTTGTGTGCAGCTTTGGTTGACTTCTGGGAGGAGGAAGAGGCGGACACAGGTGGCAGAGAAGACATTTCTTTCTTTGAGGACTCTGAGGAGGGTTTGGAAGTCTTTGTTTTGGAAGATTCAGTATGGGAAGAGGAAGATGAAGCACAGTGTGACTGGGCATCCTTCTCCCATCTGATTTTCTTGCTGGCACGGTCTTTTTCTGAGTCGCTGCCCTTTCTCTTTTTGCTCAGTCTGCTGGAGCTGTTGCCGTCTCTCTTCTCAGAGTCTTGCTTCTTATCTACTGGCGGCTGCTTGTCTTCTGCTTTCCTAGGGCTGCCACCTTTCCCCAGGGGCTGGGGAATCCGAGTAAGATGATCTAGTTTTATCTTCACTATCTTCAACGAGTTTGGTAGTGAAGTGTCCCGGAGTGGTGAGAGCAATTCGGTGTCTCTCTTTTGGCTGTCCTCCTGGACATTTGCAGTCTGTTGGCAGTCGCTAGACCTGCCACTGCTGCTGCCACTGCTGCTCCTACCACTGTGGGGTGGAATGAAGGAGTTCCTGTTCCCAGCTTTGTCCTTTGGAGGCTGAGGGCCTGAGGGCGCCTTGGAGAGAGCTGGGGAACCCTTGTGCTTAATCTTCTCCTTAGGGGCCAGCAGGGCTGCCTGATGCTTGGGCATGAGAGCTTCAGGCTTAGGCTCCCTGCCTTTCGTCATCACCTTGGGTTTGTCTTTGGTAGTCTGTTCTTTTGAGTCAGAAGAAAGGGGTCCTGGTTTACTTTCCACCTGCAAGCAGGCCTGGGGCTCTACCTGGCCAGAGCCCTTGGCAGGTTTTCTGGGTTGTTTGGTACCAATAGTTTGCCGAGGTGGGGGCTCCTGTTGGGCAGGGGATTTCTGGCAGCTCCTCTCCTCAGGTTGGGGCCCTTCAGTGGCATCTTGGACGGCTTTGCTGGAAGTCTTCAGGGGAGAGCCTTTGGACTCAGGGTGTCGCTGGTCAGTGTTGTGGTTTTCACCCTTATTTTCTTGGGGCCCGTTGGTAGTCTGTTCTTTTGAGTCAGAAGAAAGGGATCCTGGTTTACTTTCCACCTGCAAGCAGGCCTGGGGCTCTACCTGGCCAGAGCCCTTGGCAGGTTTTCTGGGTTGTTTGGTACCAATAGTTTGCCGAGGTGGGGGCTCCTGTTGGGCAGGGGATTTCTGGCAGCTCCTCTCCTCAGGTTGGGGCCCTTCAGTGGCATCTTGGACGGCTTTGCTGGAAGTCTTCAGGGGAGAGCCTTTGGACTCAGGGTGTCGCTGGTCAGTGTTGCGGTTTTCACCCTTATTTTCTTGGGGCCCGCTTGGAGACTCAGTACTCCCCAGAACCTCGAGGGGCACTGGTGGCTGCTTCACTTTGGTTAACCAGTTTGTTGTCCAAGGCTCGGGCTCTGGAGCGGGGATTTCTAGGGGCTCACTCTCCTTGCTGTCACGTGAGTTGCTCTCACTCTCTGAGTCTGTCTCGGAGTCTGAGTCTGAATCTGAGTCCGACCCGCTGCTGCTGCTGCTGCTGCTGCTGCTGCTCTCCGACTCTGAATTACTGGAATGTGCTGACACCACGGGCTCGGGGAGCGTCTGGGGAGCGCTTAGAGGTGCAGATAGGGATGGAAGCTTCTCTTCAGCTTGTTCAGTGTCACTGTCTTCACTGTCGCTGACCTGCAGGTCCTCCCAGAGTATGGACAGTGCTTGCTGGGAGTTGGGATGGATTTTGGGAGGCGGATCATATTGATTTTGGCTTTGGGTTGCAGAACTATTGGGCAGAGGCTCCTTTGTAGGGAAAGGAGATCTGGGTGAGTTGGACATACTGGGTGTGTGCTTGGCTGTCAGAGGAGGGAGCCACGAATGGGTCATTTCCTTCAGAATCTCTTCAATGCAGCGAACTTCATTGGAGAACAACTGCTCCACCGATTGTGAAGGTATCTTCAGTCTGGTGAGTTTGGCTTTGGCTAGCACTTTTACATCCGGTTTTTCAAAGCTCTGCTGACCATAGTCTTCCAGTGGCGGCTTCAGCTCCGAGGACTCACTGGGGGCCTGATTCTGACCATCCGTGGGCTTCTGCTGCATTGCAACACTTTCTGAGGGGAGAGGAGGGGGTGGAAACGTTTGAGAAGACGCTACCCCAAATCTGGTAACTTCCTCTAAACTGTCAAGAGGAGTCTCGTTATCTTGAGCCTTCACCTTCAGGTCCTTGGAAGACACATCTGCACAATAACTTTTATTGCTAGTGCAACCGCTGCTGTAAACCTTGCTGGTTTCTTGCAGTCTGGAATGTACAGGTGACAAATGGGATACAGGGGAGATTAAGGGTGAGAGCTTTTTCCCCGGAGCTGAGTCACCATTAGCTCTGCGGTCACACTTTCTGTAGTTAACAGAGTGCCCCTCCTGACTGAGGCGATCTTGAGTCAGATGCTGTTTGTTGGGTGGACCATAGTTTTTGGCATGGCGACTTGGCACTGGCTCCATCCTTGGTGGCGCCATCTTTGAACTGTGGCTAATGTTACCAACAGAAGGTGATCCAGGGGGAGAAGTACAAAAAGGCTGGTGGTAGATGTGTGTGCAGAAGGAATAGGATGCAGAACTCTCCCTGTCATGAAATGAAGGATATTTTGGCTTCCCCTGGCTGTCTTCAGAACCATCTTGACACTGAGGGCAAGACACAGTGCTCAATAACGTTTTCTTCATTTGTTCGTAGTCTCCTAGTATTTTCTGTATCAGACTCGACAACTCATCGCTTTTTTCAGTCTTGTAGGGCTCTCCAAATAGTGGCATCTTCTCAGCAACCACCTCTTTCTCTGGATGAGCTTCTTGGTTGCATTTCTCCTTCTCTTGAATCCGAAGAAGGTTTCTATTTTCATTGTACAAGCTACTGCTGTCCTTGAATGCCATTAATGTTGGTCGGTGGAAGGTGCTCATTTTCCAGGCTCTCTGGTGACTCATTTCTCAGTCACGTCTGAGGTGTCTGTGTCACCTGCCTTGACCTGTAGGAACAAGAGTTCGACTCTAGAACTGTGGGAGCCGAGGGTGCAGGCCGCACTTCGGCGCGTGCAGGCTGTGAGCCGAGTGCACGGGGCGCTGCCAGCAACTGATTTGCCAGCTTCCGGCATTGGTCACCCAGAATGCCCCAGGCCCAGGCCACGCCCTCTGTGCCAAGCCACACCCATAGCTTCACCCCACCCCCACCTGGCCCCAAATGCCCACGTTTTATGACTCAAGTATGTGGAGCTTTTGAATTTACGGAGGGTGTTTGCAGAAGGGTTAGTTGCTACAGAGGCCTCTTTAGATGCTGTAGTCTCCCCATCTCTCCTGCTTCAGTTCACATTCATTCCTTAAAGATTACTGAGAAGCAGGAGAGATTGCTCAGTGGATAAAAATAGTTGGTGTGAAAACAGGAGGACCTCAGATTGTCTTTAGCACCCATTCAAAAGCCTAGCATAGACACACATATCTGTAACCCAAGTGTTGTGGAACATTGCCAAGCAGATTCCAGAAGCTCAACAGTCAACCAGTCTAGCCCTAATAGCAAGCTTCCAGTTCAGTGAGAGACCCTGTCTCAAAAAATAAGGTGGGATGTAGGAAGACACTTGACATCTGTCTCTAGCTCCTTTATGTGTGCACATACCACACTAATACACACATACACATACTTTATACATGATTAATTGAGCAACTACAGAGATCAAGAATTAACCTACAGGGATCCTGTAGAGCCTTCCATGATAAATTAGAACAGAGGGAAGGAGCCGAGTGATGCGTCTGTCTAAAGGAGAAAGGAATGGGAATTAGGGAGCATGAGTGCTGTGCAGGGAGGGGAGTTGAGCACGCAGAGAAAGGAAGATGTCTTAAGGACCAGAGAAGCAACTCCCTCCTTCCTCCCACACTCATACCCTGCCCCCTTTCTCCCACCCGGCCAGGCAGTCGGAACACAGAAATAATCCTGGATCCCGCGGGAAGAGGAGCAAATGCTCAGCACTGCACCGCGAGACTGCACCCGCTTGCTAAGCACACCCCTGCAGCACTTGTGCCTGTGAAATGCATTTCACGGCTCATCTGTTCCCTAAATGAGATGTGAAGGCAGTTTACACCTCGTTCACATTTGCGCTGTTTTAAGGAACAGTATAGATGCCACTCCACCCAAGAAAAGAAATGAGGTCAGCCGCTCCCTTCTCTCTATGGAGTGCCTCCACTCAGCACCTCAGACCCTCCCAGGCACACAGGAACCTAAGCATGGGGTTGGGCAGGTACACCAGCCACAAGATAGGTGCTGAGAGCAGCGGCCATGGTGTTCCTTTGATGTGGGGGATGGGTAGCCCTTCTCTAAGCCAACACTATGTTCATGGTGTCTAAGTTATTCAAATAGAATGCAGAGATTTTGAATGTACCCTTAGAAATTTCACTTTGCATATCCTCTTACCTGAGTACGTGAGAACTGTCCTAATGGTTCATGCTCCTCTGCTGTCATGAGTGTTCTCTTAAATGAGCACTGTGGTGACATTTATTTCCATAGACCCATTGTGCTATTCCAGAATTTCATATACACGAAATAAATAGTGTGTGCTTTTCTTTCGGGTCTGCTTTGTTTTGCTCACAGGATGCCTGTGAGGGTTGTGAATGCAGCCCTATGGCCCCACGGCTCATCCCTTTGAATGATTTTTGTTTTTTTTACTGTCCTAAATCCTATCTCTTTTTTGCGTGTCCTGATCCTGACTCTGATCTAGAATTCACTATACTTGACAGAGCACAGTACATTTTCCACCCCGGTTATTTACCTGCAGAGTGTAAGGCCTTCTGCCCTTCTTCCTCCAGAGGATAGATCATGTCGCCATGTTTAGCAAATTTCTATCTATATGTCGTTTCTAAGTTTTGTGCTTTGAAAGCACTGAGGCATAGGTTTTCCCACACCAATTTTTGTTCCTTAGTGACGGTAGCTGCCCATCTCTGTAGCACAAATTCTAATTGTTCTTTATAGTCAGTACTGAGTGTCAAAGCAGGGGTTAAAGCTGAAGATCAGAGAAGCAAAGCAGTAAACCGCAAGAGATCACTTACCTCTATCCAAGATCAGACCAAGATGGGTGATCCGCAGACTTCCTAGACTGAACTGTGTCTCCACCAAATCTCATACTGTATGCTCTGAATGCATTGGAGGTCCTGTCTCCTCCTGCCTTATATAGCTCTCTCTGCCCCGCCCTATTTCTTCCTGACTCCACCCACCTAATTCTGGGATTAAAGGTGTGTTAATCCCAAACACTAGGATTAAAGGCGTGAGCAACCTGTTTCTCGGTTTAATTGATCAATTTCAAGTAGGCCGGATTAACCTTGAACTCCCAGAGGTCTGTCTGCCAGTCTCCTGAGTGCTGGGATTAAAGGTGTGTGCCACTACTGTCCGCCCTCTTTGGCTAACTTGAGGTAACCCTGCACTCTAACTTCCAGGCAAGCTTTATTTCTTAGATTTACAAACAAAATATCAACATATCTCTCTTTCCCATGTCCTCTTGTGGCTTGACTTTCTCATGTTGCCATGCTAATGGCCTTACCTCAGCCTTCCTCGGGACTATGCAAATGTTTGCTTGTTTCAGCTGGTCACATAAAATGTCTCCTTACATTATTTGTATTTATTTTTCTTTTTTCATTTTTTTGACGCAGGATCTCACTATACAGTCCTGGCTGACCTCAACTCATTATGCAAATTAGGTTGACCTTCAAACTCACAGGGATCTTCCTGTCTTTGCCTCCAGGATGCAGGGATTGAAGGTGTGGGCCAATTATTATTATTATTTTTTAAAAAATTTAAAATTAAAAGTACTAATTGCTCTTCATAAAACATTTATCACCCAGAGATATAAGTTGAGCCAAATTCCATTTTCTAGAAATGAAACTAAAATCAGAGGTAACAATAGATTTTGATTAAAACCACTTAAACCTCTCTCCATTTCGTACTCAGATACCTGATGATGTATCTAGGTATAGGTTTTAAAGAACTGCTTTGAACAATTCAACATAAATTCATTTGAAATGACTCTCTTGTTATGCAATGGAAGACATACATGATAAAATACATTAGTCTCAAAAGATTCTTTTTATGTACATTTCAAATGACATTTGACCTGCATAATTTGACTTTGGAATGTATCTCTAGAAATCTGTATTATAAGAATTAAAAAACACACTCAAACACACACTTTGTGAACCTCAATGCTTCTAACAGTTTTAGTATCTGATGTTTTAATGCTAAGTTTTGTAATATTGGTTTCTATGCTTATCAGTTTCTATTTTTAAAAATATCATCAGCATTTCACCTCAGCATTTCAATTTTATTTCTTTATTTTGATTTATCACCACATATATGTATGTGTATATACACTATACATGCATGTATACATATATATTATCCTAATAGCATTTCTCATGGAGGGCTTATTGATGTGGGATTTCTCTCAGTATGCTGTGAATATGTTTTATTACCGTTGGTTAATAAAGGCCTGCTTCAGCCTAATGCAGTGTAGAATAAAGCTAGGCAGGAAATCTGAACAGAGATATATATAGAGAGAGTAGGCAGAATCAGGGAGATGCCATATAGCTAGCTACCATAAGACACACACACACACACACACACATACACACACACAGAGAGAGAGAGAGAGAGAGAGAGAGAGAGAGAGAGAACTCTATGTATATTCCTCCACCACAGAACTGTATGTGTATGCTCAATAAATACACACACAACTATATGTAACGTTCTTTTTCTGTTGTAATACCTATTTTATTCTTTCTCATATATATTACATATAATTTCTATATCATGATGAAGGCAACTAACAGAAAAGGAGTTTATTTGGGCTTATTAGAGGGTTCAAGTCCACGATGACAGAGAGAGGCAGTAAGACGCAGGCATGGAGGCTGGAGCAGAGGCTGAGAGCTCGCATTTCCAACCAGAAAGAGTGAACTGGAAAAGGCTTGAGCATTTAAACTCTCGAAATCCATCCTCCTCATCAATGATTACCACTTCCAGCAAGGCCACCCCCCAGAACTTCTAGTTCTTCAACTTACTGGTCTCCTAGCTGGGAATTCGCTCAGTCGCTGGGCTTTCATCTCTTCACTGGCTATATACATGCCTTGCTCATTTCCCATGCGGGGACAACCTGGTCCAAAGGTCCACACATTTATGCTTCCTTCTGGAAATTTAAATCAGTTCTTTGCTTCACCTCTGATTTTTTGATGTTTAAAACAGAGGAAAGTCACCCAGATGAAACACTTTGCAATTCCCTCAAGAGGATCTCGAGCCCTCAAGCTTCTCCTGTGTGCCTTTCATCCCAGAGACTGCCACCACAGGTCCTCCAATTGTCCAGTTTTAGCAGGTGTGTGTAGGTGGAGTTCAAAGTTCAAAGTAACTGAGATCACACATTCCAAAAAATTACCGCCAAGTTAATGGCCTTAAATTGCCAGTATCTGCTCAATAGTGTGATGGAATGAGAAACAAAAGTGGTGACCACTAATGACCACACTATACCTTCATCTCTCAACCTTAATCCAACCTCCCTAGACCACAGAGCACTGATACAGTAAGAATTATCCACATGCATAAGCAGCAAGAGTGTAATGATCATAGCATAGCCATTTCTGCTAATGATTTCAGCGTTCAATCCCAGGATGAGATAGAACTGTAACACTAATGAGCTTCTTAGGGTTTCCAGTCCCATCGATAGAAAGTTGGCTTGGTTCCAGAGCTAGGCAAGGCTGAGAGGGCCACCCGGGGCCACCATCTGAAGAGAATCATCCCATCTACGTGATATTTCACCCCTGCTGATGTCAGGGTGGCTTCATTGTTGGTGACTTTGAAATGGTGCCTGTGTTGCTAAAGCACTTAGACGGGGGAGGGATTAACGACCGTCCGCCATGACATCTGACCGAAAGATTCTCACCGGGTTGCTTGTAATCTCCTGAAGTGTCCATGTGTTATGATGGATTAGACATTGGTTTAAATGCATTGGAACATACCCAGTGAATTTTCACTGAAGCCAATCCTGGAAAAAACATCTAAGTACTCCAAGCCTGATCCTTCCAGTTTTTCACTTCTCCGTGGACATGACCCAACAAAGGGATACAGGTGCTAGTCAATGGTGTCAAGCTTCAAGGATTTGCAGGATGAAATTCTACAAATTGAAATGCTAAAGGTTGAAACCTTTCTTTTGGGAGGGAGTTTTGAGACAGGGTTTCTCTGTAGCTTTGGGGCCTGTCCTGGAATTCGCTCTATAGACCAGGCTGGCCTTGAATTTACAGAGATCTGCTTGCCTCTGCCTCCCTAGTGCTGAGATTAAAGGTGTGGGCCACCACTGCCCAGTGAATTTTTTCCCCCCTTTCCAAGAGAGAAGCAACCACTTTAAGCTAGAAATGAGTCCTGGTGAGCAAACAAACCCAGTAGAAGCTCTACAAATTCTTAATGGAATAAACAGGGATTGCAAGGGAGAAAGGTTTCTAGTCATTCTTTGTACCCACATGAGTGAAAGAGGGAGGCAGAGTGGTCATGCTAGGTTTTCTAACAAACTGTGCAGTGTGAAATGATTCTCACATGTTCTTGCATAATGTAGGTGTAAAAGGAGCAGCAGGCTGCTTTTTGTCCCGCCCGGCTCCTGACCGCCTGCCTAGCTAGCTTATACCCCAAAATAACAACACACAAATTGTATTCATTTAAACACTGCCTGGCTCATTATCTGTAGCCTCTTATTGGCTAACTCTTACATATTGATTAACCCATTTCTAAAAATCTGTTGTAGCACCACTAGGTGGTGGCTGACCAGGAAGATCCTAACCTACATCCATCTTGGAGAGGAGAGCCATGGCATCTGCCTGACTCTGCTTCTTTCTCCCAGCATCCTGTTCTGTCTACTCCACCTATCTAAGCTGCTGTCCTATCAAAAGCCAAGGCAGTTTCTTTATTAACCAATGAAAGTAACACATAGACAGATGACCCTCTTCCATCATTTATTAATTAACCAATGAAAGCAACAGAAATACAGAAGACCCACCTACATCATGTAGGCCTCTTTTTGTTTGATTAGATGGAATATTTTGAGAAAGGGTAGAAGGTTCATGAGTTGAAGAAAATATTTATCCTCCAACAATATTATTGTCTGTCATAGTTTCCTTTCTATTTCTTTGATTAAATGCCATGACCAAAACCAATTTGGGGAAGGGGTCTGTTTGGCTTACACATCTGGATCACAGTTGCTTATTGAGAGAAGTCAGGGCATAAACTCAATAGGCATGAACTGAAGCAGGAATGCTGTTTATTGGCTTATTCCCCTAGGATTGTTCAATTTACATTTTAATACAACCTAGAACTACCTGCCCAGGTCTGATGGTTTAAAAGAAAATGGCCCCCAAAGGGAGTGACACTATTAGGAGGTTTGGCCCTGTTAGAGGAAGTGTGTCACTGTGGGGGCAGGCTTTGAAGTCTCTTTTTCTCAAACTTCCCTCAGTGTAACAGTCAGTTGACTTCCTGTCACCTTTGAGTCTGAAAGACCCTGGGGCTCAACATTACTGCCCCTCCTCCTCTGGGAACCAGGAACTTGATAATCACCCATGCATGCACTAGAGCTTTGGGTACTTTCCCCTGAAATTTTCCATCCCCTTTGTAGTTTTTCTTCAATAGACCCAGGTCCTGGAACTGGGGTAAAATGACCTGCAGATGACCTGCAGGTGTTTCTCCTTGCTCAACCAACCCAGCAATTGCTATAGCAATGACCAATCATAGCTGACTATTAAATGAGCTAGTCACAATACTTGACAAAAAACTTCTGCATTTCCCCTTTTGATTCTGCACCCCCCTTTTAGTTTTGTGGTTTTTATCTTTAAAAGAAGCCTGTAATAGCTTTTTGGGATCCTTCTCCTCCTGAGGCTGAGGACCCTGATGCACCAGTCAAATTAAATTCCTCTTGTTTTTTCATCAACTGCGGTGTAAGAGTGGTCTCTTGGGGGGCCTGCTCCTTGGTAAGTGGGCTTTAGGGTCCAACAAGTTGAGATCTAGGGCTCTCAGCTCCAGCACCATGGCTGCCTGTACATCACAGGCTCTTCACTATGATCCTGGGCTGATCCTCTGAAATTGTGAGTTCCCCTGATTAAATGTTTCCACTTACAAGAGTTGCCATGGACACAGTGTCTCTTCACAACAATACAAACCCAAACTAAGACACCAGAGGTAGCACTACCCACAGCAAACTGGGCCCTCTACAGGGATCATCCATCAAGAAAATGCCCCACAGACTTGCCCACAGGTGAAGCTGATGGAATCAAGTCCTAAACAGAGGCTCTGTCTTCCCAGATGTGTCCAGTTTAGTCAAACTGGTAAAACTAGCCAGCACACTGCCCGTTCTGCCTACATACACCAAAATATTTCCACATTATTAAAAAGACTACTGTTAGTAAATGAAAAATATTTCCTTTGCCTCCTAATCTTTCCCTAAATATTTGAACACTAGTAAATGTGAGAGCTCAGAGGCACGGAGATCTGCATGCCGTGCAGATTTAGATTTCTTAGTGTTGAATAAGAATACAGAAGCCTAAGGTCCTTTTCTAGCATTGCAGACCCAAACTCCCTGTGTGTGTGTGTGTGTGTGTGTGTGTGTGAGAGAGAGAGAGAAAGAGAGAGAGAGAGAGAGAGAGAGAGAGAGAGAGAGAGAGAGAGTAAGTGACTGCCTTCCCACTTCTCTCTTCACTCTCATCAAAAAGTACTGAAATTAAGAAATCAGGCTAAGTCTGAGTAACTTATCAAGGTCATGGAATGTCAACATTAAGCAAAACCGAAAAACAAATTTAGAAAATCTTGGAAAAGTTTCTCTTTCATATAAATGGAAAAGTTCTTAGATATGATGAGGGGGAAATGTTGAGGAGTATCCCTAAGAAAGGCTATCAAAGTCTGGTTTCTGGACAAACTCTTATAGTTGACTAACACTTTACTTAATTTCCCATGAGTCTTTGCAAAGTCTACCAAAAGAAAGCCTGTCCCAGCTGTCGGTGTTGCCAACACTAAAGGAAGGCAAGCGTTTACGGCCCAGTGGAAGGCACAGAAAGCAGGTCCATTCCCTGGTGATGGATAAGGTCATTTAAAGAGGCTGAGGAAGTATGGATGTAGCCATCCAATGCAGCAGTCCCATTTGGTCTCACACTGCCTCTTTCATAACACAGCCCTCTTTACTCTTGTTGAACACATTAGAGCCAGATTTGCATTGGTTCATTTTCCCCAAGGTTGTGACATCGGGGCTGAAGAATCGCTTCTCAGTGACTTACATCCTCAGAGGCATACGGCCCAATTATTCTAAACTTTTTGCTTTTATAAAGGGACAAAGTTAAGTGATTAGAATGACCATATAATTTGTTTTTCAAAACAAGAGCTTTCTGAGAGTGGAAATGAGAGCCATTAATAATTGTGCTAGGAGAAAGAACAAAATAGGATTACAGGGCCCTCTGCTTACAATAAAAATAAAAATATATACCTAGCCAGGTCCACTGATTTATTGCAGTTCAAACTGAAATACACTTAATATCTAACACACACGGTTATATAATTTTTATTTTAATTTCTCCTTAAGGAGAAAACCACAATAATAACCCATTGAAAAATGTCCTATACCATTTGACACATAGTTTCTTTTTTTTCCTCACTCTCCTGGGGTGAGATCATCATAAACGAAACTTAAATAAATGTTATATATAACAATGAACAATGAAGCTTTTTGCAGAAAATAGATTTGAGAGCCTTCTAGCTGTGAAGTAAATATTGCTGGAGCCTAGAGAAAAAGGAGGATGCCAAAATTTGTATGAAAAGAAAAGGTGTTGTGGGAGAGCAGGCACAGGATGCATGAATTGGCCCAATTCAAGTATTTTGCCACATATATCAAAATATAATGCTGTACTTCATAAATCTATAAGCATTATTTGCCAGCTGACAGTTGATGGCTGTTGGGCTCAGAGTCATTTATCTTTGTTTAGGACTGTGATTACTGGTAGGTTGACCATGCCCTATGGCCATGTGTCTGTTCGTGGGTAGCACTAATTGGATTCAATTGTGGGAAAGGGTGTTGGAAAGCATGGGGGAGCAGAGTTAGATGGGAGGATTGAGAGTATATATAATTGACACACATTATTTACATACCTGAAATTTTAAGAGAATATTAAAAATAAATTCCTAACAAATGAAAAAAAATCCACTGACTGGTTTTTGTCAACACAAACTAGAGTCACCTGGGAAGAAGAGGGCCTCAGCCATATGATTGTCTCAGACTGTCCTCATGTCCTCCCAGCCCCTCCCTACCTCCCCACCCACCCAACCCCAGACCTTCTTTCTGTCTTTAAAAAACAAGCAGGCCAATAAACAAACAAACAACAAAGCAAACAGACAAATGAAAAAACAAAAAGAAAATGCACCAAGAAACACATACACATGTAGACACACACACCCCATAAAAACACAAAATTGGAAGCCATAATAGATAAGGAAAAGACAATTAAAGTAAAAATTGGGGGGTATTTTCTTGATTGCCAATTGATGTGGGTGGGTGTTGCTACCCTGAGCAGGTGGTCCTGGGTTCTAAAAGAAAGCAAACTCAGAGCAAGTCATGGGGCACAAAACAGCAAGCGGCTTCCACTCACGGTCCCTGTCTCTGCTCCTGTTTGAGTTCCCTGGCTTTCCTCATAGCTGGACTGCAATCAGGGACATGTAAGCCAAACAAACTCTCTCCTCCTTAACTTGCTTTTGGTCATAGTGGTTACCACAGAAATAAAAAGCGGATTATGTCACTTGTCAAGTCTTCCTGCCTGGCTTGCTTATCATTCTCAAGATTTAGACCATCCCCCATCTCTTTGGTGATGCCATTCTGAATATCCTCAGACAGATTTAGGAACTCCAGCTCCAGTCCCGGGTACCTGTCTTTATCTTGGTTTTGGTATTATTTCTTTCTTCTTGTTTTGTTTTTGTGAGGCAGGGTCTCTCTGTGTAAAAGTCCTAGCTGTCCTGGAACTAGCTCTTGTAGACCAGGCTGGCCTTGAATTTACAGAGACCCACCTGCCTCTGTCTTCTGAGTGCTGGGATTAAAGGCATGCACCACCACCACTCGAATGGTTTTGGTAATTTTTGTTGTGGTATCTGACTCTGGAATTTAATGTAGAACACTGGTTGTCACGGGACTTGTGACAATATCTATAACTCAATTAGAGTTATTCATGATGTGGGATTCCCCTCTGTATGCTGTGAATACCATTGGTGAATAAAGAAACTGCCTTGGAATGTGGATAGGGCAGAGTAGAGCTAGGCAGGGAAAACTAAATTGAATGCAGAGAGAAAGAAGGTGGAGTCAGTGAGAAAAGCCATGTAGCCCCGCTGGAGACAGATGCCGAACTTTACCGGGTAAGCCACAATCTCATGGTGATACACAGATTAATGGAGATAGGTTAATTTAAGATGTGAATTAGCTAGAAATATGCTTAAGCTATTGGCCAAACAGTAGTGCAAACAATTTGGTTTCTGTGTGATTATTTCAGGGCTGAGCAGCCGGGAACAAACAGGTGGCCTCCTACAATACAGTCACGTGAGGATTAGGAGGTTTTAGTCTTTTCCTTGGGATCAATTGCAATATCCAACACATCACAGGTATGTGAGGAAAGCATGCCAAACATGATGAGACAGACGCTTGAGCGGATATGAGGAAATCACCACATGTGTCTTTACTGGAGGCAAGGTGTCTATGAGTACTCAGCAGACTTCAATGCCTTTGTTTTTAAGATAAATGAGTGCTTAATCTGTCACTCTCTAGAGATAGATGAGGGTTCATTACAAAAACTCCAGCTTTCTCAACTTTTTTTTGGACATCTTAATAGAGATATATATTTCAGTTTTTAGACCTGTTTAGTGTTCTTTCACTTATTCAGGAAAGATGTACATCTGTGCTTCTTTGAAAGAAACTTCAGATCTGCCTTAAAGTTCTGCAGTTTGGTTTGGGTTTGTGAATAGGCACATTCCCCGCATAGAGAAAAACTACCTCCGTGTTAATCGCTCTACAAGGCTGACTGATCGGAGCTTCTGGGTGTTGTGGAGGATTGGAATGTTTCTTGCTTTGCTGAACTGTCCCCACCTATGTATTATTTTAGACGTATTTACTTTATCTTATGTGTACCTGCATGACTCTAGCAGTACCATATGCAAACCTTTTGAGCCACGAGGGGTGGTGGTGTTCAGAAGAGGTCGTTGGATACTCTGGAACTGGAATTAGATAGTTGTGAAGCATCATGTAGGTGTTGGGAACCCAATCCAGGTCCTTTGGCGAGCAGCCAGTACCCTTCCACTATAGATTCATGCTCCTGCTGCCCCAGCCAAAGCATTTTTAAAGTACTTTGATTTATGGCTTTTTCCCCCTTTTTCTGTTACTGTTAAAATCTTACTTCCAGACAGTGGCGGCATACACCTTTAATCCAGCACTCGGGAGGCAGAAGCAGGTGGATCACTGTGAGTTGGAGAACTGTCTGAGCTACAAAGCAAGTTCCACGACAGCTAGAGCTGTTACACAGAGAAACCCTGTTATGAGAAACCAACCAACCAACCAACCCAACAAACAAACAAATAAACAAACTTAATGGCCACGACATGGTTTTCACAGTGAGACCTGGGTTGAGTTCCTGGGCTGTGGTTACTGACTTTGGTCACTCACCATGGTCACTCCTACTTGACTCCAGAATAAACTAGCTCCCCTTTGAGATGAAAACTGTTTTTTTTTGTTGTTGTTGTTGTTGTTTTTGCATTTACAAAAACATCAATAAGAGTCTCTTTTTTTTTTTGGTGAAACTTAGCATTGTACATTTGTATTTTGTTCTAAATATAATAGCTTCCATGATCAAACTCATTTAAGGGTACATATCCATAAATAAGAACTCTCCTTTTCTTGCTCTCTGACAAGACAACTATTATTTTTATTGTAGAATTTTAAAACTTAATAAATAACAATCACAAAACATCAGACATAGAAGAATTCTAATTAAGATTATTTTGAATCCCAAGTTTTGAAGAAAAATCATCATTATTTTTGACTATAGGGTTTCAAAATTCATTTGAGAAATTATATATATTTAATAAAAATTAAAATTATTGTGTCAATTTTTCTGTAATATTTCGTTATATACTAAAAGTGTATAAAATATCATGATGTTATATATTAATAATGCACATTTAGATTTTAATTGTTAATTATAGTATTTAAAGATTATAACTTTAATATAAATTTTATATAATTATAATTTATATATAATAAAATTTATAAATTTTATATTTATAATTATATTTATAATTATAATTATTTATAAATATAATTATTTATATTTATAATTTATAAATTATATATAATTAAATTTTATATAATTTATATAATATTAATTTTATATAATTAATTAAATATTAATTGATCATTAGAAATCTGCTATGTCTGGTAAAGAACAGGGAAGACTGAAGTCTCCAATCTCATCTAATTTTCCTGTTGACTTATTTCTTGATAATATGGTTAAAGACTGGATTGTTTTGAGATTTATTTTTACAAATTTTAATTGATGTGTATATGTGGGTGTTTGTGCATGTGACTGCAGTTGCTCATGGAGGCCAGAAGAAGGCATTAGATCTCTTGAAGCTGGAGTAACAGACAACTGTGAGCTATACAATATGGGTGCTGGCTGGCCTCAAACTCGTGATCCTCCTGCCTCTGCCTCCTTCAGCAAATCCTCACAAACCCAGAGAAGCCAAACAGCAAGGTGAACCCAAAGAAAACCATATATAGATCCTCCTGGAAATTGGAAGCAGACAAGATTGCAGGGTAAAAGCTGTAAGCATGGGGGTGGGGGCAGGGGTTGGGTGAGTTTGGGGGAAGGGAAGAGGGGGAGAGGGAAGGGAGAAGGGAAAGACTGGTAAGAGCTTGGGGGAGTGGGAGGGTGGAGATGGAGGAAGGGCGGATATAGGAGCAGGGAAGAAGACACCTACAGTAAGGGATCCATTTTAGGGTTGGCAAGCAGGGCGGGAGAGGGAGGAGGGGGTGTGGGGGAGTGGAAGGGGATTGGGAGAAGGGAAGGAAAGGAAGTGTAAATAATTGAATAGAAAAACAAAACAACAACAATAACAAAACAAAAAGCAAAACAAAACAAGAAAAAAAAAACATTATGGGTGCTGGAAACCCAGCTCAGACCCCCTGCAGAAATAAGTACTATTAACTACCAAACCATCTCTCCTGCACACACTATGTACTTTTGAAAGAAGCTGTGTTATCTATCACAGTTTCATTGAAAAGAACCCACAAGTCACTCCTCCACCAGCTTGCCATGGAAGAAACTTCCCAACCGTGTTGTTCAGTTTTGCTACTCTCACATTTTCAGCCGGGCATTTTGTTAGAACATCGAGGAAAGTGATTAATACAGCATAGAAATAGAAAAATGGAATAGAAGGAGGAGGGGCTCACGAGATGGTTCAGAGGTCAAAGACACTTGCTGTGTGAGCTTGGTGACCTGGGCTTGATCTCTAGAACCCATGAAAAGGTGTAAGGAGGGAATGGACAATATTACAAAGCTGTCCTCTCATTTCCACATATGCACCCGTTTGCTGCCCCCATCTTTTCCTGTCTTTCTCTCTTACACACACACACACACACACACACACACACACACACACACACGTAATAACAAACCCAAAGGAGAAGAGGGGAGAGTGGCCTGGATAGGAAGCCAATCTGGGCACTAGATAATCAGGACCCTGGGGGTGGGGATGGGGCCATAGGAGAACCTGTTTGGGTAGTTTTTAGAGGATGGATTGGAAGCAGCTGTGACCAGATCCCAGCTCCCATGAATGACAGGGAAGGGAATATTCGTGGCAGGCATTTCTTATCTGAGATAGTATTTAAAGTAGAAATGGGGTTTTAAAGACATTGAGCTTAATAAAGCTCATAGTCCTGGAACCATTTAGAGTCTGGGCTGTTGTCCCTAGGTAGATATTTCCTCTGTAGAAAGGGAACACACAGCTTTTACCTCAAAGAGCAGAGGATAGCTCATTCTGGAGTCAAGTGTGGGCAATCACGCCCTGGAGACTCCAGGTTACCCTGAAACCTTATTCCAACATGGTAACTGTTTCATGGTAGTGCTAACAGAATAAAGTCATAAATCAAGGCACTTTAAAAATATGTTGGTGGGAACATCAGGTAGGCAGGTTACACAGTAAAGTAGAGGAACTCTGCTGGAGGCTTCAGACATTATCTGGTGACATTCTTAGATTTTGGACTGGAGGACACAGGTGGTCTGATTGCACAGTCTCAAAAGAATTTCCTAGTAGTCACAAAGATGTTAAGTCAAAAACAGAGGAGAGAAATAAATGGCTACTTAGGACACTTATAACCAAATTAATTTGATTCTGGATTTGCAACATCCCAAATTTCCACAGTTTTAACCAGCCAATTATCTTGTAGAATGTTTAACATGGGTGTGTTTTTTTCTTGGGAGTTTCGGTACCTGCTCTTCTTGTTGGACTTCAGTTCCCAGCACATCATTTAAACTCAGCTAGATACAAAGTTTGCTTCTTTCTTTTTTTTTTTTTTTAATTTAGACTCCTGAATGAATGTGTTTGGTTGAAGGGATAAATAAATATTTGAGAAGAGTAAACAGTTGAAAAATTAAAATATGAATAATTTACCAGCTGACTGTCAGTTATTTGTTGATTGCTAAATTATGTGTTCATGGAATGCTGATTGTGTTTAAATATCTGCTTCCGTGTTGCTAAGGGAAACATATTTTCTCCCTGGCTTTTGTGTACAGGCTGTATTTTTGTTTACATTATTCTTGTTTTTTTATTTTTGAAAGAATAATGACTACTGTATTTCATAAACATATATGTTAATTTTTAATAAAAATTCAGTCAAATGGGGCATGCAAGGAAGAAAAAATATCCAAAGTACCAATTATGTTTGTAAATCTAATTCCAGATGTCTCCTGTTTATTAGTTCAGTGGGCGAATAGATGGGGAGATGAGGTAGAGACAGGAGGGGACAGTGTGAATGCTGGGATCATCAAACAGTGCTAATGTACCAAAAACATGTTAAAAATCCTCTAAAAGGACACATAAATTTCCAGTGCTACTAGTGGAGTCCAACATCCCAGACTATGCTTTTTAGTTCTGAAGTAAAAAAATTAAAATTTCGTTTATTTATTTGGTGTCGAGGGATACATATATACCATGGTGCACATGTGAAGGGCAGAGGACAACTTGGAGGGATCAGCTCTCTTCTTCGACCTTGCAGGTTTGGGACTCAAACCCAGATCACTAGGCTTGATGTGAAGTCCTTTTACCCATAAAGCCATATTGTTGGCCCCTTAAGTGAATTTAGTATTAACCAGGAGTCCCTTTCTTTCCGTATTGTTTCTTTCAAGGATTCCTCTCCAGTGGAATTTAATCCTTTAGGTTTAAAGTTTTAAAATTTATTTTAAATTTTACTATGTTGAAGGGGGTCTCATATGCCTGGTGCTTGAGTGGAGGTCAGAGAAAAAACAAACTAACAAACAAACCACATTTTCTCCTTCCACTACGCAGATTCTGGATATCAAACTCAGGTCACTGGGCTTGGTGACAGATACCTTTGACAACTGTGCCATCTTGCTAGGCTCCTCTAGGTTTCTGTGAAAAAGCCTCCCATGCCCTTGGTTTTTCAGTCATCGCCACTGCCTGTTCCTTCCATGCTTTACGTGTGAAGGCGACCTTATGCCGCTTTTGTTCCTTGGCATTCACAAAACCACCTGACCGCGACTTCCTGCCCTTGATACTTCTCGTTTGGATAAATCTAGGATCAATTCTTAATTTTATTCCTACTTGAACTTCGGTTGGTTTTGTCCTATAATTTATATCTATTGCCAGTGTGGAGAAAGAACAGCTATTGCGTGCGATTGTTGTGCCAAACACCGTGACCAAAAACAACTTGGGTAGCAGAAGGTTTGTTTGGCTGCCTAGGTCACAGACAATGGTGTGACTGGTCTTCCCAGTCACACATTTCAATTGTGTTTTTGTTTTCAATTGTGTTTTAATAAATAAAGATCTGAGAGTAAAACAGTTCCACTGGTCAGCCTTGCAGACCAGGTTATAGTAACACGCACCTTTAATCCCACAATGACACACACCTTTAGTCCCAGCCCTAGAGAGGAATATAGGACAAGGGGAGACAACTGTCAGACACACAGTCTCATTCTGAGATTCCAGGAGGCAGATCGCCATTTCAGACTGAGGTTGAGGTAAGAACCAGTAGTTGGCTGTTTTGCTTTACAGATCTTCAGGTTGAACCCCAATTTCTCTCTCTGAGTTTTTATTAATTGTGCTTCAACAGTTCATCTATGAGAGAGGGCAGAGGTCCAGGCAGGAACTAGAGGCAGGAGCCTGAAGGCATGGAAGGATGCTGCTTACTGACTTGCTTCTCATGGCTTTCTCAGCTTGCTTTCTTATGTAACCAAAGATCACTTGCTCAAGGGTAAAACTGCCCACAGTGGGCTGGGCCAGCTCACATCAATCATTAATCAAGACAAGGCCCCCAGACTTGACACATCTGATGGGGGCATTTCCTCAGCAGAGGGTTCCTCTTCCCAGAAGGTTGTAGCTTGTGTCAAGTTGACAAAGCACTAGCAAGCATGTGCTTTTATTTTTTTTGCTATGGGATAATGCCCTTATACCCTGTAAAGATTTTTCACTAATACTGGTTTAATAAAATGCTGATTGGCCAGTAGCCAGGTAGGGCGTATAGGCAGGGCGACCAGACTAGGAGAATTTTGAAAAGACGAAAGACTCAGCCTGTAGTTGCCACCCAGATGCAGAGAAAACAAGATGAAAATGCTGCACTGAGAAAAGGTACCAAGTCATGTGACTACACATAGATAAGAATTATGGGCTAATTTAAGTTGTAAGAGCTAGTTAATTATAAGTTTGAACTAATAGGACAAACAGTTTATATTTAATATAAGCCTCTGTGTGTTTCTTTGGGACTAAATGACTGCAGGACCAGCTGGGACATAAACTTCTGTCTACATTATTTATTTTTCAAAAATTCATATATGTATACAGTATATCTTGATCATATCTACCCTCCTCTTCCCCTTCAACTTAAGCCAGACCCTCTAGTTGGTCTTTTCCTTCCTTCCTCTCTTTTTCTCTCCCTCTCCCTCTCCCTCTTTCTCTCACTCTCTGCCCCTCTCTGTGTGTCTCTCTCTTTTCCATTTATAACCCACTGAGTCCAGCCAATGATGTCCTTACGTACCTGAACTTGGGATCAGCAACTGGAGTTTGAACAGCTTACTAGTGACCACACTCTCCAGTTAAAATGAGTCTTTCTCCCCTCTGCTGCCAATCAATGCTCCTCAGCTAGAGGTGAGGCCTTTGATAACATTTCCCTTATCTGTGCTGGTTATTTTAACTGGCTGGATCCAGTGAATTCAGGAGTGTACTAGCCATGTCACGTTCAGTGGACAGCATGTCACAGCATTCCTCTCTATCCTCCTGCTCTTGCATTCTTTCCCTCCTCTCTTCCTTGATGTTCCCAGAGCCTTAGGGAAGAGAGACAGTTAATGTCCTTCCTGTCCAGGGCTCATGACTTATTTGCAGCATCTTGAACCATGATTAGTCTTGCAGTATTTGTATCTTAACTGTTTTCCAACAAGTTCCTACATTGCTTATTTTCCCTTTGTACTAAGTATCTTAGCTGCTCTTTATGGCTTTCTCAAAGTCCTGGCTTTTGGTAATTGCCTAGTTACATTCACAGTGCAAATTTACTCCCTAGGACACATCAACCCAAACTTTCTGACTTCTTTTGCTTTTTGGTGGGGGCAAAATGGCAGAAGATGATGCTGTGGGACAATGGTCTTGTGTTTTGTAAAGATTTGTCACTTGTATTTTAATAAAACACTGACTGGCCAGTAGCCAGGCAGGAGGTATAGGTGGGGTGGACCAGGCAGGAAGTGTAGGCAGGGCGGCCAGAACAAGAAAATTCTGGGAAGAGGAATCTGTAGTCGTGACCCAGATGCAGAGGAAGCAAGATGAGAATGCCTCACTAATGTAAGGTACCAAGCCACATGGCTAACACAGACAAGAATTATGGGCTAATTAAGATGTAAGAAAGAGTTAATAAGAAGCCTGAGCTAATAGGCCAACCAGTTTATAATTAATGTAGGCCTCTGTGTATTTATTTGGAACTGAAAAACTGCAGGACTGGGCAGGACAGAAACCTTAGTCAACAAGATGGAAAGGAAAAATGTGGTTAAATGGAGCATTAGCATTTTGTTTGGTCATCCTAGTAACACCACTCGCTCAGTGATGCTAAATGAACTTTAATGGCACCGCTTTTGTTCAGCAAAATGTGCTGTAATAACCGTGTTGGTCAGAGTAGAGTGTGTGTTAGGAATGTTTAGTCTTCAACCCACACTGTAAGTACCATCTTCACTTTTCTTGTTGGGATAAAATACCCTGACAAAGTATAGAGGACGAAGGGCTTTATTTCAGCTCAAAATACCAGGTTACAATTTGTAACCATGCAAGTCAAGTCACAGCAGCAGGGGCTTAAGTCAGCTGGTCACATGTGTCCACAGCAGAGAGGAATGGACACATGCATGCTTGCTTGTCTTTGACCTGATTTTTCTGCTCCTATGGAGGTAAAGATCCTTCACCTAGAGAATGGTGTTGTCCACACTAACTGTGTCTTCCACGTAAATCAACATACTCAAGAAATCCCTCACAAACATGCCCATGACCCAGCCCAATGTGGACAACCCCTTACTAATACTCTCTGCTCAGGTGATTTTTAGGTTGTGTCCAGTTGACAATACTGACCATCACAGGGGCAAAGAGATGGTGCGGTGATTTAGAGTGCTTGTTGTTCTTGCACAAGACCCAGGTTTGGTTCCCAACACCCACACGGTGGCTCACAACCATCTGTTACTCCATTCTCAGGGGATCCAGTGCCCTTTTCTCACATCTGTGGACACCAGGGCATGCACATGATAATGCCCCCATGCTGGAAAAACAGTCGTACACATAAAATAAAATAAATAAATCTAAAAAAGTTTTTGAAAAGTTAACCATGACACTGTAGCAAACATTTTCCCCACCCAGCCGCCTTTGATAACTGTTAGCACCATGATTTCCTGAATACGGAGGTGTGACAGGGCTGTGCGAACTGTCACTTCCTGCCTCCTTGTTACAGGAAGAGCTGTGAAAACCAAACCAAACTGTGGAGAGACCCTGCTTGAGGTTAGAAAGGCCAGGGTGATGATTGCCTTCTATTTTCTGCCTCTCGGGAGCCAGCCAGCCATGCTGTGAGGCAGCTGGAGCCCTGGAGCCCCATGTCAGGGAATGATAGCAGTGATGGCTTGCTTATTCCTCGGCTCAGAATAGCAGTGGCTATTTATACTTTTTTGTATTCGTGTTTGATGTTTTCAGAGCACAATCATTTTTGGTGCCTCTGCTGGTAACCATAGTAACAACAAAGAAGAATCTAGCAAGTTTTTGGTCTTTGTCTCTTTCCCCAAGTTGTTTTTTTTTTTTTTTTTTACCGTGGAACTTGTGCCTCAGCGAGCAGTTTTAGCGTGCTCAGTGGCATCAGGTTCCATTCGTGGAGGGCTGCTTTGAGAGGCTGCTCAGAATGCTGGCCTCAAGGAGGAGGCAAATCCTTCCTAGAAATGCACTTGATCTTTTTATCTTGTATGAGATGTTTTCATAATGAAAGATCAGAGACGAGATAAAATAGCCCATTAATCATTTTCCTTACTTAGCTGTTAACTATGCTTTGACTTCGTTTACTCATTTTCCTCTTCCCTTAGCCTCTTAGCCAAGATGGAGTAAGGAACCTCATGGAAGGACTGATGTGTTCATCGTAGGTGTGTGGGTCAGAATTTGTGTCCTCTACTTCACGTGAGAAGTCCTTCTGAGAGCATCTGTCTTAATGACCCATGTGAGGCTTCCTTTGAGTCTTCAGAGTCATAAACTACCCTTCGCTCCTGAAACCCCTTCGAAGCAGAACAATGGGAAGACTTGACTTGACCTCTGGCCTGGCACTGACTAGCCACATTTGGCAGAATGAACCAGTGAAACAGTCACACTCCCTCCATATCCAGGTCACACTTTATCTGACAATGTCCACATGCCAACCAAGGGTCTTACAAACTCAGCTCAGAGTCTCAGAGTTGGGTTAAGTGATGTGTCAGGGTTGTCCACTGGCTGAGATTCAGGGGACCAGGGGCAAGTAATGTGTAAGAAAGGAAGCTGTTTGTCTTTGGAGTTATGAATGGGTGCCACCGTTGGAAGAGAGCTTAGAAAGAGAAATTCAGGCAGCAATTAGGCTTCCCTGAGATGACACTCCCACCCTCTCTGCACTTGGACATGGTGTAGCTTTCCCAAGCTCTTCGGAGAGAGAAGTGTTGGGTAGCAGTGAACTCTGGCTCAAAACACCCATCCTGGAATGAAGGCCTGGCAACCCGGGGTCTTCTAAAGGTGGCTTGCAGAACTAGGAAGTAAATGACTCAGACATGCCCTGAAGCTCCTGAAATGTATCAGATTCACAAGGTTCCCCCATCCTTAAAATTCCATAAGCAGAAAGGATGACTGAGGAGAAAGAATATCAGTGTGTCAGGTCTTGCTGCATGTTACAGAGCCAATGCTACAGCTATCGTGAGCCATTATCTATGTTGGTGGGCTTTTGAGTGACGCCCCTGTCTCTGTGTCAGTTGAGCTCCTGTCAGTAACCCTCGCCTGCACTCCCGTAGGTAACCCCAGTAATACTCATTGCTTCACAGGCTGGAGTTTGGTGGTCACTTCCCTATCTGGGGTTAGTAGATGTTTCTGTTCCCCAAGCCGAGTGTCACACAAATGGTCGGTCTGGATTCTCCCCTGGAACAGCACAGCTCTCTTCCAGCTAGGACCTGATAGCTCGGCATCTCAGAGGACTTCTGTTTGTGAGAATGGGTGTAAGCGAGAGATAAAAATCTGCTGAAGGAGAAAGTCGCTCATTTCACTCTCTTTAATGGGTTGGTTTTAGTGTGCTTAGACACCTGTGTCTCATTCACTCTTTATTGTATTTGTTGGTTTTCGTGTTTACAACGCCATATGCCTAGAAAAGAGATTAAGGCGAGACTAGTGTGTAAAGTCATTGTTGATGGAGTATCCAGGAGCCTCTCGGAACAGGGCCATCCATGGTGGGATGTTAGCTCGTCAAGCTGCCAAGAACAGGCTGCCAACGAGATGAACCCGTACCCTTGGAGACCTTGCCCTAGGCTGCCAGGACACATGTCACCAGAGTCACAGTACATCTTGTGGGCGCAGTTGCTCTCAGGAGGAAGCAGGTGCACGAGGATGGCTTTTTACCCATCATGCACTCCTTCTGTCATTGGCCCTTTACACACATGACCCATCTAGGCATGATTTTCCCGATACGTCTGCTAGCTGATGGAGCAGGTAAGATCCACTTGAGGACCATAAAAAGGGGGAAAACAGCATGTGGGGAGGAGAAGCACTTCTTTCCGAAGGCAGCAGATTGAACCCACTTTCAAACACCTGTGTTAACATCCAGGCCTATGCTGCAATATGTCTTCCTGTATTTAAGAAAGGTTCTTTGGGACAGGGTATTTCTGTGGAACCAGGTTGGTTTCAGGGTTACTAGGAGACCCAGTGTAACCTCCCGTCTTGGCATACTGAGCGATGAGATTATAGAATACATCTATAATGTGTGGGTGTTTTCTCCTTCAAGAAAAAAAAAAGACTCAATCTTGTACAGTTGTGTAGAAAAGAAATCTCATAGTCCTTCTGGACCTGTTTTGAATCTGTGTAAATGAGCAGGGAGCAGATTGGTCTCTGCTTTCGCAGATCTTGCTCCGCAGAATGAAGGGAGAGAGCATTTGTCTGTCCAGCACTGAATTCCAACACAGAGTGTTCCCCCGAACACATTCAGGAAGCCCAGATTTCACCTCATTTTTTTTGGCAAGCCATGGGCGTGAGCCGTGCTTCCTGCAAATGGAAGGTAAATTCAGTTCAGTCACAGGGTCTGGCAGATGACAACGACCCTGGATGGCTGGCGGTCTTTCTGAGCCTCACCTCAGAAGAATTAGGGAGCTCAGCAGGGCTGGCATGGGCCTGTGAGGTCAAGAATGAAATTGAAAGACACCATAGGGTGTGGTTACAAATCGGATTGTTTAAAGACACAGCAAACTGTACCTGTTTATTCAGCTATGACCACTCGATGCCTAAAGGGACAAGGGTGTAAAAGAGAATTCTGCACTGGCTGAAACATAATCCTGTCATTAGGTCTTGATTACATCATGTGTGTACATGTGGTTGAGCCTGTGTGTGTGTGTGTGTGTAGGTGTAATTGCTAATAAGTTAGTGATTTCAAGGGATTTTCCTGTCTCTGCCTTTCCAAAGCTAGGGCTACGAATGTGAACCCCCACACTCAGCTGTTTTGGGGCTGCGGAGATCATGTTTATAGCAAACTATTCTCTCAATCTCTTTTGCAGTCTTGTATTTATTTGAAACATGATTTCACCCATCCTTCGGACTCTCCAGAGCTGGTCACACCCAAGTTGCCTTCATACCTCTCCCTACTTAGGAAAAAGAACTCACTGTGCTTTATGGGACCATCCTCCGTTCCTCTGCTAGCAGGCAGCACGTATGTGAAGAATCAAAGGTATCCAGGAGGTGTTGGCTTTTCTTTCTTTTTTTTTTCCTGACTTTTACTGGTCTGGTCATCTTTGAAACACAGTCATCTTTGACTGCAGACTATATCCATACGTGTGTATCCACTAACATTTGTATGCACACACATATAGGAGCATATTAACATTCATGTTGGGCTTATAAATGTGTGCACAGGCACTGGAGTGTGCATTTCCATTTTGATCTTAGTTGCTGTTTCCCACGCTTAAAAACTATCTTGCAGGATACTATGAAAATAAGATGTTTAGAGGCCATGAAACCTATCTGTCAAATGTAATTGTGAAAACTCCCAGAATATGTGACATCCAGTCATCTGAGTTTTTCAGTAGGTACTGATAAATTGAAGAAGAAATCCAAAAAATGATGGGATGGACTTTTTTTTTTACATGCAGTTTTAACCAAAGGAAACACAATTTTCCATGCAATTTTAAGCAAAAGAGTGGACATCAGCAAAAGTAAATGTTATATAATGTATCCAAAGGACAATTATTTCAGATAGGGGTTCAATTGCTGTGAGAATCAACATTACCAAAAGCAACTTGGGAAAGAAAGGGTTTATTTCAGCTTAGTTTACAGTCCATAACCAAGGGAAGTTAGGTTAGGAACACAAGGCAGGAACCCGGAGGCTGGAGCTGTTGCAGAGGCCATGGAGGAGTGCTGCTTACTGACTTGCTCCTCATTGCTGGCTTATCCTGTTTTCTTATGGAACCCAGGACATCTGCCCAGGGGTAGCACCACCTACAGTGATCTTGGTCATTCCACAATAATCATCAATCAGGTTTATCCACTGGCCTCTGATGGGGGCATTTTCTCAATTGAGGCT
This sequence comes from Myodes glareolus, assembly GCF_982192425.1. Taxonomy (NCBI): domain Eukaryota; kingdom Metazoa; phylum Chordata; class Mammalia; order Rodentia; family Cricetidae; genus Myodes; species Myodes glareolus. Next base: position 11,087,933 of record NC_142029.1, read on the forward strand.
CCCTCTTCCAGAAAGTACTTTAGCTTGTGTCAAGTCGACATAAAAGTAGCCAGCACAACAGTATACAGCAGGCAATGGTTAAAAAAAATCCAAATACAGGTGGAGCTATTGTAAATTGCAAGTGAATTATTCAGGAATATACAAAGTAAAAAAAAAAAGAAATTCCAAAGTAAAGGAAATTGTAAGAAGTATTATTTAAAATATGACATAGATAATAGAATAAAAACAAATCAGTGATAGGATTTGATGGATTGCATTTAATGGTGATAGCCAAGGAAGAAATGCCACAAAATATAGGCAGGCTTTAACAATCTGAGAGCAGTAAACACAATGCAGTAGAATTTGATTCTCTCTCTCTCCCGTGTGTGTGTGTATGTGTGTGTGTGTGTGTGTGTGTGCTTGTGTTTGTGCATGCTGTGCCATCAGAGGCCAGAAGAGGGCATTAGATCTCCTGGAGCTGGAGTTACAGGTGACTGTGTGGTGCCAGATGTGACTGTGTGGTGCCAGATGTGGGTTGGAACTGGACTCCCAAACTCTGAAAGGACAGCAGGTGGTCTTAATGGTTGAGCTACCTCCCCGTCCATCTCCTTCTCTCTTTAAAGATTTGAAGCCAATAAAAGAGACACAATTCTTGTGAAGGTAACTAGAGAGATAAAAGGAATTAGCAAGGTAAATTATGTAATGACTAAGATTAACTATGTAGTAAGTTCAATGTGGTTATACACAGAGATAGCAATCAGATAAAGCAGCATTCTAAATGAACACATGCTAATTCAGATTGCATAAGTGAAAAATAGAGTTTTAAAAAATGGGTCAGTGTTTAAAAAATTGATTACAGAGGAAATAGGAAAAAGTGGGACATAACATAAAAGAAATCACAAAAGACATATTTAAATTAGTCCTTGGAAAGATGTCTGGTCCAATGGATTTCAAGAAGGAGTTTTTTCCAAATATCACAAAGCACAAAATTCTTGAGTCACAGAGATTAAGTGAACTTGGTAGCACACATCTGCAGTCCCAACACTCCAGAGGTAGAGACTTGGGATCGAAAGGTCATGGTCATCCTCTGCTTCAAACAAACAAAACTCGGTACCTGGATGCAGTAAAACTAGGGCTGACCAAACACGTAGTTTTACTTGAAATGCAAATACTGAAGTCATTTTCACCGCTAGTTGAGATTGTGTACCCTCTTTTCTGACCCACAGTTGATTTGACGTATGACAAAGGGGCACTTCGATCAAGGCAAAGTATAGACATTTATTTATGTCCTTGGGAAGCTGACTAGGAATAAAAAAGCACTTAATAAAATTAAGGAGGACACAACAGCCTTTAGATAAGCAGAACTCTAAAGCAGACATAGGTTTTTCAGGTGAAGAACCAAATAAATGATTGACACACACAGAAGGGTAAGTTCGTATTCGCACTGGTTTCTAGTCAACGGCACTTGGAAATCATGTTGAAAATCTTAAGAAAGAAGTTGAAGGAAATAAAAGCGGAAAATCAGCATAAAATAAATTAAAAGAAAAAACTAAAAAAATGTTTTCAAACAAATAAGGGAGGCACATGATTGAAATGATAAATTTTCAAAGATTGATAACAAACCAGTAAAACGATATTCTGTTCTCTTAAAAATGTATCTGTTTTGTCTTTTTTTTTATGTGTGTGTTTTGCCTACATGTGTTTCTGTGAACCACGTGAGTGACTGGTGCCCAAGGAGGCCAGCTAGTAAAGGGTGTCAGGTCCTCTGGGACTTAATTTACAGATGGTTGTGAGCTGTTGTGTGGGAACTGGGAAAGGAACCTGGGTCCTCCGCCAGAGCAGCAATGCTCTTAACCACTAGACCATCTCTCCAACCCTAAATAAATATTCTTGAAAAAAAATAGGTAGCCTGTACTGTGCTCCATCCTATTGATGCGAAGGAAATGAGTTGTCAGGGAACAGAAGTGATAGCATCTCACTGTTCAAGCGATATTGACTGTGGGTAAAATTGACTAGTGAATGAGAAACAAGGCAAAGCAGTCGAGAGTGGATTCAGGCACAGACTCTGGGCAGAAGTATTCATGATAAAAAACAAAACAAGACAAAACTCCTCTATTGCTTTCTCGTTGTTAAGGTCATTCTGCCTGTCAGTGTCCGATGCCAATGTCTGTAAATGAACAGGAGTGGCATTTATGCCACCTGGGGAAGTATATGTGAAATTCTGACAAGCATGCCAAAGTATTGTGTTTCTCTGTCTGTTATCTATCCCTGGCATTTACCATTTATCTTTCTAATCATATTTGTATCTTTCTACATTAAGAAGGAAGGTGTAGGGAGTCAGGAGAGAAGACCTCCATTTTCTCTCTCTGTGTGTATTATGTTTGTTAAAGCATACAAAGATATACCCATCTTATGAATCTCTAAGTATATAATTTTATAAAAATATTTACAATAAATTTTGTAATTCCACAATGAAATTAATAAATTATGACTTTAAAAAGTGAGATGACAGTCATTTGTTGACAGGGTACCCTTACCTGTTTGGGTGCTGCAGGCTCTGAAACCTCTGTGACTTAATACAGTGGAAGTTTCTGTCTTGCTCATATCACAACTGAATGTAGCCACTCTGTGTGGAACATATGTCCACTATAGTTTCCAGAGCAAGAGAAAGAGGCAAACTGAAGGGTGACTTTGGACTTTTGTAAGAGATTGCCTTATATATTTGCCCACACTCATTTGGCCCAGTCTAAACTGCATTGGAAGGTGAGAAGTAGAGAAACCATGAAGGTTTTGCTAGCATGAATGCTGTCTGATGTAGCTAGTGCAGGAAGGGGATCCCAGTCTCTGGGATGGCCCAGTTGACCATGAATGCCTGAAAATTACCAGAACAATTTGCTCTATTGCTTTGGCAATAGCTCTGTCACTTGGGACTTGTTTGGAGAATCTTGAACTTGCCTTCCATTTTCATTAAAGCATTGCCTGTCCTTGTTGTCATTGTAATCATCATAATCATTACTACCACCACTTCTTCATCATCATCACCACCTGGTGCTAGAGAATTGTCTGTATTCTGTCAATCATGTATTTTAATAAAACGCTGATTGACCAGGCAGGAAGTATAGGCGGGTCAACCAGACAGGAAGTAGAGGGGGGACAATGAGAATAGGATAAAGCTAGGGAGGAGGAAACTCCCTCCGCCATTCCTGCACAGACCATCGAAGAGGCAACATGTAAGCTGTCACACTGAGAAAGGTACTGAGCCCATGTGGCTAACATAGATAAGGATAATGGGGTAATATATGTTATAAGAGTTAACAAGAAGCCTGACCTAATGGGCCAATCAGTTTATAACCTAATGTAGACTCCGTGTGATTTTCCTTGGGACTTGCTGGCTTGTTGGGGTACTGGACGGGACAGAAACCCCAACAAGCCGGCCCTCGTGTTACAACCACCACCATCACCATCATCACCATCACCATCATCACCATCAACATCATCATCATAATCATCATTACCATCACCACCACCATCATCACCATTACTTAGATCTGGATCAGGGAATCACAAAGTCTCCCAGAGCTTTCTTCACACATCACTGAAATCAGTATGTTGGAGTATGTGAGAGTTCTGATGGCCAGTGCTAACACTATTGGATCAAGAGGATGAACTGGGCGCTCTGTAGATCCATGTTGTTCTTTCTTACGACTCACCGCCTGAGGCTTTTTTTGTGTGGGATTCACCTTGACTTCATGCCTAAATTACTTAAGAACCCATAATTGCACGTCCAATAGGACACTGTGAACCACACAATCAGTGGCTTGGGTTGCCCTAAGGATGTTACATGGTTCTAAGGTACCCATTTTCTGTTTACTTTCTCTTTTGTTTTGACTACGTGAGCCACCAGTCAAATGATTGCTTCATCAAGAACAGCTTAGGACAACTACATTGTGTATTGTGCCCCCCACCCCTCTTTCTCATGCTCATCTTTCATTGAGACTTAGGTTTCTGGTGTCTTTCTACAATGTTTTTATATTTCAGCATCTTAATAGACACTTTTAAATTACTTTAAATAACAGCCAACCCAGAGATGTTTAGGGGAAGGGCTAGTGAAGGGCTTTTTGAAACAGGCAGTTTGAGTTCATGCGCTTAGTAAGCCAAATGTTATGGGTAGGCGTCAATTTCCTGGGTGCTCTTGTGAGCGTGTTTTATTAAAGAGTGGCTTGGAAGGTGGGATGTTGATGGAAAGCCAAGTGAAATGTGGCAGTCAGTTTAATAAGGAATCAGAGCCCTTTCAGAATTCATGAAGAGTTTTGCGTTCCTCTACCCCAGAGGGAGCTTCAAAATCTCATTTACATATTGCTTCTCTATTAGGTGGGGTACTGAAGTACTCTGACCAGACTTTTAATATTTCTATGAAGATAATATTCATGAATAAAAACGAAAAGATTCCCCCGTTTCTCAGGACATTGCATGTTAGAGACAAATCAGGATGAGACTGTAGTTGCTGACCTGGTTTCCATGGTGATGTGTTCATTATCTCATCTTTTTCTAAGTTACCCAATTTAATTGCCCTATCCTTTCATCGCACCTCCTCCTCATTCAACACTTACCAGATCTGTTTCTGTGGCTACGTAGGCAGTATAACAGCCTTTACAGCAGGTCGCTGAATGAAATGAGAACACCGCACGCACACACACACACACACACACACTTTGGGAAAGTGTGAAGGGAAAAGATTTTTAGCAGAATTTCAGGATGAAGAGTGGCAGTCTCTACCCTGGCACCTTTCAGAGAGAGAGAGAGAGAGAGAGAGAGAGGGGTGCCCTGCCTGGTGCAGAGAGACGCCATGCTAGCTTGACTTTGTATGCTATTTGGCCACATGTGGCAGGTTATTAATCACATGTGGTCAAAATAACTCACAACAAAGAACGATCTTAGGCTTCCATTTCTCTGGGTGGGTGTTTTGCCCAAATTCCTTGCCTTGCACCTTTTTTAGTTCCTTTTTGTAAGCGCCAGTTTTGTGTGTCCCCTTCCTCTGAGGCCCTCTTTCTCAATGCTATGAAGTAGATATGGTGTCTCAGGGAGGTGAGGTGGTGAGGATGAATAGCTGGCTGGGGATTAGACCGGAAGAGCATGCTTTTTTCTTTTCACTTCAGCATATTCCGTTTAAGGTTCATTTGCAAGAAGAACAATGATGTCATAATTATTGTTTTGTTTTTCTGATAGGATGCAGGTGATATTGAAGATTTAAAAATTATTATAGCCAGAAGGCACTGGAAATACTGGTTTCTACATGAATTTCATGCTTTTATGACCTACTCCAGAGTGAAGTAATTTCCTGTCTTCTGTGAGAAAGTTTGATTGCAAGATGGTCAGAATCTTTTCCCTATCACACGAATTCTTCAGCCAGTAATGGTCTGAGCACTGCGTGGGCCTGCTGTTACACTCAACATGCTAACACAGACAATGCATTGACTCTGTGTTCCTTGTAGTTCAAGGTCATAAGGGTATATTGACTTCATCAGTCACTGTGATGGTTAGCTTTAATGGTCAGACTGACATAATTTAGGGTTACCTAAGCGTCTCAGTGAAGGGTTGTGTTTATTGAGTTGGCCTGTGGGCGTGTCTCTGAAAAATTGTTTTAAGAAAGTTACTGGACGAGGGGAAGACTCGGCCCACCATGGGCAGCACCATTCTTTAGGTAGGGGTTCCTGAACTCTAGAAGAGTGGAGAAGTCAAGCCGAATACCAGCAAACAAATCAGTGAGCATGCGTGCAATTAGTTACCTCTGCTCCCAAGTGTAAATGAGATGTCAGGAGCAGAGGAACAAAATGAAACTAGAAAATAATCATTATGCCCAAGGCTGGCTTACAGGTGTCTAGAATCGTGCCTGCAGTAGAAAGGCCATGGGAAGAGGAGAGACTAGAGCTATAATAGAACTCAGTAATATTCTTCAGAAGTCAGCAACATCTTCTGTAAAGTGCCGTATAGACTTTGTGGTGAGTCTGACTCAGCTCCCCAATACTGCTGCTATGGCAACAATCACAGATCATCTGGAAAGGAATGTCTGTGGTTGCATTGCTACCAAACTGTATTCACCAGGCAGACAGTGAATCGGATTTGACCTTCATGTCATAGTGTGTTGAATCTCGAACCACATACAAACCGATGATGCAAGGCTGAATCAGAAGGGTGATCAATGATTTTGACAAGATGAAGCCCAATATCGGTGACATAGAATCATTAAATATGCAGCCACTGCATGCTTGACTCTCTTCCAAGTTTTCCACGTAACACACATTGTACCTTCGTAAAAATCAATGGCTTAGGTAATCATTTCTGGGAGACACAGAGCCTCTATGATGTTCCCACAGTCACGAAGCTGGTGAGTGGCAGGGCTGGATGTTTAGACTCCGGTTATTTTACATTAAGTGCCTGGCAAGTGAGGGGTGGTCAGGGGAAATACAGGGATGGGGCTGCCATGCCTGAGCAGACTGCATCTGGAAAGCCAGGGAGGGTAAAGAGTATGCACACCTCCAGCTCCAAACCCCATCAGAGATGGAGGAGGTCTCTACAACATCAACAGAGTGAATATAAATAAAATGTGAAGAAAAATTGCAAAATACACACTTGAACTCACTGTTTCACTTAGAAATAAGTAATTAATAAACCCACAAAACTTTTGTTTTAGCCTTCCATGCTTCTCTTCCATTTCATTGCCCCTAAATTAACTGAATTATTTCCATATTTAGTTAGTATCTCCCTTGGCTTCCTTTATATTTTTAAAAATATGCATTCCAAACAGAATGGTATTTAGTTTTGCCTGTTTTTAACCCTTGTTTGTGGATGTATTGGAACTACATTAATGCCCTTTTCCTCTAGGCTTAAGTGATTATAATACTTTTGAAAAGTTTTATTTTTAATTTTAATTATGTATATCTATGTGTGGTTATGTGTTTATGTGTGCAGTGCCATGGAGGCCATAAGAGGTCATCAGATCCCCTGGAGCTGGAGTTACAGGTGGTTCTGAGCCGGCCCTCAGGAATCCTAGGAGCTGAGCTTTCAAAGAGCAGTACATGATCTTAACCACTGAGGCATTTTCTGCAGCCCCAAGCTCATCATGAATGATACTGTGGCAACACCATGGGCAGCTCAGAAAAGGGTAGACGTTACTGAGCTCACATAAAACTTTATTTATAAAATGGGCAGTAGATTGGATTTGGCCTCCATGCCATAGACTGCTGAATCCTGAAATACAATGTTATGGTGTGAATATACTCTGATTTGTTTGTTTGTCTGGATGAATGGCTATTAGATTTACTTTATATTTTAAACTTCTATTGATTCAGTGTGCCATGCATTTCTATGTGTGTTTCATGTTACCGTGGAGAACAAAACTTTTTGTAGAACACACTCTTACCAGCCTGGTGCATAGCCTGTGAACATATTGAAGAAGAGGGCTCATCAAGTTGCTTTCCAATGTAGTTTACCAGTTTCTATGTCTACCTGCACTTCCTGAGCGTGGGAGCCACTCTGAATCCTCCCTAACACTTCCTATGGACTAATCTCACGAATAGGGAAAAGTAGCTCCTTGTGGTTTTAATGTACATTCCCTTTGTTTCATCTGAAGAGCAGTGTGTACCTATGTGAATGTGTGGCTGCAGGTAACTGTGCAGGTGTATGCACATGTGCATGTGTGTGAATGGCACAGGCAAATCTCAGGGATCTTCCTGACTCCACTTCCCCAGAATGCCACCTTGCCTAGCTTTTCACATGGGTATTGGGGATTGAACTTATGTCCTCGGGCCTGCGTGGCAAGTGTTTTACTGACCAAGCCGCCTCCCCAGCTCCCCACCTTTGCATGTTTTTCAAGATTTAATATTTCCTTCAGACACTTCCTATTTACTAAGAACTAACATCTACCAGACGTTAGCATGATTGATGAGGAATATGCCTTAATTACTTCCCTCATGCTGGCAGAGTTGGCAAATGAGCCAGCAATATAAGCACAAAAAAGTCCCCTCTGGATCTAGATGGGCAAGTTTGTGCCTCCACATCAATCAAAATGCCATTCACTCTCTTGGTTTTTAGAGGCTGAGTGGTCCAGGCTTATTCATATTCTATTTCATATGGTTTGAACATTTTTTATCTCCTTCAGAACTCATGTTGAAATGTCATCTTCAGGACATCAGAGTTGGGAAGTGGGGCCAACTGGGAGGTGTTGTGACAGCTCTGGCCTTATGAATAGAATAGTGTTGCTCTACCAAGGGCTTCTGGGAGTGGCTTGGCTCCCGCTTTCTTCTGCCATATGAGAAACACCATTCATTCTCTCTGGATATTACAGTGGTCAAGGCACCATCCTGTAAGCAGAGACTGGACCCTTATCAGATGTCAAACTTGTCAGAATCTTGATCTTGTAACTTCTCCATGTCTAGGGCTATGAGAAATAAATTCCCATGATTTACAAGTTATACATTCTATTACACTAGCAAAAATAGACTGTCACTATTTCTACTGTCAGTTAGTAGTTCTGGAAAGAAGTTATTTAAAATTTTAAAGTTTTTTCAATGTATATTTATTTTATGTACATTTGTGTTTTACCTGCATATATGCCTGTGTGATGTTGTCAGAACCCTTGGAACTGGAGTTACAGGCAAGTGTGAGCTACCATGTGGGTGCTGGGAATTGAACTCAGGTCCTTTGGAAAAGCAGCCAGTGCTCTTAATCATGGAGCCATCTCTCCAGCCCAAGCTATTTAATTCTTAAACATCAGTTCAATTGTGTGGTGAGTATAATAATATATCTTTGTAAATGTAGACTGTTCTTTTCTTTCCCCAGCTGCCAGACCCGAATAATCACACAAAAACTATATTAATCACAACACTGTTTGGCTGATGGGTCAGGTGTATTTCTAGCTAGCTCTTACATCTTAAATTAACCCAATTCTATTAATCTGTGTACCGTCAGGAGGCTGTGGCTTACTGGTAAGGTTCTGGCATTTTTCTCCTTTGGCAGCTACATGGCATCTCTCTGACTCTGCCTTCTTTCTTCCTCTACTTCTGCTTGAATTTCCTGCCTTGTTATATTCTACTCTGTCATAGGCCAAATTGGCTTTTTTTGTTAACCAATGGTAATAAAACATATTCACAACATACAGATGGGAGTCCCACATCATCTCTTTGTGTTAGATATTAGCTGTTAATTCTGTCTTTTCTTATTTTATAAAGACTAGAAAGCAAAGAAGTCCATTTTCCAGACCTCCTGGGGACTCTGGATAGGTTCTTATGCAGGCTTGGAATGTGGATAAGTGGAGGGAGTTATTTATTGTTCTCTGGTTATGGCAAATGAGTAGTCATGTAGACACACAATGATGCGATGTTTGCTGTGGCCACCAGATGAGCTTCTGGAAGCTTCAGTTTCAGGGTAGAATACAAATGAAATCATCGGTAGGGTCTCCCCATGAGTTATACATTTCTAGACTTCTTCAGGGTCATCAATAGCTTTCAATGTCCTTCCCTCTTCTTCACTCTGTTTGATAATCTCTATGTTAGAGATGGGGTGGTGCAAATCTGTAATCTCAGCATTTGGAGACAGAGGGGAAACAACTGAGAGTCCAAGTTCACTCTGGGTTATGTGATGAGAACATTACACCCACAACACCGGAGCTAGAGATATGGCTCAATAGTTAATAGCAAATACTGGTCTTCCAGTGGACTCTTGTTAGGTTCCTAGCATCTATGTTGGGCAGCTCACAGCTGCTTGTTATTCAAGCCCCAGGGAATCAAGTACTCTCCTGGCCTCCTAGGACACCCTCATGTGCCTGACCCATGCTCATGTGCACACACACACACACACACACACACACACACACTCCACACAAACCTATAGAATCAAAATAAAATGCAATTCACAAATAATTCTCTATTTGTTCAGTCTTTTTCTGTGGACATAGCTAGAGTGTTTTATATTCTTTGAGTGGAATAAATGGAAAAATTTGAGTGGAAAAAGCTCTCTGAATATGAGCTGGACCATGGGGCTCATGCTTAGGAAAGGCTGTGGTGGACTAGACAATGAATGGTGATTGGAGTAAAGTAGGGGTGTGTGTCTGAGAGCTCTGGAAATTCGTAAGATTTCCTTGCTTGTTGGATATGTGGGCAGGGCAAATGAGGTGGCTGCTTTTCTGAGAGAACAACTATGGTAAGCCAAGAAATGAGGTCTTCAGGAGTGTGAAAGACACTACTCTAAATGGGACATCTATGTCACGCTCCCCACCAAAGCCCTCAGGGAACACGTGAGTGGAGGAGCAGGTAGAAGTGGTATGAGGGTAGTGCAGTCAAAGTTAACTTCTGGAAACGACGTGGCCATTGAGCTCACGCGCTCACTGTAGTCACGGTCATCTGCACAAGAGCAGGTCAATCGACATTTCATCGGGGATGGTGTTCACTCACTCCTCCCTGAGGGGCTACTGTCAGGACATGGTTGCTGTGCAAAGGAGTCATTTTCTCCAGTGGTGTAGCCGCTGATATGTTTCACCTGTGCTCCTGCAAGCCACTCCAAACTCAGTGAGTCATACAGGAAAAAAAAAAGCCGTGAAATCAGGTGTTCTGGGAATCAGTAGAGGAAAGGAGACTTGGGACTCGGAGATTAGGGCCACCAAGTGCTGCCTATGCTTCACCCCATTTTCCTTTCCGATCTTCTTTACTCTTGTCCTCCATGGAGGAAGGAAGGTAGGTTATCCATGGTGCCCTCCTTCCTCTTCTGTCCGGATAGTCACCTACATCCGAGTAAAGACAAATGGAAAACTGTGTTTTAGTCACTTATGCCCACTGGACTCTGAATGTATGAAAATGAGTATGCTATGGATGTAAAACATTATGGGTACGCATGTTTATATATCCCACACATGTCATATACGGTTCCTCAGTAGAACAATGCCGATTTCAAGTGAGGAGAACCTTGTCTTTCCCCTCCCTTCCTGCTTTACTTTCTCTCTTTAGTCTTTCCTCCCTTCTTCCTTCCCCTTTCCTTCTCTTTCTTTGTATGTGTGTGTGTGCTATGTGCATATGTATATATGTAACTATGCGTGACTTTGGCATGCATGGGGGTCAGAGGACGACACTGAGTGTCCCACTCTATCCTCTCTGTCTTACTCCCTTGAGACAGGGCTTGTCACTGGACCTGGTCCTAGACTGGCAGCCAGCAGACTGTAGTGATTATCCTGTCTCCTCGAATCCCCACAGGCAGAATGGCACACAGACGGCCACATCTGGATTTCCCATGACTGGATTGCCCAAATCCTTAAGCTTGTGCAGCAAGTACCATTCATTAGCCACGGAACCACCCACCCAGCCCTTTTCTTGTAAAGCTATGCTGATTTCCTTGGCGATCCGTGTTCCATTTATTTTCGTCCAGTGCCAGTTGATACCACTCCACTTAGCAATGCTTCTATGTTTTATCTCTGCTGTTTGTGTGCATAGCTCAGAGCTCTCAGAAAGCCTACTTCTTAGAGAAACCTGTTAGAGCGATTTTGTCTTTAGAGTGGTCACATTTCCAGTGTCTCCATGTTTTCATACTATCATTTTAAGGGAGGGCACAACAATAGTTGGCGTCTGTGTTGAAGTAAGTAGAATGCATTTGACCTCGACTTGCAAGTCCCTTCGTGGTTTATCTCAATGGTAAAATGGGAGTGATGCTGTCTATTTCAGAAAAATTACTGCCCATATGCAATGTGGTAACGGGTCTGAGAGGACATCCATACTCCAACGTCAGGCATCATCCTCTAGAAAGAGACTGAGAGGCCTGGCGATTCCAGGAGCCCAGTGGGTTTTTCGCTCATGGGGCTAAAGAACTGGCAGCATTGCATCACCAGGGCTCACGGATGACGGGCTGATGCAGGGCTTCAGCATCCTCTCTGTAGTGGGCTGAATAAGAACAGCGCCTGTGGACTCATATATTGGAACTCTTGACCCCTAGTTGATGTAACTGTTTAGGAAGAATTAGGAGGCAGGGCCCTGTTAAAAAAGTGTATTGCGGAGGGTAGGCTTTGCGTTTTCCAAAGCCTGATATCATTCTCAGTTCTCTCTCTGCCTCCTGGATAGAAGTCTGCCTGCCCAGTGCCATGTTCCCCATCACGAAGGTCATGGACACACCCCATGAAAATGTAAACCCCTCTATAACCTTCTTCTTTTATAAGTTGCCTTGGTCGTGGTGTCTTTCATAGCAATAAAAACCCTTACTATAACAGGAGTTGGTACCAGGGAATGGGTAATTGCTGGGACGGGCCTGACCATGCTTATGTAGTTTTTTTGGAGGATTGTAGACTTTGGGACTTCAGACTAGGAAATGATTGAAGGTTGTAAGTAGAGCTTAACGGGTCATCCAAGCGGGAGCCAAGAGTAACGTGGACCGTGGAGGCCCGGCTCAGCTAGGGACGAGAGTCACGTGACTGGGGAGGCCCGGCTCAGCTAGTGCCCAGAGAAACGTGGACCGTGGAGGCCTGACTCAGCTGGTTTCAGGGGGAATATTATTATCAATTGGCTAGAGATCTTTCTTGTGATCTTTTATCAAAAAACATGGTTGCTTTCTGCCTTTGTCCTAAAACCTTGCCTCAGGTAAAACTGAAAAGTTTTGAACTAATTTTGTTGGTAGCGGTGATTTCAAGATGACCTAATATTGACTCTGTCACCGGCTTGTTAGCAATCACTCTTATGCAGATCTACAATGAAGAAGAGTAAATGGGGCAAGGAGAAATATAGAATTACAGTTTGAGGAGAAAAAGAGTATCAGAAAATTTAATGTTAGAATCAAGGCTTGTGCTGAAGGAGGTAGGATGCAAAACGGAATGCAGAGAAAGGTACCCTCATGGCAGGACCCTGCCCAGCTAAGCCTCAAATGGAAAGTTTATGCAAATGTAATTCCAGAAGAAGGCCAGATTCCATCCTAAGCAGGCAGCTGAACTCAATAGCATCAACCACATGGTTATGACATTAGCGCCATGAAGGATACAGGACTAGAAAGATTATCTGCAGTTAAGCAAAGCAGCTGAGGTCAGGTATGTGGTAAAAGAATTCCTACATGGAGTCCCAGAGATGTTGGAGACACTGTGATGTTGGAGATGCCAGAAGCATGGGGTACCTGGCATGGAGAGCTGCAGACAGGCTGTGGAACCAGCCCACCTATCTTACTGTTCTCTTTACCTGTGCCTCTTCACATATCACCCTTCCCATGAACTGTTTAGACCTGCCAAGGAGAAACTACAGCCATGCAACAGTCATACTGTCAGTATAACTCATTGCGTACTTAACACATTGCATAATCATTATCCACATTGAAACTGAAATCATTCTTGTGCTTCTCCACCTCTACCGGATTTCCATACAGCAGGTAGGGCATTATAGCTGAGTTCTGGCCCATGTGCTTTGGGCATAAGTTCTGGGCAGTACTGCCTCTTGAAACTATCCTACACAGTCCTCCAGGGAAGACCCTGAATCTCAAATTGTGTAACTAAAGTTCAAAGGAAAGGAATAGGTTCTACATAAGTCACCCTAGGTCTCTAAGTCTGGGAGGCATCATGAGAATGCAATAACAAATCTGAGGGACACTCATGTTTAGGGCAGGGCCAAGATGGAGCTGATTCTACTGCTACTGGCCTTTTCCTCCACCTCTGCTTCCCCATTCTCTCTTGTACTTACTATCCCTTTAGTCTTTATTTCCAAGAGAAAAGCTTTCTCCTACTGCGTGGATAAGTTTTTATGACATTCTGTTTGCTCTTAAGAATCTAAGGTTACATAATGAAAAAAATGAAGAAATGAAAAACAAAACTACATCTGTAATTCTAGAAAAAAGTATAATTCTAGACATGAATTAACTCAGTCTTCATCCAAATAGGACTTTCCCCATCTAGCTGAGACTTGTTCTTTATATTACCTTCCCTTGGGGAAGAGGATATGATAACTGTTTTCCCATCTTGTCCCAACATTTACCTGGACAGTGGGCAGATAAATGATGTTGGTTGAGGGAGGGTAGATGGTGATAATGGTTGAGGGTTGGTAGATGGTGGTTGCAGAAATACCTAGGCCACTAGGAACTGGCGTGGTACTTTCTGTGTTCTTGCTTCTTTGACTCAACTGAGTTCTAGTTCATTCTTTCTCTCACAGGAAGCATTTGTTTATAAGCTGTATGGGAACTCTTTTGGCTTGAGTTTCTGTTTTATAAATTATTTGACCTCCAAAACATGGTCCATGGCTGTCTGTCATTCAGCTGTTTTTTCTATCTGGTCGGATTCTTTTTTTTCCTTCTTGTTTTTGATAAGGGACCATTGACTATTGAGATATTCTGAAGAGGGAGAAATCACTGTCTTTAGTTGCAGACCCTCTACCAAACCCACCAAGGGCAAATGGCTAACTTCCAAACTGCTGTCACACAGATCCTCCTGTTAATCTCAGTGGGTACATAGGAGAGATAGAGATAGATAGATAGATAGATAGATAGAGAGAGAGAGAGAGAGAGAGAGAGAGAGATTTGTAGGGAGTGGGGAGGTTGGACAAAGATTGTAGGCAGGCAGGGATGAGAACGTACAGGATGCATGATATGTATATGCTAAATTGTTAAAAAAAATAACTTAAATAAATCGTAATGCCTGCGTTACTCTCAGTACAGTTTGCACCCCACTGTACCATACACAAGCCAGGCAAAGGCCTGGAGATTGAAAGAACACACACGAGACCTGGGTCATTAGAAAGGAAATCAGCTGAATGCCAGTTTATTCAAGTTTAGGAAAATCCTTACACACCTAGCTGTTGCACAAAGAATTCCCCCCAGGCAGGTGGGAAATTGCCACACCCAAGATGGAGTAAACAATGCCCTATAGCTAATGACCAGGTACAGCAGAGGGAGCACATAAACCAACAGGAAATGCTGACTGGCCAGAAACTATCTTCAAAATGAACCCCAGGAGCAGGGGTAGACCCATGGGCCTTACAATAAATTATCCACCAATATCCTGTCCTCCAGAGCTAATAGAATCCGAGAAAATGATGTGATTTGACTTTTGGCGATCCTCATATTACATGAAAAGGGGCTTCTCCTCTGCAGTTAACGCCACTTAAAGAATCAGTTCACCCCACACTTAAGTGTTCATTGCTTAACTAGTAAGTTAACAGTTAATCAAAGAGGAGATCATTCCAAATGACTTAATCGCAGTAGCAATTCACAACTGGATCTAGATTTCAGAGAGAGGAAGCCACAGACCTGAAGTGCAAGAGAGATAGATCTCTCTTGCTCCTTTTAAGGCAGAAGAGCCGTGGGCTAAGAAAGGTAGGTTGTCTCTGGGAGCTGAGAGCTGTCCTCATTGGCAGGATTGAGGACACCAGGAGCTCAGACTAGAGTCTCAGGAAACGAATTTTGGCCAAGGATCTGTGTGATCTTGGAAGCATCTGGAAAGACATTGTCCTGGCTGGTGCTGTGTCAACTTGACACAAGCTAGAGTAATCTGGAAGGAGGGAGCTTCAGTTGAGAAAATGTCTTCATAAGATCAGGTTATATATGAAAGCCTGTAGGCTTAATTAGTGATTGATGAGGGGAGGGTCTAGTACATTGTGGGTGGTGCCATCTCTGGGCAGGTGGTCCTGGGTTCTGTAAGAAAGCAGGCTGAGAAAGCCATAGGGAGCAAGTTAGTAAGCAGCACCCCCTCCATGGCTCTGCATCAGTGCCTGTCTCTCGGTTCCTGCCCTGTCTAAGTTCTTGCTCTGACTTCTCTTTTTTAATGAACAGTCACGTGGGAGTATAAGCCAAATAACCCTTTCCTCTCCAACTTGCCTGTGGTCATGGTGTTTCATCACAATAGTAACCCTAACTAGGACAGAACTTGGTACCAGCATAGTGCGTGGGTTATTGCTGTGACAGACCTGACTATCTTTGGGAGGACTGTGGAAGGTCTTTGGAACTTTGGGCTAGAAAAGCCACTGAGTGTTGAGAACTCAGTGGGCTGTTCTGTAGGAGCTTGAAAGGCAAGAATGTTGAGGGCAGTGTAGAAGATGGAGGCCCGGCTTGGGAAGTTTCAGAGGGAAGTTTAAAGTCTTTTGGGGCTGTTTGCAATTTTGAGTTAAGAGTCTGTCATTCTGACCAGCTGAGGCTGAAGAAACTCCATGATTAACAAGAGAACAGCATGGTTGAAAACCTTTGTGTTTCCGGGACAACGAAAGCTGTTTAGCTGCAGCTAAGAAATTGGTGGTGATTAAAAAGAGACCACATCACTGAGATGAAATCTTCTGGAAAGTGTTTCCTCAGAGTCAATACACAGAAGCTGCATTCTGGAGGCGGCCAAGGGTTGTACCTCAAACTGGCAGTCGAACTTGGTAGTGTAAGAGCCACCCAGGTGGTACTGGTTTTGAAGGCGTGAAGGGGTCATGAAGACCAGCTGAGACTTGGCGGTGTGAGAGGCCAGAAGAGGGTATTAGTGGAAGTTCAGCCCCAGCAGCAGTCGAAGGTTCAGGATTAAAAGGTTCACACAGAGAGTTGAAGGCTTGGTGCCATGAAGAGAGCCCAGGAGAGTCTAGTGGTGAAAGTGCGGCCCAGTTGCAGCAAGAGACACCAGCATTTTGGGGATGACAGCACCGTGGGACGATCGCCAAGGACAGCATCCAGGGTAGACTGGGGCCTGCCTGATCTTAGGAGACAAGCTGTGTGTGCTACAGAGGACAGAGCTGGAGGAATGACCCAAGCCCCCTGGAGGAGCCCAGAAGATCATGAGTGAATCCAAGATATTGGAGATTGAGTTATTTTAAACTGTTGGAGTCTGGTTTTGCTCGATTCAGATTGGGACTGTGTCCTGGTTTTTTCTTCTTGAAGTAAGAACGTACTTAAATTATTTTTGATTTTTATAGAAGTCCACAGTTGACTTTCAACGAGAGAGAGAAAGAGAGAGAGAGAGAGAGAGAGAGAGAGAGAGAGAGAGAGAGAGAGAGATTGGTTTGGGGGTTTTACAGAAAATTTGGATTTTGAAAGAGACTGGATGTTTTTAAAGAGACGACTTTTAAAGTGTTTGAATTTATGAGGCTGTGGGACTTTTTTATGTTTGTAAATGTTTTATTTTGTGATATCTTTATTAATGTGTAGTCTTGGAAGCGAATTAGAAAGAAAAGGTTGTGGCTTTACCTTGATGTGGTTTGTGTAAAGTTGTCAAGGGTCAGCTGTCCTGGCTAGTTTGATGTTGACTTGGTGCAAGCAAGCTAGAGTCATCAGAGAGGAGGGAGCCTCGATTGAGATAATACCTCAATTATTACAGGGGTAGGCAAGCCTGTGAGGCATTTTCTTAGTGATTGAAGTGGGTGGTGCCATCCCTGGGCTGGTGGTCCTGGGTTCTATAACAAAGCAGGCTGAGCAAACCAGGAGAGCAAGCCAGTAAGCAGCGCTCCTCTGTGGCCTCTGCATCAGCTCCTGCCTCCAGGCGTCTGCTCTGTTCGAGTTCCTGTCCTGATTTCCTTCAGTGGTCAACAGTGATGTGGAAGAGTAAACTGAATGAACTCTTCCCTCTCTGACTTGATTTGACAAAAGTGTTTAATCACAGCAAAAATAACCATGACTAGGACAGATGAACAGTTCTGCTGACCCATTGATACCAACTCTTTCGGACTCCAGAGAGAGAACTCAGGTATCCTGACCCTGAACTTCTGATCAGCATCGCTGCAAGCTAATAAGTGAGTGATTCTTTTAAAGTCACAATGACTTGTTATGCTTGTTAGAAAATGAACACACCAGAGCATATGTGTTCTTATTTATTTTATCTATGTATCACACACTCTGTTTCTATGGAAAACACACTACCTTTGTGCTGACAATCGACCTGGATGTGTACTCATTTATCAGTACCTTGAATTTAATTACCGCTAAATTTGTAGGTTATATGCTTAATTATTACAACTTCATGTACTTGCTATGCCGAGGATGTTAGGACTTCATACACACAGGCTAGTGTTCCACCTCTGAGCTACACCACTCTCTGTACAACTTCAGGGACAAGTGTTTGAGTTCAGTGGCTATCATAAACATACACACATACACACACATGACTGAGTATCCCAGAGGAGTATGTTTCTCATTTCAGAGGAGTATGTTCCTCATTTCTGAGCCTAAGGTTGGGTACTTGAGTGGTTGGTGAGACCAGCCAGACTATAGACTTTCTCTGGTCTTTAGAACATTGAACAACTTTCTTAGGAGTTCTAAGCTCATCCTAAATGCTTTTGAACTTGATGAGTTTTGCAGGGACCTACATGGGAAAGGAGGGATGAGGATCTTGACTTTTCCCAGTCCAAACATCTTTAGTAAACTTATATGTCTTCTCATAGATACTGTTGTGGTTTGAGTAAGAATGGCCCCGTAGGCTCCAGGTTGCACAACCTTCCCAGAGAGCACCGCTAGCTGAGGACCAAGTGTCCAAATACATGCGTCTGGATCGGTGTCTGATAATTCGCTTTCCCGACAGGTCCCTAAGCTGTTGGTGCTGCCTGTCTGGAGACTACTCTTTGGCTGGCATCGCCCTGCAGACCTGTTTTCTCACAGAGTATGCTTCCTTTTCAGATCCTGGTCAAGTCACTTGATTTCCTGTAGGAGTTAAGTACTGCAGAAGTTGTTCTTGATTATTTTCCTTTCACACCCAGCATTTTCTCTAGTTTTGACTACAGCATGTACACAAATTGTGTTTTGCTTTGATACTTTGATCAAAAAATATCAGTTTAAAAATTTCCTTTATTGGAAAAAGAGCGCCCCATTAGACATTATTTACCGTTGATGGAGACTGTGCACATTAACTAAGGTGTGAGTGCAAAGCAGAGAAGAAATGCAAGTTGTGTTCTTATCCTTGTGTTCCTGGCCCCACTCTTACCATGAGCTTGTTGGTGGGAGGGATCTAAGAACCTACAGATCACTGGACATAACAATAAAATGTCATTTGGGGGCTGGAGAGGTAGCTCAGTTTCTAAATTGCTTGCTGTGCAAACTTGAGGACCTGGATTTAATTTTCTGTAAAACCTGGGCACAATGGTATGTGTTCTGTATTCTCAACACTGGGGAGCTAGAGACATTAGCGTCCCGAGTCTTGCTAGCCATTCAACTAGACTAATCGGTGGGTCCCAGGTTTCAGTGAAGGACTTTACCTCAAAAACAAAGTGGCTAGTTTCTGATCAATGACACTTGAAGTTGACTTCTGGCTTCAAAATACACACACAGATATATATATACACACACAGATATACACAGATACGTAGATATACACAGACACACACAGAGACACACATGTATCCTACATAAAAAGACTGATTTTTGAAAGAATTGATGCTGGCAGAGTTGGATAGACAGAAGTTCCTTTGTGAATGCACTGGGAGCTGATCATGGACTCATCAGACTCCCTATGCCTGTGGCCTGTGCACCAACTAACCTGATTCTGAGAAGCAACTGCTAAGTTCTGAAAGTCCTTTTAGATTCCACACCCAGAACTCTAGAGTCTCAGAGAAACTCTCAAAGTCTACCCCCAGCGCTGTGATCCTCCAAGCCCACCGGCTTCCCACACAGTATGAGAAAGTTGCGATTCTCAGCTGAGGCCACCATAGCCACACCATGGCTTCAAGGCAGCAAGTCACGTGCAAAGTGTCTAGAAAGGCAAGAGCACGTTACCCTCTTTCTGCTCTCTAATTTATTGGCAGAGAAATGTTAAGTAGACTTTTTAAAAAGAGTCACCATATTGCAGAAACAGATTGAAGGAAGATGGATATGGGAAAACAGAATTTGCTGCAGGAGAGAATCCAGGCCTTGATAGGGAAGGCACGTGGGCTGTGCGGCAGCCCATGCGACCTCCCTGGGTAAAGTAAAGTTTCTCTACAGCAAAGAACCTTGACACCCGTGACATTTCTTGAGCAATTACTTTGAGCAAAATCTTGTGATACATGCTTTTATAAAATTAATTCTTTCATTCCACTTTTACCGAATGCGTGAGTTCATTATTATTATAATTCTAATGTGATAAGTGGGGGAAAGGTTATCTTTCTAAGGCTGTTGCGTGGTGGATGAGCGATGGAGTCGGAACTTGGAGCTGTGCTTTGTTAGGCTTCAAGCTGCAGAAACACTTAAAGGGAGGCCAAGCTTTATTGTTCAGCATGACTCGCTAATATCATGTATGCCTTGAATTATATTTTCTTCAACTCTATGTGCAGAAGCAGTGCCTCGAGTATAATTGTTTTCGGAGACAGCGTCTCTAAAGAAGCGACGGAAAGAAGTCTCGTGGGTGGAGTTCTAATCCAACATGGTTTTTATAAGGACAATAAGGATGTCCTTATTTTTAATGAGGCTCAGGTTGGATGTATATTTAGCTCAGTAGGGTACTTGCCTAACGTGAACTAAGCCTTGTGTTTGATTCTTAGCACTATGGGCTATAACAGCAACACAGATGACAATAACAATGAAAACCCAACAACAACAAACCCAGCAAGAAACAAAAGACCCTATCAGTACCTGTGACTTATGAATGTATAGAAATGGCCCCCCTCAGAGCTCAGCATGAATGTGGCCTTCTGTAATCCAAGCAAAGAGGCTTCAGGAGGCCCCAAACCTGCCAATACCTTGGTATTAGGTTCCCAGCTGCAGAACTGCAAGGAAGCAAATTTCTGTTGTTTCAGTCGGTCAGCATCTGGTGTTTTGTGATGGTAGCCCCAACAATACGTGCTGCCAGTATTCTGGATGGGTAATATTTTATTCACGTTTGACTTTGATCACATGATATACATCAGCTGGTAGAACGTTAACACATCCTGTGTGAGTAGAGACAGGAAGGTATTCAGGTGTTCCGGTGTTCTTTCTTGTGCTTGCGCCGTGTGAAGGCCTGTGTGTGAGAGAGCATGTCTCCAAAACCATGAGACACATTGAGCAGAGTCTTATGCGTGAAGCGGAGGGAGCTGGATGGACCCTGTCTAAGTCAGGCAACCCTCAGAAACAATAGTTCGCCACCAAGCTTTCTCCTCTCAGAAACCTGACCCCTCGAGCCACAGCCGTCAATAATCATCACCTTAGGTTCCTGAGATTTAGGGGGGTTTTGTGAGGTAGCACGGCTGTGGTGGTAGCTAACATAATAACCAAGACCAGAAGAGGAAACTTCACAGTATTTGCAAAACCGCTTCTCTGATCGTTCACTGGGGGCGGGGGGGGGGGGAGGGGGACAGAAATCGGGACGTAAGGAGGTAAACAGATAGTAGCTTGACTAATTCTCCTGGTTAGGAGACTCTGTATTCCTTTAAATAAGAAAAGCAAAAGGGAACTGTAATCTCAATTCTATTTCTTCCAGAACAATATCTATGGAAAGACACTGGCTGGTGGCCGGGGGCTAGCTGTGGCCACCTGATACAAGCCACACAAACTCAGAGTGATAAGCCCCTGGTTTTAATATGTAAGAAGGGGACTCACCCTGTTCTCTAGCGCTCCCCCGCCCCCTCCCCATCTTGGTCTAGCCTCTTTTGCCATTTTGGTGTCAGGAATGTGCAAAGACGCGGGCAAGGTGGGGGATGTTGGAGAAATGCAAACCTATAGGGAGAATCTCCAGTACAGGAGCAGTGAGCTTAGAGAGTCCTGCAGGGTGGGATGCTTTCCTCACTGGCTCAGTTGGTTGTGAAGTCTGAGGTAGTAACTATATAGTTGTGGTGGAAGGGGTGGGGTCCTAGGCCCCAGAACTGGAAGAGCCTTTTAAGATATTACATGATGGAGTTTCCTCAGATAGTAAAGAAGCTGTAGCTTGACACTGGAGGGTTCAGTTTCCAGACTTTAGAATTTCCTTGTCTTTTCACTTGGGAAATACTTAAGTCTTTTGAGTATTTATTACTTTACATGGAAAACAAGGACAATAGTAATATGTCCCTTATGGTATAAAACTTTATGCAATTCTGCAATTCTTATTAAATTGAAGATTCTAATTCAGAAATATGTCACAGGTGGGCACTTAGAAGTGTAACCTCAGGATAGTTCCTTTATCTAGCCTGCCTTTCCCAGAGACACAGGGCTCTAGGCCCCAAAGCTAGGAAGAGACAAGATAAAAGATTTCCAAAGCCTATATGTGAAGGAGAGAGCCCCACCTGTTCAGATCGGAAGATGCACACACAGTTTGGAGGCCCCAGAGAGAAGGCTGGAGTCACGCATTCCATGTAAGACATCATCTGGCCGCTGACCTGTCCTGTGTCGCGTGCTTGGCCTAGTTTTGATTGGTTGGTTAGATTAACCCATTGCACAAGTGACAGGAAGCCCGCTGCCGACTGCCAGCGCAAATCATCACGAGCAGCTTCAGAGAAAACATTTCCTTGCACCAAGTCCTAATCTAACTTTCTCTTCTGAGACCAAAAGGATGAATTCCATGCTCTGCTTCCATGAAGACTTTGGTGTCTGGTAGCAGCCCTTAGGTTTCCTTCTCTCATGGCACCTCCCCCTCCCAATATTCATTTAGCTAATGTGGTCTGACTGCATCTCTGGATTCTTTCAGTGATAAGAGGTAGAAATCCAATGTAAGCTGAGCTCCACAATCTACCTGTATGTTTATGTAGCCAACATAGTTTTTACTGAGTATGTTTTATGATGATGGGGCAGCAAAGAAAGCAGAATCTACTCACAGGGAGCTTACGCTTGGGTGTGAAAATGTGGATTCACCTCAGCAGGTGAATTCACACAGTTCAGGTGATAAATACTGTGTGTGTTTGTTGGGGGGGGGGGGGATGAAAACTATAGCCGGTCCAGGAAGAATGCCATGGGCAGGTGGGATTGTCTACTGTGAGAGGTCAGAGAGTTCTAATTCTGTCCTCTATCTTTTACTGTCTGGGGAGAGATAGGCTTCCTGCCTCGTGTCTGCTGGTGGACTGCAATTCTGTGGCCTCTCTCTCATTTATATTCAGAATAAGCCCTGGCTTTTTCAAGCCAGCAGATGCTCCGAGCTTTGCCGAGAGAGAATCAGCTCAAGTTCTTGTGTAGAATGTCATTCACTGATGAACATCATCCTTGGTGTGTTAGCACATGAGCTCTCAGAGGGATGCGGGCACTCCTGAAGCAAGAAGTGTGCTCCACGTCACTCAAAGCCTTACCACCAGGTGTGTATGGACTGTGTGAGGACACCTATTAGAAGACTGTAACATCCACTGTAAAGACCAGGGGCAAGACCAGGCTCTATTTCTGTTTACAGCTCCCGGTCTTAAGGAGGTCATACCTTGGCAGGGACAGCTGTGATCAGCTAGACCGTGGGGAAAGATGTGTCACACGACTCTTTCCGAAACAGTCAGCATCCAGGATATCCGTTTTTGTCCAGCTCTTCACGCCCCAATTTCTAACAACCTTCTTATCTTCCCCTCAGTACTTAGTAGACCTTCTTGTGGCTTGATTTGGCTAATGGATGTCAGCAGACCTGAAACCTACAGAGGGTGAACTACGCACATACATCTGAGTTTCTGTTTCACTCTGCTACTACCCTGAGAACAATGTGCCTAGGACTCCCTGTTTGTCACATGGGACAGAAGGGAAAATTGTGAAGCAGAGACTAACAACTCATGTGAGCCATGCCCACATCCTTGGTGATGTAAGGGATCCTTACTAGTGCTCCCCGTCAGCCTCCTGACCCAGGAGCTGAACAAAGGCTCTTGTGCTATGCCCTGAGGTCGTCCCAGTGCTTCGACAGAGAGTCTTACTGTGAGGAGAGATGGGAGGCGCTGGCTTGAAAGATGAGAGTTTGTTGAGATAAAAATGTTCTTTCTGAGTTATTTTAGCTGCCTGCTTAAGGTAAAATGCACACAACCTGGTAGAGTTGGTTATAGAGTCTTGAACTTTGGAAATGTTTAAAAATCAGGATGAGTAAATAGACTATCCCATGAATCTTAGTCTTGGCAGATGTGGGGCAAAGGGAGATGGAGGTGAGGTCAGAGGAAGTCACATGACCAGAGCAGAGAAGGGTGGATCTGACTTTCCTGAGTTCGCTTTGGCTACTCCCCAGTGTGGATTTCACTTAGAATGTGCTGAGAGATGAGCCTGTCGTGAGGGAAGGAACTTCGCAGGTAGGCAAAGGTTGCCTTATAGCATGGTGGTTATAGACCCAGCATTTATGAGGGACCCTCTGAGTGGGGTTAGTCAGGTCCCTGAGAGGACCAGTCAGCTAGGGAGCATTCCCAGGTCTTGAAGATACCAAGACAGGCTAGGCTATGTGCCACAGAGGCCAGAGACATCGTAGGCCCTGGGTAGGGCACTGGTAGTAGGAATACCTTCTCCTTGGGGACCACCGAGCCCTGTCTCTCCATGGGATGATACAGAGGGTATTTAGAGAGCACCAGGTCAATTAAGAGACATTTCACGCACATCCCACCCGCCTAACAACCAGCGTGAAAGGACTATGTGGAGTCCCCGCAGGGGGCTTCAGAAATTAGGAAGGATAAAATGTTAACGTGATGAGGCTCTGCTGTCCTAGATCTTTCAGTTTAGAACCAAGCACACAAGTCACGGCTGCAACTAAAGTTATTTTTCTTTCTCTGCATCCCAGTTGGGAAGATACTATGGCAACAGCAGACCAGAGGCTGACCTGGGCCCCATTTGTCAACTGGTAGCTGTTATTCCCAAGCAAATCAAGTCTTATCCAGCAAGTCGTTTCCTACACCTGTATCTCATAGTGTATGGTCTGTATTTCCTTCTAGCAACCTCAGGTTTTGCACTGAGGTCTTTGATCCATTTGGAGTTTATTTTTGTGCGTTAGGATAAATAAGAGCTTAATTTCATCCTTTACATAGAGACATCCAGTTGAAGATGCTTTATTTTCCTCAGTGCATGGTTTTGGTGTCTTTGTCAAATATCAAATGGCTGTGGTTACATCCACTCAAGTTTAGGTCTTCTATTTTTTTTCCCGTTAGTTTACGGGTCTATTTTTATGCTAGTACCATACTTTTTTTTTAAACTATAGATCTGTAATATGTCTTGAAATATGAAATTGTAATTCCTCCAGTATTATTCTTTTTGCTCAGGATTGCTTTAGTTATTGGGGTCTTGCATGAAACCAATGAGGGCATTCCCTTAGTAGATGTGAATGGATTGATTAGTGAGGGCCTGTCTTCTATAGTACAGTGCAGCAGACTCAGTGCGATTTCTTTTCAGTATCTGAGCCATTAACTTGTAGGGAAGCCTTATAGGAGGCAAAGGCTGGAGGGTGTGGCTCACTATGGGTAAGGAGAAAGCTAGCCATACCCCTTTGTCAGTGTCACTGGCAATAGAGTAGGTCAGGGGAGGTCAGCTGTGTGTGTGCTTTGGAAGTTCTTCATAGTAGGGGGATGTCATTAGTGGACATCAACCAACAAGTACGTGAGCTGGGGAGGGCGACTCTCCTGGAAAAGAACATGGGGTGAATTCACAACACCCGCTGCAAAGACAGGCTGAGAACTGGCACATGGAATTAGTTCCATTCTCCTCTCTCCCTTCAATTCCCATTTATTTGCCTTCTGACCATGAAAGGACTTTTCTCCATTTTCACTCAGGAATTGAAAGTCTCTATCCAGATAGCAATGAGATTAAGATGGCAGCCAACAAACAAACAAACAAACAAAAAACCCAAAACAAAACAAAGAAAGAAAAGAAGGAAGACATCCATTTTGGAAAGAAATAATCCTTCTTATTCTTAATCTTAAGTACAAGTACTAGTACTAAGCCAATTTAAACACTGACAATCGACTGCCCAGAAGGAGTTAACTCTGTTTCCTGTTGACATTTTAAGGGGCTGAAGGACCAGGAAACCTTTTTGAGGCTTGTGCCCATGGGTATAGATTACTAGATGCAAACCAGGAATCTAGAGCCTGGAACATCAGTCTATACAGCGACCCTCGGCAAATTCACTTCTTTCCTGGTAAATACAGACACCATTACATTCAGTAGTCCTGCCCCCTATTCTGATCATTCCATGCTCCATCTCCAACTGATAGAAGCAGAGGGAAATATCACAGGACAGGAAATGGAAATGGAAATTGTGGGCAAGTAAATTGATGGCGTAGGAGTCTAGAAATACTGGGTCGGCTGGACTGTCTTGTAAGAAGGGGTTGAGAAATGTGGGCATCAGAGTAGGAAGCATATAGTGGGGTGGAAGAACAAGAATTCCATCCTGATGCAGGCTACGTAATGTCTTGACTGACCCCGGCGAAGCTAACGATAGAGCTGCCCATTGGAAAGGCCATGAACTGGACCCAAGAGGAACATGGTCTTGGGTTTCTCATGGTGGAAAACTGAGGTAGGACAGGGCTGCTGCTGGAAGTTGTCATATAGCTGTGCTCTCATTGGTTGGGAGGTCAGGCCTTCTTGGAAGGAGAGCCTAACCATGAGTCTCTAAACCATGGCCAGAGTCTGGTGCTCAGAAATGGTCACTGCTATCAGTTGACTCTTGCATTTGGCCATTGTAGGCACTGATATGGCGGCGAGACTTCCAGAGGGTACAGCATTGTAGACTCCAAAACAGAGAAGTCTCAGCACAGTGAGGCTCACTCGCAGCTCACATCTGGAAGCAGCAGTGTGGAGAAGCTTCAGGGCTGGTTACGTGAGACACCTGTAGTCCTGGGAGAGTCATCCAAGAGCACTGGCAGGACTTGCTCAGCAGGGAGCTCAGCACTTGGCTCTTCTGTTGGGCAAGCATAGGGTGAAAGCCCTGTCCCAGTGGGAGGCCATGAGAATTTTCTGTCTTGGCTTGTCTTTTAAAGCACACTCATGCCATATCCAACAAAATAGAGAGAAAAGTGGTGGACGAGGCACCTGTGGCATAGGTGGAGAGTCCTGCCTGGTCTTTTACATCTAAAAGCTGTGCATGGGTCAGAGAAGTAGCTCTCTTTGTAAGGTGCCTTCTACACAGGCATGAGGACCCGAGTTCCATCCCCACAATCTGTGTTGAAAAGGCTGGATGCAGTGTTCCATATCCATAATTCCAGTGATAGGGAAGCAAGGACAGACAGATGGTGGTGTGTGTGTGTGTGTGTGTGTGTGTGTGTGTGTGTGTGTGTGTGTATGTGTGTGTGAGTGTGTGTGTGTGTGTGTGTGTGTGTGTGTGTGTGTATGACTGGCCAGCTAGTCCAGTCCTTTCAGCAAGTACCAGGTCCCAGTGTTTTCTGTCTCAGAAAACAAGGTAAGGAACTTCTGGGAAACAGCACCCGAGCCTGATATCTAAACTAGATAGGCATGCATACATACATATATGCATTCAAACCTGTGCACACACACACACACACACACACACACACACACACACACACACACTGCTCTTGGGCCTGGGAATTACAGTTTCTAGCCATGGAATCTGGGTAAGTCTTACAATTTCTCTTTTTCCTCCCTGTATAAAACCAGGATCTCTCCCTCCATCCCCACTTCCCTCCTGTTATCAAAGAGACATTCATTGTGTTGCAGGGAAACACAGATCAACAAAACCATCGATAACTTCAAAGATCCTGGTGTGGGACAAGTGACGGCAGAGTTGGCAGAGTGTACACACATGGTAGCAGATGCTAGTGCCGGCTGACGTACCAAGCTTTTAGCTGCAGTAGCAGGAGAAATCAATGATTCCTCGGAAAGGATGGCCATGGATGACACATGAGCAAAAGCTTGTGAAGTGCACAGTGGACAGATTAAGTCCCCAGTAGGACAAGCTAGAGAAACTCAGTACTGAGAATCCTGTGCACAGGCTAGGAAAACAGGTCAATTTGTTATTGACTTGTCAATGGGAGGGATCTGTGAGTCTTCTGCCTGCTGGGTATAGGGCCAGACCAGTGGGAAATGAATGACAGGAATGAGCAGCCGTGCCCGGACACCCTCAAAATGTGCAGAAGAAGCCATTAAAGGGTTGGGAGTTCCTAGCGCCCAGAGAGCTAGAACCCAACCCAGAATACTGGAAATGGAGTGTGTTGAGAAAGAAATACCCACAAATGAGGCGTGGCAAAGAATCTCACTGATGAGGGCACCATGACAACGTGTTGGGGCTTCAGATGCTGCAAGGTCAACGGCAATCCAGACTGTCCAGAGAATTGAGGGTAGTGTGGTTCAGTGGTGGTAATGAAGGAGGGTCATATTTAATGGGGATTTAAGACCCTGAACAAGCTTTGAGGATTGGGAAAACTCATGCGCAGAAGCATGGGTTTCCAACGGAGGCAGCGACTCTTTGCTTTGCACTGATGAAGGCAGGATGTCGGGTGAGGACAGACACCGCTGAGGATTCGCGGCTTCACAGTTGCCTTCAACAGATAACAGAACATCAGCATTCTAAACAGACACCCCTGTGCTCGTGATGAATTTATTTTTAACACTCTTACATCCTCATCTCAAAATTAGCTTCTAGTGAGCGCCGAAAGATTCCCTGAAATTTGTCACTTAGGAGCATAAATAAAATCAGGAAAGAGAAAGAATGTGAAAGAGGAGCTCCAAGTTATGGGCCATTGCTAGATGGGAAGAAATAGTCACAATGACCGGACGGCAGTGTCGGGTCAGAAAATGTATTTACCAAGGCAAGAGGCTTTAATCTTGGAGTCTGTTTCAGGTAGTGTCAAATGTGGTACAGCTTCTAGCAGAACAAAATGGATTTCACATCTAATAGTTTTATCTTGTAAAAAGAAAAGGAAACTAATAAAATATAATCATAAGAGAAGTATGGTTGCTGGGGAAACCATAGCCAGAGGGTATGTGCTCTTTCAATAAATTCATATAGGTGGGAGCATGGTTTACTGCAGAGGACCCTGACTGTGCATGGCAAGGAAAGTGCTGGTGCTGAGGTTGAGGGGACTCTGAATCCATGTCACTAGTGATATCTCCTAAGACATGAGCAGAGTTCTGTGCAGATATCCAGAGACGAGTCTCCTAACATGGTGTATACAGTGGTCCTGTCATCATAGGTAAAACTTGGGGCTTGGACACTTTGTGTGCATTCCTGTCTCAAGATTGTTACTTCCCCAGCTTGGCTTGCCCTTTTCCAGACAGCCACATGACTCCTGTCCTTGTTTTTCTTAGTCCCCTACCTCCCTGTGAAACCTCCCCCAAGGAGCCTGTTTACCCACATATAGCTGGTCCCCATGTCTCCCCTCCCTGCATTATCCTTATCTCTTCTCCACAGCACTTACCATAATATATGTTTATGTTTTATTAAATCTTAGTTGCTCAAAGCAGCTAGTTTGTCTGTTTTATTTAAAGAATTATTTTCATTTTTTATTGATGTGTGGTGTGTCTATGCATGTGCATGCTGGTGTCTTCAGAGGCCAGAAGATGGTGCCAGATGCCCTGAGACGGATTACAGGATGCTCTGAGCTGCCCAGCATAGGTGCTGGGAACTAAGCCCAGTCCACTTCCAGAGCAGTGCATACTTCTCACCATGTAGCCGTCTCTCCAACCCCAACGTTGCCTGCTTTGAACACTGCCATCTCCCAATACCTACCAGCTTGCTTGATGCATAGATGTTCTGCAAATATTCTCTGCGTACATAGTTGGAGGAATGAATTTTGGGTTCCTGGTAACTTTCTGACTCCAGAATGGGTCTTTCAGGACCCTTCATCCACCAAGCAGGTTCTTTGCTCACCAGACTTTATGCAAAACTTGCTCAGAGCTGTTCAAAGGTGACCTTAAAGGTGACCTCATTATCCTTAGCCCACACTTTGGACTTTCTGAGTCTCCATTCTGAGCCTTCTCTCTGCCATCACACAAATTTATCCTTCCAAATGTCTCTCAGGCTAGAGGCTGGAGCATTCCTAAAATCTATAGGTATTTGGAATACCAGAGCCTCAACAGAGCCGGTAGAAACTGAGAGAGTGGATTGTGTTTCACCAGAACTCAGAAAATGACACAAGCTAGTCCAATTGGTTCTTTCCCCCCGCTTAGTAAAGAATTAAAAGACAGAATACTTCTGAGCAAGGTGAAGGGAATGCATAAAGAGAGTCATCAAGTTTTCCTCTCTCTTCTCTTTGGGGCCATAGTGTATAGTGAGTTGGACTTGCAGAGTCTAGTGGGGACTGCAGCTTTGGGGTCAGCCTTTACATATATTGTCACGTATGTGGGTTGGATGTGGGTCTGCCTACTGTCATGATTCTATTGGGGGTCACGTTAGACTGTCTCTAATATTGTGTTCCATGGGCTGTCCAGTAAATGAGTGCTAAGGCTATGATTTGGATGTGAGTCTGTTCAGATTCCCAGTTCTGCTCCATCAAATCTATTCTTTTTGTACTATGAAGTATGCAGAAAACCAAACATTGACACCCAGCTTGTGACAAGGGAGTGTTGCCTTGCCATTTTCTTTCTGTAGTCAACTGCACACTTCTAAGAGATGTTCTCCCTCATTCTTGTTGTACCTGGCATGTTCCTCTTTGGGTGGGGCTCAGGGCTAACCTATTTTTTTTCTTTCTTTGCATCATCTGCATTAATTTTCCAAACAATTACTTTGTTTGGAAAACAAAACAATTCACTTTATGAATATCTCATAGAAATAAGACAGATGGAGAGAAAGAAAGAAACAAAAAAGAAAGAAAGAGAAAAGCAGGAAGGAAGGGAAGGAGGGAGGCAGGGATGAGGGAAAGAAAGAAAGACAGAAATAAGTAACTTCCTGTATTCTCCTGCTGGTTGCTTTAGTTTCATGTCTCTAGACAGGCTTGCAGAATCAGTCCTTCGCTTGGCTTGCTGTGCTGATATGGCAGGCACTCACTGAGCCTCTTCCCCATTGCCCAGCTTGAATCATCTTTATTTTAAATTAGTCATTCCATTTCCACTTGTCATGGTTACCGATGCACGTGGATTTCTTTCTGATTTTCTCCTTTCCGTTGGTCCAGCTTTGGTAGGTCTTTTCTCTTGGACTGAGTAACAGACCCCTTCTTCTCCATTTGCTTACCCATCTTCTGTTATTTCTGAAGATATCCTTCTCACTTACTTAGCTAGGAGTTAACCCAGGAGTTAGCTGTAGAATATATAGTTTAAATAAAGCCTACAACCAAGCAAAACATCATCTTGTTCCTCCAAACATTAAGAAATTTGAAATATTTAATTCCCAGACATTCTAGAATGTATGTGGTGCCATGTCTCCTGTCAGAGTCACAATCCCCTAAGGGGATTCTTGTCACTGTTTGCATGTGTAGATTTGATGTTTGCCATTTTCTTCGCTCACTAGTCGATGAGAGCATTGACATTCTGGATAACCTGTGCTTGTGTCCACAAACATCGTATGTCACAGGGAAATAGGAAGAGTGTAAAATAAGTGAACATAACTTAGAGTCTCTTCCCAACCACTCTACAAAGGTTTCATGTAGCTCAGGCTAGCCTCCAACTCACTATGTAGCTGAGGGTGACCTTGAACTTTTTGAGTTTTTCTAATATATGTGGCATTTTGCTTTCCTGTAGGCCTGCGTGCCCGCTTGATGCTCATGGAGACCAGAAGAGGGTGTTGAATCCCCTGAGATGGGAGTACAGGTGCTTGTGAGCTGCCCTGTGGGTAGAAAATGAACCTGAGTCCTCTGGAAGAACAGCCAGTGCCTTTGACCTCCGAGCTGTCTTTCCAGTCTGGCCCTGCACTTTCGATCCTCCGCTTTCCTTTTCTCAGGAGCTGGGATCACAGGTGTGCACCTCGACAACAGACTGTATTGTGTTAACTCTTGAAACCTTGAGTAGTGCACACTCTCTTTCCAACAAAGGCAGCTCGGAGGCGAACTCTGGAAATCGTTTTCTGTCCTGAGGTCTTTCTGGTTGGAGAGAACCTGAGCACATCTTAGGTGGGCACGGCTGCTTGGCGGCATGAAGAGAGACGGCAGGAGCAGGGTCTGAGACTACAGGAACAGAATAAAGTTTTTATTGAGACTCAAGCTTTGGAAACAGTTGCTCAGAAGCGAGCTTTCTGCCGTTCATTTACACAGGGTCCTCTGAAAAGCTACATGTCTGACGGCATGCTGTGACTGGAAAGCCTGGGGACCTGGGGGCTAAGAGGTTGACGGTGCCAATTAACAGAAAGAGTGCAGGCTCGTGAAAAGGGCTGCCAGGGACTGGCAGAGCATCTCTGCTTCATTAGGATGACTTTGAAAAGGTTGTAGGCAAATGGCACCTTTCACTTTAAAACTCGGGCTGGTGGCTTCGTGACCATTTTTAAAGCTTGATTTTTGAGCTGCCCACTGCGGCAAGGACACGGCCACAGCTAGAATTACTCAGAAACCCCGTGCCACGAGACGCCTGCTTCTCTCAGTGCTTCCGTCTTGCTAGCCATACTTTTCTGTTAGCTGCCTCCTCCTTGACACGTTCTTTAAACTCCCCCTCCTTCCAGCGAAAGCCCACGCCATATCCCAAGTCTGTTGCGGAGAACAGACTGCAAGACATCTGCCTCTTGCCTTTTTTTTTTTTTTTTTTTTTTAAATTCCTCTAATTGATCGAGCCAAGACTCCACACCACAGCTCCGCTCCCCGAACAAACCAAATGGCGGCTGTTGGCAGCATATTGACAGCTTGTTAATGAAGGGATCCTTGACAGTGTGACAACCTGCCTGGGCTGCTGCGGGAAGCCAAGTCCGCCCCCACACAAGCCCCAAGTAATTAACAGGTGGGGGAAAATAGCAAGGAGCTGCCACTGAGGAGAAGAGAAATACTCAACAAAATGAATTATGTAGATTTAAAAACAGATTTTGGTTCTGCAATATCTTCCTCCGTTCTTGCTAGCAAGTTCCCCTGGAAAGTGTCGATCTGGGGGCCAGAGGAGGGTGGGTTTGCATCTCAATCTGTTGACCTTCTTCTGTGACTTTGGAAGCATTTGCTTCCTGGACTTAATTTGTGGTAAGTCACTTGACAGGGGGGCTATTTGTGAAAACACACTCATAGATAACACACATTAGTCTTCAATTGTTAAAAATTTCTTTCTTTGATGATGAATTTGCTCAAATATACTTACATTTCTGCCAATGTTTTATTTTTATTTTTTTTTAAGATTACGAAGTTAGGCTTTTAGTTTTCTTTTGGAGGGCATTAACTGTGTGTGTATTTATATATGTTCGTGCATGCATGTCCATGTCTGAGTTGGTGTGTGGAGGTCAGAGGTCAATGGCATATTCTGCTTCTCAGGTGTTGTCTGTCTTGCTTTTAGCCCCTGAGACAGGGAACCTGGAGTTTGCTGATTTCTGAGCCCCAGAAATCCTCCTGTCTCCGCTGTATCAGCACTGAGATCCCCAAGACACACTGGCTTTTTGTGTGTGTGTGCCAGAGATGCACACTCATGCTTGTGCCACAAGCACTTTGCTGACTGAGCCATTCCCTTAGTCCCCCTTTTTTATGTATGTGCATAAAATTTTAAATGATTGTATTTTCCTGGAGAATTACTCCTTTAATCATCAGAAGGTAACTCTATCCTACCAAATCTCTTGCCATGCTTTCTGTCCCACCCTTGTCTGTATTCTGTTTATGTTTCTGTGCTATCAAGTTCCAAGGGAGTGAAGGTGAAGAATGGGGTACAGAGAACAGCCAG
Organism: Myodes glareolus; assembly: GCF_982192425.1. Classification (NCBI taxonomy): domain Eukaryota; kingdom Metazoa; phylum Chordata; class Mammalia; order Rodentia; family Cricetidae; genus Myodes; species Myodes glareolus. Next base: position 11,121,392 of record NC_142029.1, read on the forward strand.
GATCTGACTGGCTATTTCCCCCCCTCAACCCATCGCTTCAATGCCTCTCTGCAACTCTACCGAACCCCCAAATACCCACACGTGTCACTGTAAAGAATCTCCTTGGAGTCATGTTTGTGGCCCCCCTGATTGGCCACTTCCCTCTGAGCTCCGACAGATACCAGGAAAGACGCAGAGGCAATGTCTCAAAACCTAAATTTGCAGCTCCTGATGTGCCACCAAGGGCTGAGTTTAATTTAGGAGACATTCAAGATGATTTGAAGCAATTGCTTTCAAGCTTCCTTGAGGCTAAGATTCCCTTAGGAGTTGATGAAAGCTATGGACTCTCCTTAGGAAAAAAATGCACAAACATATACTTTTAAACAATTTCAACCCATTCAATGTTTCTCTCAAGTTCTGAGTGTGCCTCTGATTAAATATCTATATTATAATCACCAGAGAGTAAAAGGAAGGAAGCAGATTTTATTCATTTTATTTATGTATACATTTGTATCTTTATTTATTTTATTATTATTTTAAGTAGTATCTGACTCTGTAACCCTTGCTGATCAGAAAGCATGTGGCTCAACCTGGCCTTGAACTTGCAGGTGGATAATCTTTACCTCAGCCTCTTTATTGCTAGGATTTCTAGGCATGGACCACCAGGCCTGGCTGGGAGGGAGACTTTAAATGAATTCATATTTATTCGTCAGAAGACAGATTGTAAAATTCTGGCAGAAAATTGGCTGAGAAGCAAGCCGATAAACAGAGATCCTCATGGTTGCTGCTTCAGGTTTTGCCTTCAGGTTCCTGCCTTGGGTTTTTACCTTGACTCCCCACCATGACTGCACTCTAAAGCATAAGACAACCCCCCCACCTCAAGAAAATGTTGACTGATTGCTCTGGCCTGTGGTGAACTCTGAGTTACCAGGAAGACCATGGCTGGGTTGGCTGGCTTGTGAGATGTGCTCCGGTTGCCTGAGCTATTGAACAAGTGAAAAGATACAATGAATCCACTAAGTCACAACTGAAGCACTCGACCAGTATGCCCCCATGAGGGCCTTCACAGCTCAGAGGACGCCCCAGGCTTCCATCAAGAAAAACCCAAGGAAGAAAGTTCACAGATTACAGAAGAAGACCAACACAAGGGTTGGTCAGGAGGTCCCGGAGATGGAGCTTTCATACCAACAGAGTCACCTGATGAAGTTCTTCAGCAGAGGTGTGTGGAAAATACTCAGAATGAAGAAAGAGAGAGAAGTCCTTAGAAGATAGAGTGTGACATGACAGGCAAACTTGTAAAAAGTCACGTCAGGTAGAGAAAAAGCATCACGCTGGATGCAGGGGAGAATTTACCGGTACGCTCTACAACAGACGAGACTAGGAAATGGAAAGAGGGATTTGGGATGGTTAATCTGAGTTATTGTGACCATATCTGGAATAAGCTAAAACCCAGCTACTGGACACACTTAGAAGGGTTTTCTTAATCAGAATATTTGAAAGAACAACACCTATCCTAAACCCGGGCCACACCTTCTGGTGGCAGCCTATATAAATGGGCGTGGAAGGCGGAAACTTTGCTTTGTGCCTTCTTACCCGCATCCTTACTGGAAAGTCCTTCTAGCCTGGGGTCACAGGATTTCTTCATGGACATTAGAACCAACTTCTTCAGGATTCTAGTGTAGCCCGAAGAACGGCAGCTCTCCAGGAGCGCTGCAGGGCTCAGCACCAGATCCTTAGATCTTCAGTATGAGACAGCCATTGTTAGACCACACAGACTGCATCCTGTAAACAAGCCCAATAAGTCTCATATATTCACACACACACACACACACACACACACACACACACACACACACAGTCTGTTCATGTGTGTGTACTACACATATAATGTATATTATATATAAAACACATGTATATGTATTATATATAATACATAATAATATTTAACATGTACACATATTACACACGCACACATGAACAGACTACACTATGTAGAATTAAAAAATCGACTTCGATTTCTTTTCAGTTCTGTGTAAGTCTGTGTGTGGGTAAGTTCATGTGAACACAGTGCCTGAGGACAGAGGTGTTGGATCAAGAGCATTGCCTGCTGTTAACAGCTGAGCCTCTCTCCAGCCCACAGCATGTGGATTTTCACCCTCCACAGGGCACGGAAATGACAACACAGGTGTTTAAGGGGAAGGTAATGAGAGTTTCCAGAGATCATCAAAAAAGTCACTGTCAGACAAAAGGCATAGTCCTATCCTCAGCAAAAGATGCTAGGAAGAAAAAGGAAGGAAAGAAAAATATTCCCATAGCCCCCAGGCAGAAGTCTCCTGGGTTTAAATATCACTAACACAAATGATTCAAACACCAAACCAAGCCCACTCAATATGACCATCAGGAAGTATGCTACAGGGAAGAGCTTATAATGACTAGCAAAATAAACTGCTATTCTTATCTTAATAGTTTTGCATTATTCACAGTTCTTGTATTAAATCTGATTTTCTTCTATAATAAAGATGAATATTTTTTAAAAACTGATAACCTGGTTCAAAGTGTAGGAAGACCATGTCCGAGTCTGTTCATATTAAACTGAGTCTGTTGATAATCCTTACGGCTTAGCGCCAGTCACATGGTCTTCCTTCCTCTGTGTGTGCTCTTCTTCACAGTGGATGTATCTGTTAGGCCCCGTGACTTGTTTAGGGGTCCATGGAGATGTTTAATTTTTAATACTATCAGAATCAGAAGAGGTTTGGAGAGATGGCAAAAACTGAGAGTGCAAGCCATTCCTTCGGAGGACCTTTGTTGGGTTCCCAGTGCCTATGTTAGGTGGTTTACAACAGCCTATAACTTCAGCTCCAGGAGATCTCATGCCTCTGTGTGCATCTGTCTATGCTTGCATGTTCGTGTGCATAAACAGGAACAGATATATCATAAAAGAAATGTTAGGAATATTTCTTAATATTAGCTCCCTGACGATGCAAAAAATCCTAGTCAAGCCAAATCAAAACAAGCCGAATTAAGAAATACCCAGGTTTAATGGGAGATCTGCGTTCTCGGGTGGCCCCGAAGGGGAAACCGGGAAGCCTCAGAAACGTGACCCCGGGGAGGAAGAAAGGGAGACCACGTGTTCTTCTTTTGGGGGAATCACTTAAGTACCCTGGGGAGTGGTCCTGACCCCTCCCCAGGACCACCCCAGGGGGTGGGGTCAGGATCTGGCCTGCTGGGATATGAAGTCCAGACCAGGCCTGGGGGCTAGGATAGATGCAAGGGGCTGGGGCCTATGTTCCCAACTTAACAAGAAATGTTTAAAACTCAGAAGACAAGATGAATACAATGGCAGCAAATCCTCTCTCAATGTTATATGTCTTTACATCAATGCAGTTGTGAATATTATTTTATACACACACACACACACACACACACACACACACACACACACACACAGAAGTGGGTAGCCATAGAAAATCTTAGGGTAATCTTGTACCTCTGACTTCATGTTCTAATTTTGGTTTCCACAAAAGAAAAGAGTGAGCCAAGGTTCTCTGGGGAACATATTTGAGGAGAGATCATCTTAGGGAGCAGATCTGAGGTGCAGGGAGGGAGCAAAGAAAGGGAGAAGTACGAATATCTCCTATGCTCTGCACATTGTCCTTGCTTAGGCTACATGAGTCAGTTTCACTGAAGACCCCATACCCAAAGATGGGCAAATGTCTCACAACAGTGTCCCACTCCCCCAAAAGGATGGAAGGCTTGGGTGTCCATCTAGTGAGTATTGCCCTTCATCTATGGGATGCTTCCCTAGAAGCCTGTTACCTCCCTTCCAGGGGGCTTGCATAAATGCTGAGTAGCTCCTTGGCAGCAGGGCAGAGCTAGAAGCAGAAAACACTGAATGCTTGTTCAAGATGAGATGTGTGCGCACGGGGGAGAGACGGTGTAGCTGACACAACCGATGCCACCAGAGAGAGGCCTCCGTGAAGCAGCTCAAAGCGCCCCGAGTGCCTGGTACAATTGTCCTGGAATCAATCTCATGTGACACCTGGGTTCTAGCTCATTTTATTTTTGCAAGAGCTCAGTCTGTATTCAACTATATTGTATAAATATATGTATGAAATATGTGTGTGTATGTTCCTTTTTATAGAAATAGATATTGCTTGAATTCACGAGCCATGCTTATTTCATAGAACCTTGCATATAGTAAATGCATGATCCATAGTTTTTATTTAAATTGGATAAGGAATTCCAGGATTAAGAATTAGGAGAACTGAATCCCAGACCCCACCCTACAACCCACACGATACGTGATATTGGGCCACTCCCCCATCTATTTTGGATCTCACAGTTGTATCTACTACATTAGGAGCCTATACAGAGTCTTATCTAAAGATCCCCTGTATCTGCTAATTGATGAGTCCCATCTATCTCAGTTTTATTCAGCCCTTTAGAGCACCAGTTATATTCCAGGCCCAGGATTGCAGAGCTCAAGCCGGTACCATCTTACTGCATAGGGACGAAGCATCTCTGCTAGAAGTGAGGCATCTGAAGGATTAGAGCACCATGGGGACAGATGTGAGCAAAGATTGTCAGGGACATGTGCATAGAGCATTTTAACCAAACCTGGGCATGGCAGCAGGAATGCTTGCAGATCTGGCAGCCAAGTGTGCAGAATACTTCAGTTAGATCTTGCCTGGGAAAGAGGAGACATTGAGATTGCAGATATCTGCCTAGGTACTGAGATGAGATGTGTCTGGGGTTGTGTGTCAACTTGACACTAGCTAGAGTTATCAGAGAGGAAGGAGCCTCAGTTGAGGAACTGTCTCCATGAGATCCAGCTTTAGGGCACTTTCTTAATTAGTGATTGATAGGGGAGGACCCAGCCCATAGTGGGTGGTGTCATCCCTGGACTGGTGGTCCTGGGTTCTATAAGAAAGCAGGCTTAGCAAGCCACGAAGAGCAAGCCAATAAGTAGCACCCCTCCATGGCCTCTGCATCAGCTCCTGCTTCTAGGTTCCTGTCCTGTTTGAGTTCCTGTCCTGACTTTCTTCAGTGATGAACAGCAATATGGTGTTTATACTGCAAGTGTAAGCCAAATAAACCCTTTCCTTCTCAATTTGCTTTTTGGTCATATTGCTTCATCACAGTAATAGAAACCCTAACTAAGACACTGTTCTTGGGGACTGTGTTATATCAAAGCCTCATTTTTGTCGCCCTGTAGATATCTGTTTGGTATTAGAGTTCTAATGTGTGCTAGATTAAGATGAGAAAAGGCACATATGGACAATCCAAAGCTTCTAGTGTGAGAGACAAGACATACATTTCCATGTTTGCTTGTGAAGAGGAATCAGTCTTTGCTTTGTTTCTCACTAAGTGGCATTGTGGAGATAAATTTAAAAAAAACTCACAGCCATTGACCAATGGAAAAAGGTCTATTAACCACTAAATAAACCCATGGTTAGCTCCTATATGTTCAATCAGCCCAGTGTCCCTCTTTTTGATAATAACAAACATGTTTCTTCCTAGAAATCAGTCTCTGGTATTTTCTCCTATTTGTGGTGATCAGGTTTGGGGTTACATCTGGAAATGGTCTGGAGAAGTAGCCCTTTATGTTAAGTTCAAAGAGCACATTGCAGGAACCCCAATCCCATAGCTATAATCCCGCCCCCTTACTGATAGACACGAGTCAGAAATGGCCTCTAAGATATGCTATGAACTATTTTTCATAATTTCTTGCTGATAAAATTTTCACCACAGTAAATGCCAAGCTGAAAATATTTCTCTGCATGGAGAAATGGCCAACAGGCACCTATTTCAATAACCTGCTTCATTACAGAAGACCAACAAATGACAAAACTTGCCAAAATAGTGAGTAGAAGTCCTGCCATCATTTCCCCGAGGGAAGAGGCAAGATCTCAAAGGCTTTGTTACCTCTAGGGAGTCTCATTTCTTCAAACAGTGGTTTTCTGAAATGTGTGCTGATAGCTGCTTTGGACACAGTGTCTTTCCTGCTGATGTCTATTTTGGCAACTGTCCATCCCTCAGTTATAATACTGCTTAAAACACAACGTGAATGTCATCATTTTCACCTACATCATTTTCATCACTGTGAGTGATGCCACCTCTGGGCTGGTGGTCCAGGGTGATGCAAGAAAGCAGGGTGAGCAGATATGAGGAGAAAACCAGCATGCAACCAACACTTCTCCACAGCCTCTGCATCGGCTCTTGCCTTCAGGTTCCTAGCTTGATCTCTTGTTCTGACTTTTCCGTAGTGATAGACTGTTATCTGGAACTGTAAAAGGAAATAAGCCCTCTCCCTGTTGACTGAGGTTTCTGTCGTGCCCAGTCCCGCAGCCATTAAAAGTCCCAGAGAAACACACAGAGGTCTACATTAATTGTGAACTGGTTGGCCTATTGGCTCAAGCTTCTTATTAATTAATTCTTACATCTTAAATTAGCCCATTATTCTTGTCTATGTTAGCCACATGCCTTGGTACGTCTTATCAGTGAGGCATTCTCATCTTGCTTCCTCTGTGTCTGGGTTATGACTGCAGACTGACCCTTTCCTTTTCCCAGAATTCTCCTGTTCTCATTACCACACCTCTACTTCCTGCATGGTCGCCCTGCTTATACTTCCTGCCTAGCTACTGGCCAATCAGCATTTTATTAAAATACAAGTAACAAATCTTTACAGGGTACAAGACCACTGTCCCACATCACCTTCCATGTTGTTTGTAGTCATGGTGTTTTATCACAGTAATAGAAACCCTAACTAAGACAGCGGTTTTGGGTGTGTGAAGAGACTCCAAGGGTACAAGGATTGGCAACAACTGGCTCTGTCATGACCACTGAAGGTGCAGAGCTTTATATATAGCAAGAGTCATTGAAAAACTCCAGGGTAAAGTTCAAAGGGCTGAGATGTGGCACAATGGTAGGATCCCTGCCCAACACATCTGAGGTCCTGGGCTTAATCCTAAGAAAAATGAAATAAAATAAATTAGGTGAAAGATTTAAAGGGCCAACGCAAATTTGCATATTAGAAATATAAGTGTTATCGAGTGGAAGTTAGGAGTGAGGAAGCAACCAAGAAAATAACTGTAGCTGAAATGACACAGTGACCTTAATCCTCACATGATGGTCAAGAGAGCCCCTGACTCCAAAGCTGGAGTACACTGAAATCAAATCCACACCATCTGCTCCTCTACCCTTCCTATTTTGATATTTTCATTTCTCTTGACCTTTTGGCTACTTCAGATTCAACTTACTTTTAGGAAACCTAGGATTTAGGAAGTATGTCATGGACAGTCATTTGAAAGTAAGACCAACTCTTCAATGAACATATTTTTATATGTTCAGTTTTTTTCAGAGACAGGGTTTCTCTTTGTAGCCCCGACTCTTCTGGAAATCACACGATAGACCAAATTGGTCTCAAACTCAGATATCCACCTGTCTATGACTCCCAAATCCCGGGATTAAAAGTGTACATCATAACTTCCAGGCCAAAATACTTCTAAAGAGCAATGAGGCTTTCCTTTTATAAGTTGATGCATGATGGTGGAAAACCCAAGAATGGGTTAAAAAAATACAGTGTGTAAAATGGTGTGTGGACAATGAACAAGGAATTGTCCTGCCTCGTCTCAGTCCCAGCTCAGTTACTGGTGGTGTCACATTGAGAAAATCAGTGCATACTTCTATGACTAGAGTTCTTTGCCTATGAGGAGAAAATGAGTCCATTTCCCAAACATTTATTTTAAAGATTAAGTGAATCTTTAGAACTAAAGAATAGGAAACTTATTTTCACTACTGGAACCTGATATAATCTCTATTCTTAAATATTTTTGAATGAGTGTGTATAAAACAATTAAATCAACAATGATAAAATTTCACTCAGAAGTTTATCTAAAATGAGTAATATAAGTCAACATATGTAAAATATTTTTTAAATTAAAGGAATAGCAGTAGCTTGTTTTGACTACAAAAGATGAAAGAAATATATTCATATAATAAGTATGTTTATCAAAAGTACATTGTAGAAACAAGTTATTCATACAATGGAATACTATATAGTTATTAAAGTATGAGTCTATATGAGATGTAAAGATATGAAATAAGCTTCAACATAAACAATAAAGCATTTCAGTTCACAAAATCTCATACTAAGAGTAGAATTTATATTTGCATTTGTGGAAATTTATATAAATGCATATTCACTTGCTTGGATTTATTTCTGTTGCTGTGAAAGATTTATTTTAGTGTAGAATTCTAGGTTATAGTCCACTATTGCCTCGTAGTTCCAGCAGCAGGAACTTGAAGAAAGAGCTGGTCACATGACATTGACAGTTAAGAGCAGAGGGAAGTGAATGTGTACATGTTTAGTGCTCATCCAGCTTTCCTTACTCGTGTACATTCCAGAGCTCAGACCATGTAATGGTGCCTCCTACATTGAGGGTGGGTCTTCCTGCCTCAATTAACAGTGAAGACAAACTCCCACAGACATGCTCACTGGCCAACCTGATCCAGATAATCCCCTCCCTGAGCATTTCTTCCCAGGAAATTCTAGACTCTGGCAAGTCAACAGTTAAGCCTAACCATCACACTCCATCATATCCATCATTATCTTCTTCATAACCATTGTCATTATCACCATCCATGGCAATGGTCAAAACAGGTTGCCCCCGAGGAAGGGAATAGGCTGTGTGGGCTGAGAACTATATACAGACTGATTTTTGTTTTTCGTGTAAGGGAAGTCTATCCTACTTAGAAACTAGCCATTTGTGTTACAAATGGCACCCAAATGTCTGGCAATAATTTCCACATAAACCCTGAGAAAGCTTAAAAAATAGGATTCTAGACAGATAAGATCAGAGTGAAACACAGCTTCTTGATAACTCTGGTAGGCTCTGTCTGCTGGTGGCAAGCAAAGGCATCGCTCCTTTTAAGAAAGACTTTCTGACTCAACATTAGCAGTAACAACCACATGGTAGCTCTTTTAAGAGGCCCTGCCACCAAATACTTAAATAGTATTTATGAGAAGCTAGTGGTATGGTTCTTAGTGGTTGCATGGACCTAGAAACTCTGCAGAGTTGTGGCAATAAACATGGCTCTCACCAATATTTCTGTCATGAAACTAGACTCTCAGGAAGCTAAGGAATGGGGTGGAGGCAACCATTAAAGCTGCCATTTTAATCCTATCCATGCCGCTTAGCAGATTAAAGACTCATGTGGTCAGAACAAGACAGAAATATAGAGTAGAGACAGATTCAGTTGAAAAAAAAACCCTCTAGAAAGTTTACAATGTGCTTAAAAATATACATAGACTTGGGAGAGAAAAGAAAAAGGATAGAGAAAGTCTGATGTGTGATGTCCTTCTATATATATGTTGCTTTTATTGGTTAATGAATAAAGCTGTTTGGGCCAATGGCAGGGCAGACTATAGCCAGGCTGGAAAAGATATATATAGAGAAAGAGTAGGTAGAGTCAAGGAGATGCCATGTAGCTGCCAAAGGAGACAAGACACCAGGACGTACTGGTAAACCACAGCCTCAAGGTGATTCAGAGATCAATAGAAAGCATTAATTTAAGATGTAAAAACTAGCTAGGAATATGCCTAAGTTGTTGGCCAAGCAGTGTTGTAATGTAGTTTCTGTGTGGTTATTTGGGTCTAGATGGCAGGGAAATGAACGAGCAGTCTCTGTCTACAAGTGGTGTCAATGTTGACCAATTACATCCACATAAAACCTGAGAGGGCTTGGAACGAAATTCTAGACATAAAAGAACAGAGTTTAGCATGGATTCTTGGTAGCAGCATTTTCTTGGGTGGGCTCTGTTTGCTAGAGGGAAGCAGAGGCATGATTCCTTTAAGAGAAAGCTTCCTGACTCAGCACTAGCTGCAAAAACTATGCATCTCCTTTAAGAGTCACTTTCCTGGCTAGAACTGGTCCTGTTATGGAGCATTTAAATGGGGTTCTAAGCAGCATGCGGTAACATAGACAGCGGTGAACACACCTCCACCATGTTAAAAGGCCTGGAGAGGTGGAGCCAGTATCCAGAGCCACAGTGACCACACAGCTTACCATTTTAAAAGTGCTCCTTGTCAGAAAAGAATATCAAATATACAACAGGACAGATTTAGACATAAAAAGCCTCTAAGCAAGACACAGTATGTTTAAAAAATGTATGCAGGTTTGGGACAGAGAAGAAAAAGAGTACAGAAAGTTATTAAAAGAAGTAAACAGTTTTAAAAAATTTTTAAAAAGTTTCTAAAGAGACAGTAAAAGTAATGTAAAAGAGTACAGATAGTCATAGATTAAAGGAATAAGGAAAAGAAGCCATGTAAAGATAGAATATACACAGAGAGTCTGGATTATGTTTGTTATTGTGTTTTCTTTGAATTTTTTGACTGCAGAGAGACATTTGATTCTAGGGGCTGCTAAGCTAAACCAACAAATATATTTTAAATGTATCTTGACTTCAAAATTTGAGTCTAAGAATATGCTAGTTTGGAAAAGAGGTTCTGCTTTTGTTTTCACAGAGGATGGGAACCTGTGGATTCCTCCCAGGCTAATGTGCTTTGATGGAACAACCCCCCCCCCCCCCCGCCCGGAAAGGTATCCATGAACCTTAAAAATACTTTGCCCAATAAACAGTAGGAAGCAGTTTGGAGAAAACTATGCCCAAATTCCCCAAATAATAATTTATAAATGTTTATTGACTTGAAAATTTAAGTCAAAATATATGTTACTTTGGAGAAAAGGTTTTGTTTTTTTTTCCCCACAGGAAGCGAGAGGCTGTAGATTCATTCTGGGTTAAGAAAATAGGTTTGATCAAGAAGACTCTATGAAAAATCTCCAATGGGAACAGATGGTCCAGATGATCCATAGTTTCAGAGGACCTCTGTTGCAGTTTCCTTTGAGTTCTACATCCAGAACAGCTTCAACGCTGCTGACTGAGATGATCCAAACTCACAGAATGCTCCAGTCAGGACTTGACCATAATCCTAATTTTTATTAGGTCCCCATAAGATTATCAATACCCCTAATCAGCAGGAAATAGTCTAGAAAATTATGCCCACATTCCCTCCAAAAATAGATTATGAATGTTTGTCTTTGTTTAGAGTGTTGGTTACACATTGTTATGGGTAATCGTCAGGAAAAAAGCTAAACAAAGGAGATTAGACTCAGGATTCTTGGTCTGAAAAAAAAAGGGGAAATACTGTTGAATGCTCTTGTACAGTGTAAAGATTTGTCACTCATATTGGTTTAATAAAATGCTGATTGGCCAGTAGCTAGACAGGAAGTATAGGCAGGGTGACCAGACTAGGAGAATTCTGGGAAGAGGACATGCAGAGATGCAGTCCTCAGCCAGACACAGAGGAAGGGAGATAAGAATGCCTCACTGAGAAAAGGTACCAAGACAAGTTGCTAAACACAGGTAAGACTTATGGGTTAATTTATATTGTAAGAGGTAGTTAATAACAAGCCTGAGAAATAGGCCAAACAGTTTATAATTAATATAAGCCTCTGTGTGTATTTCTTTGGGACTGAACAACTGCAGGACTGGGTGGGACAGAAACTTCCGTCTATACTACTCAGAGTTTTTAAATGTCAGAAACATGGGGCTGGGGAGGGAGTTCAATATTGGAGAGCACATACTGTTCTTGCTGTGGCCCCTAGTCCAGTTCCCATTATGCATGCTGGGTGACTCACAAGCACCTGTCACTCCAGCTTCAGAGGATCCAGGGCCGTCTTTCAGCTTCCTGGGCACTTGTGCTCATGTGTGCAGCCGCCGTCTCTCCCCACAATGCACACAACTAAAAATAAAAGGTAAAAAGTCTTTAGAAAAAGAGAGAGAGCATAATCCAGCCTTTAAGAAGACTTGTTATATAGGGCCGTAGGAGAGGCTGAGTGTATTTCCAAGTATCCAAGGGAGTCACAGAAAAAGCACACATAGAGATCACTGCTTTATATGAGGTAGCGCAAGGCCCTTTACCTGATAAATCCCCTGTAAATTGACCTCCAAAGATTGATTACAGCTCAGCCTTCCACTCCTTTGGCTTGGAAAATTAGATTGAATACCATTATTAATTTTGATTACCAGACTTGAATTTTCTGTGAGCTCATTTAGCACTTCACAATACGACTGTGGAATTCTGTATTCTCAGGAGCCGGATATACTCAGGGTAGACTAGAAGTTCCTACTGTGTGCCAGACCCCCTGATGGATAACTGAGTTGTACATAACAGTAGGTAACCCCTTTACCTCTTCCCTTAGTAGAATTCATTATCTTTGTGCAAAGAAGGATCAGAGTTATGTGATTAAATGATTTAGCTATGGCAACCAGGAATAAATAACACACACACAAAAGAACGAAGTGGGCAGTGCTGTAATTGGTGCTTGACCTCAGAGAAACCTAATATCTATCTTAGAAGCCTTTGGAGGGTGATCAACCCTAGATACCATCTCAGCTTGTGCCGTTCCTTTTATGCTGATGAAGATGATATGGTTCAAAGGGAGGAGAGAGACACCCATCCCACAGGAAACAGTTTAGCATGGACCATGCTCTAGGCCTGCAGATGCTTATCCTGGGTGTCTTCTGTCTTTGTGCTTTGACTTCTTCCTAAATATGAATCCTGACAGTACTGTTATTCTTGGATCTAATATTATAGAAGTAGAAACTGCCTCTCTGCTCTGGGAACCTTGCATTTTGAGTCTCCATAGTTTTAGTTCACAGCATCACCTGTAGACTGTGGTAGTGAACTCCTGAGTTGCAGGAATAGTTATTTTCAGCTGTTTCTGTTTCACCTCTTGGGAGACAAGGTCTCACTTTGTAGCATAGGCTGCCCTGGAACTCACAATGCAGCCAAAGGTGACTTCATACCTTTGGTGATCCTCCTGCCTCAGCTTCTTAAGTGCTGGCATTCTAGGAGTCAGCCACCGTGCCCAGCTCCAGCTGCTGGTTTTTATAGATAATAATTTCCAACTCTCTCCACGGTAGATTCGATATATTTTCTAGAAAAGATTGAGTCTTTTATTTGCTTTGGACTTTATAGATTTCTTTGTTCTGTCCCAGGCATGCTGGTGGTACTTAATCTGGCTTACCTAATTGAGCAATGGCCTGTCATCTATTTAAGACCTGTACAGGAGGCAGCAATTGTGCTGCTTAGAGGTTTAGATATCACCAGAAGAATATGAAGTACAAGGCTCCACATTGGAAGGTGGCAAGTTTTTTTTTTTTATTTTTTTATTCTGGCTAGAGTGGATGAGCACGTGTGCTTCCTCCCTTTTGCTGTGGGAAGAATGGCTCTCATAGGTGCTACTTGCATTATTTTGCTACACTGTGTAGGAAATGCAAAGCGATTTTATACATGTGATGAAGGTTCTAGCTTGACTTTGAATTTATAAAAGGGAGATTATCTGAGCAGAATTAATCTAATCAGGAAGGCCTGTTAAAGGAAGGCTTAGGACAGCTCAAGGGTTAGAGAGCACCTCCTTGGGGCCTTGAGTTACACTGTCATGAGGAAATGAATTCTTTCAACAGCCTCGTGATCATCACAAAGGATCCCCGAGTCCAGATGAGACTGCAGCCTCCCCACACCCCCTAGACCTTAACTGCAGTTTTAGGGGAGCCTGAGCAGAGGCCCTGGAGGGCTCACTTTTCCGCCCTACAGAAAAAACAACTGGTGAGAGGAAAGGGTTTGAAGGCTCCCAAGTTCGTTGTTCTGTATTACACAGCCCAGAAAAATCAACCACAGTCCTCCTTCTGGAGAACGGCTATTTAAACTCCATGTGTGGCTAGCTACAGGGTCAACATTTGGCTTCTCTCATTTGATCCTTCATTAAACTTACATATGTATTTTCAAGGAAGAATCTTCAAAAGCTAGACTCTATACCACTTACATACTACTGTATGATGTTTGATGAGGTGCTTAAATTCCTAAGCCACCCGCTGATCTGTCTGAGATGGACGTAGGAGTAACTGTAGCTGGAAAGTCAGGTGACATGCCAAGAGGTGCCAACCAATAAGCAGGCCGGAGAGAGGCTTCTACAAACAGAACCATTGCCTCAGAATATTATGGAATGTGTGAGCAGTTACGGTGGGTTAGTAGGAGAACTGATAGGTTTGTGTTCATTCTATTTCTAGTATTTGAGGGCTTTGTGAGCTTAGATAAGCCACTAAATTATTCTCTCTGCCTCCTCCTCCTCCTCTTCTTCACTTCTGAAGACTGCGTGCAACAATTTTAGACTAGTGTCCTTAACTTCTTGCTTTCATCTTGTCTAAGACAGTCTCTTGTTTACAAATTTTGGGGTACCCTTTCCTGCTGACCACTTGAATTCTCTTAACCATGGGAAGAAACTGAAGACTGTGTTTCATTGGGAATGGAGACTTTCCAGGTGACAAAGAAGCAGTGGAAAATTTCCATTTCTTTTTCAAGAGCAAAATGTCACCCATTCTGCTTTGAGGAAGAATAAAGAAATTTGAATAAAATGTCAGTTTCCTTCTGAACTAATTTGGGAGTCATAATGACATGCACAATCTAGGCTGAACACATGAATATTTATAATTAAAAATGAAATTCTCCCCTTCCCCTCTCATTGTGAATGGAACATAAATCCCCAGGGACATTCTGGGTCAGAACTGTTCATTTTAAGAAAGAGTCTAAGCTAGAGTGGTAAAATAAACTAAGCCAAACCCAAAGCAGAAAAACCCCACCCTGCAGAGCAGGTTTCAGATGAGGGCTTGGGTGAGATGCTGTGAAGGATAGCATCTAAGTTGCCCTCTCAGCTCGGTTTCTATCAGGAAGACATCTCGTTGGGAAGATATCCAGGATGAGACCTGGCTACCTGCTCCCCTTCTCCTGACCTGGCTTTGGCCATATTTTTCAGCTTATACACGTATTTTATTGCTCAAATACATAAAATTCCTCTTTATACAACAGAGTGGGCAAGTCATGCCTCACATATATGAAACAGGGCAGCATGATGTACGCCAAGCGGGGAAATACGGCATCTGCGGGATTAGCTGTTAGCTGGTAGTTATTAGGTCCATATTATAAATGAGCATTCTGAGACTGAGAGATGTCATGCTTGCCTGTACGTGGTGACAGAAGATTTATTCCCTTAATTAGAATTTTTAATTTTTATTTTTAATTAAAGTGTCTCTTCAACATTCTTTCCTTACACTCAGCACTGACGGAGACACCCGCTCTGTTGTGGAGGAGAAATGAGCAGGTTGTAGGTCTGGACTGTGTGGCCTTCGATAAGACTCCAATGTCTTATTCAGGTTTAGACAATTTCATAGTTGAACTTGATGACAGTTAGGGAACATTTTCTAGCATGGAGTTTTGTGGCAAAGATTCCTCTCCTGTCCATGCCCCAGTTTTCCAAACTTTATGAAGCTGTTATTATTCATTTCTTTGGACTCCCTGGAGGGAATTGCTTAGGGGAGAAAAGCCAAGGCTTTTGCCAATTAGAACTTCTCACCCTAAATAATGTCTCCTTTTCTCTCACATGTGGGGAGAGAATGACTCCTGCTTCCCCTTGGCTAAATCCGGGTGTTTCTAAAGAAACCTGTTCTAGATTATTGAGTCTAATCAAGATGGCTCTTCCTCTACTGAGAAGGGGGAAAGTTTGCTAGCTCAGAAAGCTCACCCGTTCTCCCAGAAGTCATGGGGTTTCTTCCCTTTTTCTCTGGAGTTAATGGCTCCCTCCTGTTACAGAGCTGTGATCGACTTTCCTGGACACCACCCACATCCATTATCTCAGTGACAGTGCCTTAATTGAAATGACATCTTAGAATTATTACTTTAAAATTCATTGTTTAATTCAGTAAATTTAGTATTAATTAACGCCAACTGCCCTGGTGTTTTGGTCTCTCATTTGTCACTTGCTTAGCTTGTGGAGCAATGCAGGAAATGAGAAGTCTATTTCATTTTACAAGACTTACTTTGTTTTGCAATTCAGATTGGCTATTGGGGCAAGAATGGAATTTGCAATGGCTGAGTATTTTGCAATGATCATGCACTTGGAGAAAAGAAAGAGAAGGAAGAAAGGAATTGGTGGTGGATGAAGAAGAGGAGGAGCAGAAGGAAGGGGAAGAGGGGAAGGTAGAAGGAAAAGACAACAAAAATAAAGAGGAGGATGAGGAAGAAGAAGAGGAAGAGGATGAGGGTGAGGACAAGGAGAGCTGGTTATCAGATTTCGCTCTGTTGGTGAGCCTCAGTACCAGAGGAGACACCGTGAGTTGAGGCTGGGACATACAAGTGTCAGTAGGGGTTCTTCGGGTAAAGTCAGTTAAATGCTTTGAAGACTTATTTCATTAGCATAATGTTCAAAATAAGACTGTGTGCATATGTGTTTCCCTGTGCAGGAATACCAGTATGCAAATATAATCTTTTTTCTAGCCTCATGGGAAAATGAAATGCTATAGTTAATTGGGTATCAACATAATCTGTTATCATCAACTTGTTAATGTTTCCTATGAATTAGGTGATGCCAGCAATGTAGATATCAAGTCTTGGTGGTTAAATATAGCCTTTTGTCTTAGGCTAGCTGCCCCAGAGATCCCAGGTAGTAATTCGGGAGTAAATAGTTGTTCCAGAGACATCTTATTCTCTTTTTATACACAATGATGTTGCTGATAACACTACTGCACATGGGTTAAGCAGTACAGAAAAGAAATGTATTTTGTTTCCAGTTTTGATCAAAACTTTCTTACTTCCAGACCTCTCAGTGCTGCAGGGACCATGTGAGGACAGTACACATGCCTGTGTGTTCTGCTTTCCATTCCTTTCCTTTTAACACTGTTAGTAGTCACAGTCATTCATTCAGTCCCCACTCTGAAGACCCTATCTCATCCTCATGACCTCCCGAAGACTGCAACTTTAAGCATCATCATCTGATAGGGTGTCCATCTTCTGAATACTGAACCATGGAGATTAAACTCCACTATGTGTTTCAGAAAGAAAAACATGGGTCTAAACCAGAGTAAGAGAAGATTAAAACAAGCATTCTGAAGATGAGACATGAGAGGGAAAGGGGGTTGAAGAAGGACACAACTTTTTGCATGTTATGACCTGGGCAACTGGGGACCATTCTTCTGGGGACCTTGAGGAGATGGTGAAGAGTCATTTTAGTGTGTTACATGAGGGTTGGAAAAACCGAGTATTTGTCCCTCAATTCCCATTGGTTACTACTGAGAGCTGATCCTAGGACACGAATATGCTCCCCTAGCACTGTCTATGTACCAAAAATAACTTCCTTGGGCTTGCTTTAAGTTGCAACAGGAATGTCCTGGGAAGACAAGAGCCAAATGACATAGGCAGAACACTGACAGCATCTACATATGTTCAATAATTCATGGCTAGTTAGGTTCAAGTACCAGCTAAGGTTAGAAACAGGTGGGTGTGAGATCAGAGGCCAGATTGCTTAGGAGTCACCATTACCATAATTTCATGCATCTCAGACAGGCAGCTTGCAGGTGTGAAGTGGATATGGCTAGGGTTTCATCCATGTTCTCATCACTGGGCCAACACCCATCTCTGCTGCCACATTGGTTAATAACATACCGTAGCTTTCATAAAATCTATAGAAAGTTTCCTTTGGCCAATAAGGACCGTTTGGCCAAGAGGTTATACTCCCAAAAGCATAGCCCAGGGCCGGTGATGCGGGGCTGTGTGAGAAGTCTAACACTGTGTGAGAAGGTTGCTGTTCTAGCAGCAGCAATCCATATTTACCCTCATGGTACTTAGGTTCTTATGCCCCTTTGGCTTCCTCTACTACAGTGACCAATAACCCTACAAAGATGCCTGTTTACTGCATTCTAGCAGTCTCACAGCTCCTAAAAAGTCTACTGGACACTTAGTGGAGTGGGTGAGTAAACAGAAAGCATGGCATTTTATAAAGACCAAGAATGAGCAATGTTAGTGTAAAGGCACCATATTCCTAAGACAGAGAACCTCTGTAAATGAGGAAATTGCCTTTGTTTTATGGATACAGGTGACAGGTTCTAATTGGTACCATGATTGACTTGGAGAAATGCCTGGGAAAATAGTAAATCTCATGGGGTTTGTCTATGAGGGTGTGTCCCACGTGGATTACCTGAGAAGGGAGTGACTACCCTGCAAGGAGGAACTGATGGGATGAAAGTGGAGAAAGGGAGACGTGAAGACAAACTCTCTCTCTCTCCTTCTCCATATATGTGTGCGCACACATATATGTATAGACAAGCACTCTCCGTATATGCGTATATGTGCAACACACAACAGTGAAACTACTGCCCAATAAGGACCCTGAAGCTCAGAGCCCCTCCTCAGCTTGTGCAAGATGACAGTTTGTTGATTCGTCCATTTGGGATTGGAATCAAGGCTTTCTGGATCCAGGAATCATCTGTTATCTCATGTGTCAAAATGTCTCACACATATAAGACATCCTAGCTTGTGCTGAATGCAATCCTGACATGAGTAGAGGTTGTAGGTGTGACATCCCATTGATTTCTGTGGATCCTAAGTCACCAGTTGTCAATAGGTTTGGCCAATGTGACATTGGAGGTGTGTTCTGGTTCCTTCCATCTCTAGCAGTCTTATGACCCCTAGGTCACAGTAAGAATTCCCAGGTGTGGTAATGCTGTCTGATTGGTAGACTGGAGTGACACATGTCTGTGCAAGGTCTTTAGGACTCTTTGCTCATAGAGGTTGGTCACCTTGACTCTCTTGTCCAGCTTGTCTCTATCGTCTCTTATTTGTAATCTAAAGAGCCTATAGCACCTCAGAGCCAGTGGCCTGCATGCCCTCAGTCCTGATATGGTGTCAAGGAAGATTCTTCTACCTCAGGTCCGGTTGAATGCACACTTTCAGACCAACAGTAAGGGGCTGGGGGATGGCTTGGTTTTGCATGAAGTGTGAGCATGAAGGTCTGAGCTTGATTTCCAGAAGCTGTGTACAAAGAACTGGGTGTGGTAGTGTGTGCTGGAGAGCTCAGCACTGGGGACGTGGAGCCAGGTGGATCCCTGGGACTCACTGGACAGCTAGCCTCTCCTATTGGCGAGTTCTAGGCCAGTGAGAGATTCTTTCCCAAAAACTCACAACAGCTCCTAAGGAAAGACATCAAAGGTCATCTTCTGGTTTCCATATGCCTCTGCATGTAGATCATACAGATGTACACAGACCTATGTGCATACACACACACACACACACACACACACACACACACACACACGTGTATGCGCGCTTGAAAAAGACAAATAAAAAGGAAGTCTCCTGGTGCAGCTTCCATGTCTACCCCTGGGGAAGAGGAAGGTGCCTGTGGAGAGGGATATATCACACAATAAGGGGTCATTAAAGTATGTTAGGAAGTTGTTGTATTTGATTTATGCTTTTAAATTTAATTTGAATTCCACATATGTATGCTGAATACCTACCAAATAATAGTTCCCACACTAAGCCTTGAGGCGATTACGAAGAAAAAGATGTTGTCTGGCTCACTCCTCTTAAGGGGCCTAGCATACAAAAGCTGTCCTAGAATTAGGACTAATTAATCATTTCTGTATACAACCCTGGGAGCCTAGAAAGGCAGTTGGTTAGTTCTGCCTGTAGGGTGTGTGAAGATGATGCTAGAGGATGAACACAGCGTTGATGGACAAGGAAAGACACTGGGTCTGCTTATCATTTGTGCTTGTCTCGGGTTGTCAGCTTGGCACACACAAGAGTCATCTGGAAAGAGAGAGGGAACCTCAGTTAAGGAATTACCTCTCTCAGATTGACTTCTGGGTATGTCTGTGGGACATTTTCTTGGCTACTAATTGATGTAAGAGGGCCCAGGTTATTGTAGAAGTGCCACTCTGGACAGGGGGTTCTGGGTTGTATAAGGAGCAGGGTAAACAAACCATGGGGTGCGAGCCTGTAAGCAGCACCCTTCCATGTCTCTGCTCTGGTTCCTGCCTCTGGGCTCCTGCCTTGAGTCCCTCTGCCTTGGCTCTGACATAGAAGGGTAAGCCAAATAAACCATTTCCTCCTGAGTTGCTTTTGGTCTGTGTTTATATCACAGCAACAGCAGTAAAGTAGGGCACCTTTATCTGCAGTAACAGAAAGCAAGACACAGCATCTCTTAGCTATTTTCCTACAATAGAGTTTTATTTCTGTGTTAGCACACATAGACTAACTCTCTCTTTCCCTCCCCCCCACCGTCTCTGAAATATCCAAGGGAGAAAACTATCTTTCATGCTTTGTAGGACTCTAACTATGGAATAAATTAGCCCCTAGTTTTCTGTGACTTAAAGGGCCACTCCCCACTCCCTGTGACATAGCTAAAGTCACACAACTTCACTATTCTGGTTTTTTTGGAGGGGTGTACTATCATGATTATCATGCGGCAGCCATCCGGATTAAACAGGTTCTGATGTCGATTCATGGTAAGGGCTGCTGAACTAGACTGCTTCCACAGGAGGGGCTCAGTTACACGGGCCCAGGCTGCGTTTGAGCGGAGGAGAGGTATAGAGTTTCTCCCCATTAGGATGATTTATAAAACCTGTCACTCTGCACTTCTGCAGGTTCATTTTAAAGGGATTTGGTCGGATTCTGTTTGTTAGCAGGGAAGGAAGAGAACAATATTGCCCTAGTTTTCGCTGTGGAGAGTAACGGGAAGTGACAGCCCAGAGGCATGCTGGAATAGTGACAGCAGGGACACCCGCTGGGAAATGAGAGGAGGAGAGTGATCCTCATTGAACACCTGCTTTGTTTCGAGCACAGTTCGAGGTGTGCTCCGTGCATTGTTTCACTCATTCCGCAAGATAAAATGAAATTATTGCACACAAGTCCACGGGCACACGCTCTACTGGCGTTAGGGCATAATTAATATTTTCTTTCCGTCTAAGGGAAAGATTCATTACAGGGACCATTTCTCGCTTTGTGTGACCAGATGCTAATTTGTGCCGACGCAGTGGGTCAGTTTTCTTATACTCGCAGCTTTGAAGTGGGAAGAAGCAAGGCACAAAGCAGGTGGCTGGGTTCGTGGGAAGAGAAAATGAGCGTGTGTGCCTGGAGGGATTAGAGTTCTGTTATCAGTTCTTGCTTTGGCTTGCAACTCCAGGCTCGCTGGCACAGCAGCCCAGGCTGCACTGGAAGAGAGGCCCCGCTTCTGTTCTGCCCTCCACTCCGTTTCAGCAATAAAGAAGTACAGGTGTGGGCTTGGCTCGCCCCTCTGGAAAAAGAAAGTCATTTCTTGTCCTTTTTAGGGTTTTCCCCCAATATTTTCCTTGATTTTTATGAACATACTATAATTGTACATAGTAATGCATTTCATTATAATATTTAATGTTTGAAAGACACTTTATCTTTAAAATTTGTGTGTATACATGTGGGTACGGGTTTGTGTACGTGTGTACAGCACCTGCAGAAGCCAGGAGAGGGCGTCAGATCCTCTGGAGCTGGAGTTACAGGTGGTTGTGAGCCATCTCATGGGGTTCCCCTGGTCCTCTGTAAGATGGGTACACACTCTTGACCAACGAGCCTCCTCTCCAGTCCTTCAGTATGACATTTTCATAAACATATATAATATATTTTGACCTCCCTCATGACCCATGTGTACCTCATCCCCACTCGTGTTGATATCACCATTCTTCTTCCCAGCAGGAGGTCCCTTTCTACTCTCTCTCTCTCTCTCTCTCTCTCTCTCTCTCTCTCTCTCTGTGTGTGTTGTTCCAATGAGTTTTTTCAGGGTTGGTTACAGGGGCATGGATGAGGGTTTATTTATAGAAGCATGGACAATTTACCAGGGACCCTCTCCCCTCCCTAGTCACTATTAGCTGCTTATATATCCTCAGGGAGGTGTAGGTCCCCAGGACCCCTATTTTCCATACTGGCGGAATGTTGACAGTCCCATCTTGTGCACGTTTTCTATCAGCTGTTTACTCTGATCCAGACTCGTAGGGCATTTAAAAGTCACGTTGCCTTAATTTTGAACACACTGAGACCAATTATTGTATCCAATTCCATCAGCTAATCTAGCCCTACTAGACCTCTCTGGACCTCAGCCTGGGCTTGGGAAATGATCTGCCGTTTTAGAGACTGGTCAGCATAAAATGTCCTCACCCAAGTGACCTGTCCTCAGGATTCCGCCTAAAAATAGTGCAGCCAAATCACTTTCTTACCAAGGGAGCAAGTGGCTGACTTGCTACGTTTTGTATCCTGAGGAGGATTTGATTGGATGTGTCACTGTGTCTTTCGCCACGCACTCTTCCCCAGGGCAGAAGCCAAAGGTGGTACTGAAGATTGGGTTTTGCCTCATATAGACGTAGAAAGAGGAGCTTTGAGGGCAGAGGTGGGCTCTAGTTGCTTCTTACCTTGTTTTTTTTTTTTTTTAGTAATTTTATTAAATTATAAAAAGTTTCCATTTACGCCCCTCCTCCCAACGCCCTCCCACTCCCCCCCTCCCTCTCCTCCTCCCTCTTCGTCCCCAAGGGAAGTCAGAGGAGGGAGCTGAACTCTCTTCAGCTCCCTCCTCTCTTGCCTGGCTGATAATGGCCGTCCTACCTCTAAACTCTGCTATGTTTAGAGCCCTTCATGAAAAGCATCATGCTTTAAGGATGGCAGGTTCATTGTGAAGGGTCCCACAGGCTCATATGTCTAAACACTTGTTCTCCAGGCAATGGCATTGTTGGGGAAGGTCATGAAAACTTAGGCAGAGGAGTCTCACTTCGGGGAGTAGACCTACAGTGAGGGTAGGCCTTGAGGCTTTATAGTCTAGCTACACTTCCGCTTACTCTCTGCTTCCTGAGTGTGAGTGCAATGTGACCAGCCAGCCTCTTGCTCCTGCCACCATGTCGTACCTGCCTGCTGCCATGTCTTCCCCCCCTCATGATGAATTCTATCCCTCCAAAGTTGTAAGCTAAAGCCACCCTTTCTCCCTCAGCATGCTTTGGTCAGGGTATTTGAACACAGCAACGAGAAAGCATCTAAGATAGCAGGCTTCTTTTGGGGAAGTATCACTCTCTCACATGACACCTTTAACCCTCACGTGGTGGTCAGCATTTGTTTTCAGAAGGCTTTCCTCGATTCTGTCTTACTGGATATGACTTTAAATCTCACGATCATTTAGGACCACATGAAATATGATGTCATGGTCTCTTGCATGAGCAGTGATAAAGGGAGCAGATCTTTTTGAGTCAGAAGTGGGCGTGAGTTGCAGCTGGCCATTTTCCAAGTTCAGTGGCCTTGGACAATGTGTCTGACCTCAGGAGTCTCAGTTGCTGCCCTCCAGAGGAATGCAATAATGTTCAGCATGGTGCTCATTACAATGACTGGAAAGGCAGATCCCCAAAACATGTCTCCACATGTGAATTCAGCCCTCATCAGTGTTACCTGGGGCAAAGGCTTTCACAGATGTTATCACAAGGAAATTATCCTGGGGAACACAACTCGAGAAGAGACGAGTGTTCCTACAATCAGCTTGCAGATGAGCTTGGTCTTGGAGGAGAATGCAGTTGAGAACAAAGTCAGAGATGGCAATAGTGTGACCACAGGTGAGGGAATCCAGAAGCCACTGGAAGCAATAAGAAACCTGCAGTGGTTTCTCTCTAGACTAGATCCTCTAAGAGACTTGTCTCAGGTGAGTAGCTTACTGTGGAATTCTGGGGTCCAGAACAAAAGAGATCACTCTTTTGTGTTCTCAACGACTGCGATGGTTTATATTGATTGCCAACTTGACAGAATCTAGAATTGTGTAGGAGAGAAGCCTCTGGGCGAGGCTGTGAGGGCTGATCTTGATTGGGTTAACAGAGATGGGACCCACCCTAAAAGGAGGTGGCACTATCTAATGGGCTGGGTTCCTGGACTCCATAAAATGGAGAAAGCCATCTGAACATAAACATTGCTGTTCTTTGTTTCGTGACTGCAGATGCGTATGAACAGCTGCCTCAAGCTCTTGCCACTCTGACTTCCCTGCCGTGATGAACTGTACCTCGGAACTATGAGCTGGAATATGATCTTCTCCTTTGAGATACTTTTCTTAGGTGTTTAGCACAGCAACGGGGAAAACTAACTGCAACTACCAGCTCTGTGGTACTTTGCTACAGACATAAATCTTTGTTAACTTGGCTCTAATAAGTGATTATGCTATACCGCCACCTGTCAATCCCAGGCACCTGTGAGTTCTCCTAGGGCAGGGAGTATTTCTTGCCTTTCAGAACTACCCACTTCTGGGTTTGACTCAGTCTCGGAAATGAATATGCTCTGTGAATGCTGAGAATATATTTCTAATTTATTCTCTTAACTGTTCCTGGAGCTGAGATTTTATCAATCAAAAGAGAGTGAGGAAAACAGAGGAGGACTTAGGAGAAGAATCCACTGCCTGCATTTTGAGAATTAATGCTCCAAAGTTTTGCTCTTTTATTCATCTATTATGTGTCTCAGAGAGCCAGGAGAGGGTGAATGCATAATTTAGATCAGAGACCACGGGATTGCTCTCATTTTTCTTTAACCATCAATTAGCATCTCCCAGGTGCCTTCTCTCTGCAGCATAGAGCTGTCTTGGACTCCGTATTTAAGCCCCTTAACTGATGAACAACTTCTTCCCGTGACTCACATCTGCCTCTAGTGGGGTAGGACTGTGCCCATAGCGCTCAGTGGGCGTCCATGTCAGAATAAGTTCAATCAGCCTTACAACTGTATGTAAAATGTACATGCACAACAGGAGAGGGGAGATTATTCCATTAAGATGTTTGCTTAATAGGAATTTTCTAGAACTGTGTGAACAGTTCATTTGTGCATCATGTATTTGTATGGTAGCCATGACAGTGACTAAGGAAGAAGAAAGTGAGAAAAGAGATTGTAAGTAAAAACAACAGCCATAGCAATATCACAGACATCTTCAGGGCCAGTCGTGGAATGAAGAAGGATGTCACCGTGATGGGTGGAAATGATATCTCTCATATCCTTTGGTTATTGAGTTGTAATAAAGAAAATGGACCCCATGATATGTCATCTCAGCCTATGGGGGAAACAGACATGTAACACAAACAGGCTAGTGTTGAAGAAAACCAGAATTGAGTTATTAAGGACAACAGAGGTACGGGCCTGGCAGCCGGATGAGTCATTCAGGAGTGCTCGGCTGTGGATAGAGGTTGACATTGATGGCTCCTTATGTCCTTATAAGAACCCCAGATTTCCATAAAGTGAAGGAGCCGGAATAGAGCAACAGAAGAAAAGGCATTTACAGCCACTGGAAATCCTAGATCCCCTGTAAATGTTACTTCATTTATTTTCCCCAGCAAGCTTAGAGAGCTAGTACTGTTGTTTGATTAGACAGATAAGGCAAGTGACCTCGGAAAGATTCAGTAACTTCCTGAAGGTCATGGAGGTGTCAGATCGAGGAGGGGAATCCAACCATGTCTGTCTGTGTTCAAAATCTAAAAGAGACCCTGAAATTTCCCCACACAAGTAGTTTCAAATAGCTTTATCATGCTCTGCTCCAAGTGAGGTTATTCATACACTTCCTTTACGACAATCTAGTGATTTGTATACATGTTATTGGCACGTTTGCAAGTTGTCATGCAACAAAA
This sequence comes from Myodes glareolus, assembly GCF_982192425.1. Classification (NCBI taxonomy): domain Eukaryota; kingdom Metazoa; phylum Chordata; class Mammalia; order Rodentia; family Cricetidae; genus Myodes; species Myodes glareolus. Next base: position 11,146,913 of record NC_142029.1, read on the forward strand.
CAACACATGCATTGCAATGTAACCCACATGTCTAGCTCTTGTCAGTTACAAGTTTGAATAGGGTAAGGTTGGGGCATGATTACCACTGTTTTCTCTAGGAGAGCACCCAGTACCCATCTCCAGGTAGGACAGGGATCAGTAGCAGCTGTCTTAAGTTGTAACTCTTTCTGTGTTTCTTTATTTTTCTGAAATAACTCATCATACTGTTCTATTTGTCACTTGTCAAGGAAATCAATATAGTCTAGACTTGTGACTTTGCCAGAGCTACATTGGGCAATCACAGGCAAAGGGGGGTTTGCAGTGGAGCGGGGAACAGACAGAAGGACCTGGGTCTCTGGGAGAGGGTGATATTCAGGAACTTATCTCTACCACAGAGGGCTAGAAATCCCGTGAGTCTAAGATAGGTCCCCCTTGCACAAGAAGGGGCTGTGAGGAAGAAAAGGAAGGCATTTTCAAATTAGAGGCACCGATAACTGTTTGCTGATGTTTTAGTGTTACAATTTTTATTTAAATATGCTAACTCTATGCAGTGATTCTCACGGTATCTTCACATCTGTATATAATGTGATGACATTATATTATTCATGCCCTATTATCCTCTATTCTCCCCTTTCCACTTTGGATTATTTTCTTACTATTTACAATGAGCTCTCTTTCTGTTTTCCTGTTAGCGTGTATGTGTGTGTTCCTAAGAGTTTAATTAACATTGTTTACATGAGCATGGGCAAGGGGTTTTTTAGATTAATGAGGAAGCTTATCAATGGCTACATCACTGAAGAAAATGTCTCCCCCTCCCTTAGCAACCATTAATTGTGTAGGGATCCTCATGGAGAGGTAGGGTTTTCTTGAGTTAGTCCTCAACTCGTGGTCTTTAGAGGGTTAAATAAGATGTGAAGCTTTGTGATGCCATATAGTACCCAAGTCTCTGGCAGAAAGGAGACTGTGAATGAGTGGTAACTATTACAGAAACCAAGGAGGAAGGAGAGAAAGCGACATCCTCAGCCACAGCACAGGCACCTTCAAGGCCAGGAGCAAAAAGAAATGGCCTGTCAGCATGATGGCTAGAAACGATCATCTCTTTCATATCCTTTGGCCATTAGGTTGCTTCATTCATTCAAACATTTATCAAGGAACAAACATTGCATGTTGGGAAATGGAGACAAATGAAGAATGGTTTTCCCCTGCAGGACTTCAGAGTCTAGTTGGGGAGACAGATGTCAACACGTAATTGCCATGTAGGTTGCCGGATGCCTCCTGAGAGAGGAGGGAGGCACAGTTCTGGTGATGCTTTGCCTTCCATGAGCACAGGGCCCATCTGTGTTTGTATGCAGTTCTGTCTCTTGTGCTCACAGTAGCAAACACACGAGAAGGTCCCACCTCCCATCTCCTGAGAGTGTCACTTGAATGAATAAATGCTGGAGGGAAGAGCTGATGTATCTGCGCGGATGCTCAGAGAAATCATCTGTGAGATGAAATGGAATGCTAATGTTTGCTCTGGGAAGTGGAGTAGGGGTGGATGGAGGAGGAGTGTGTGTGTGTGTGTGTGTGTGTGTGTGTGTGTGTGTGTGTGTGTGTGTCTGTGTGGTGGTGGTGGTGGTAGAGAGAGAGACACCTAGTCACAGAATCACAGGGGAAAGTGTATAAAACATACTGAGTCACTGAAGTGCAGGAGCCTTCAAAGGTGAGGAAGCATTCAGGAGTGGTTGGAGCACGAGGGTCCCTGGGAATGTGTGTAGGTGTCAAACAGTGGCAGATTAAAAGAGAAGCCATTTCCACTGATTGATGAATCTCTTCATTTCAGAGAGATCCACTGGGTTTTACATGTCAAGGCTGTCACCACACTTTGGTGAGAGCCCATTCAGCATGTCAGGCAATGTCCCCTCAGGCTCATGGAGTTTGCATCTTCATGGGGGTAGACAGCAAAACCCTTGAATGCAGTTATGCATTCGTAGCATCTTCGGTTGTCATTAGTAACAGAAGGACTGTAAATTCTGGGAGTGTGCATGGACAGCAAGGCAGGAAGCATATGGAAGAGGCACACATATGGAGGCTGATGACTTCATTCCCTACACTCTGAAGGTTTGGGTTTGGGTAGCCAGGCTGCATACCCTTCCAGGTCTCTACTTGAGTTTCTGGCCTGTGGCCTCCATCTGGAATCTGGTGCCTGGGGCTTATGATTGCATTAGTGACTTTGCAAGGTTTTCTGAGACTCATTTACCTTCATGTATAATGTGTGTATGTGTGTGTGTAGTCATTATTTTACCCATTAAAAAGAATAATTAGGGCTGGCACAGTTACTTAGTTGGTATTACAGATTGAATATGAACTGCCCCCTATAGTTCCATGGGTTCACGTGCTTGAACACTTGATCCCCAGCTTGAACACTTGATCCCCAGCTGGTGCCTCTGTTTGGGAAGCTTCCAGAACTTGTAGCATGTGGAACTTCCATAGAGAACGTGGATCAGCTTCAGAGCAAGTGGGTCACCTTGAGGCTTTAAAGCCACACCTTGCTTCCTATTTACTCAGTGCTTCCTGAGTGAGGATGCATTGTGATCAGCCAACTTTCTGTTCCTGCCACCGTGCCTTCCCTGTTACCATGGGATCACCCTGCCTGTTGCCATGTCTTCACCTCCTCAATGGACTCTCTTCCTCTGGAACCCTAAGCCAAAAGAAATGCTTTCTCCCCTTAGTTGTTTTTCTCAGGGAATTTTACCAGAGCAGCAGAAAAAGAAATCAAGGCAGTCTGTTTGGGCCTTGCCAGGCAAGCATGGCATCCTGAGTGCAATCCCCAGAACACACATAATAAAGCTTGGCATGGTGGTATACACTTATAAACTCAGCACTGGGAATGCAGAGACAGGTGGACCATGAGTTCACTGTCCAGTCAGCCTAGCTGAAGGGGTAAACCCTAGACCAGAGAGAGGCTGCTTCCAAACAAAACAAAACCAACCAACAGAAATAAAGAACCAAAAATAAGGTGAATAGCATCTAGGGAGCAACACTTGAGATCTCTGGCCTCTACATACACATGCACACACACACACACACACACAGACACACACAGAAACACACATACACACACACATACACACACACACACACACACACACACTCACACCCCCACAGAACAACCACTGATTTATTACTAATTGCGATTTATCCACGTTAAGGAAATATATTGCAGTACACATGAGCATGTCTGCTAACCATCATTCCAGCTTAGAAGAGGGCAGACTTTTCCTATTCCTTAAAAATGGATGATGCTTATTCTATTTCCTGTTTTGGATACAAGAAAGCGCTGTGTGTTGTCTCTAGGGAGCTCTCTGGGGACTGGCTGCGGAGGATGGTGCAGCGGGCCCCCCACACCTCTTGCTTGTTATAGTTGCTGTAGTATTTAATCCTCATCCCAAGGAAGGAATGAATAACGAGGCTGAGTTTTAAAGCATTAATCACGTTAAATCCTTTTGGGCCTAAGTAGGTGTAAATAACTAGAAGAATGCCATAATTAGATTTGGGATCTCTTCTCCTCTGTTGTATGGTGCGAAGCGTCAGGTCATTGGCAGGAAACACAAGTCACACTTTCTTTGACAGAATAAAATCTGAGTCTTTTTCGTGATTACTGGCAATGGCACCATGGGATTCAAATCAACCTTTTATGTTCTTCAGAGGTTTGCTGACAGCCAGCCTTACGTTCTTGGTCTTCAGGTTCTCAAATTCCACAGCAGAGCATCCCACTTCCATTTCCCCATCTCTAAATATTTTGTCACAGGAAGGTTGAGGATGCAGACTCCGGGTTTCTCAACCCTCTACTTCCTACTTTGTCATCCTTGTCTTTGTTCTCCACCTCTTCCTTCATTGGTCCTTCCCATCACCTATCTACATGCTCAAAATTATTTATTATATCAAAGAAATAGAAGTTTGCTAATTGCTAGTGTCTTTCCTTCCTTCAGCATCCTTTCTTTTCCTTGCCTTTGGAATCTTGTGGCAGTGCTGACTGGCTTTCACCATCTGCTCTCTCTCTCCCTCCTCTTCCATTCACTTTATAGATGTTTTCCCATAACCACACCCAGCAGAGACATTCTTTCCTGGTTCTTCTGATGATCACTTCCATTCTCTTTCTTGGTAGCATTTCACACTGCTTGCAAGTTTTCTCTTCAGTTGGCCACCAGTTATGCTCCCACCCTCGTGTGGGAAGTTCTTCTGTCTATGTACTGCTTTTATTGGTTAGTGAATAAAGAAACTGCCTTGGCCTGTTGATAGCTCAGAGTAGAACTAGGCAATGAAAATCAAACTGAATGCTGGAGAAAGAAGGTGGAGTCGGTGAGAAGCCATGGGGCTGCCACCAGAGACAGACATGCCAAAACTTTGCTGGTAAGCCACAGCCATGTGGCACTACACAGATTAATAGAAATGGGTTAAATTAAGATGAAAGAGTTAGCCAACTCTTTTTCTAGAGCTAATGGGTCAAGCAATGATTTAATTAATACAGTTTTTGTGTGGTAATTTTGGGGCTGAGCAGCCAGGAATGAACAAGCAGCCTCCTCCAATACCACCCTCATTTTCTGTCCAACCACAGTGCTGCCTGCTTTATGTGGCTTCCTCTCCTGAGTGTGCTCATTGGTCCTGTTATTCTTCCTCCATTCATTCAGTTTCTTGGAATAAATGACTGCCTGATTGTCATTGGTGGCATCCATGTCTAGACCTAGAACTTACCTCTGATTCCAAGCATCATTTCCTTACTTGCATATTGGTCCTCTCCCTTAGTAGCTTTTCCCTCAGCACTCACTGTGTAAATGCTCATCTTAATACTCTTGTCCTATGTTCACAATCCCAGGGTGACAATACATCTGAATCTCTTCCCAATATCCCACTATCTCTAGGTGCCTCTCTTCATAGTCAATGACTTTTCTGCTTGCAAAGTGGTCCAGAGGTATCTGCAACTTATTTACTTGGCTATCTTTGTCATGGACTTCCTGGTTCTTCAACAAGTCTTTGGAGGATTCTGGGCTACATTTCCCTACCTTCTCTACTGTGACCAAATGAGACACAATATAGATAATTGTCAGAGCTGATTCCTAGATGCCTTCTTTGAGATATTTTATTTCTTCTATTAATATCTACTTATTATAAATAGTGGGGATTCAGAGTTCTCAGAGGAAGTTGGAAGCATATGTAATTTCAGGATTTAAAGTGTGTCCCTTCCAATTCTCATATCAAAATCTAAGTACACTGTATTAATCTACCAAAGTACTGATGCTAGTGCATCAGAGTTGCCTATATTAGCTGATGCATCACTATTTACTTACAATTAACAGTTCTATAGCACTTGGAAAGTCCAGATTATATTTATTAATTCATCTAACAGTTCTCAAAACCATTTAAGACAGGCATGAATTAACATTTCACTAAAGGTGAAGACGCTGAAGCCAGAGAGTCTGAACACGTTGCTGTACTTCATACAGTAGAGACTGACAGAGGTGGAATTGGGTGGATGTGGTTTTTCCCTAGCTAATATAACCTTGACCATTACATATAGATTCAAAGGAGATATGTAATCAACACAATAATGGGTCCCAGAAAATGTCCAGGTCCTAGTCTCCACAGCATGTGAGTAAGTTAGTCTATGTTATAAGGAGAGGAACTCTATGGATGACAATCAAGTGTGGAATGAAAGACAAAGAGCCTGTCCTAAATTCTTACTGAGTCTCAGGTGATGTCGGGGCCCTTAAAAGAGAAAGACAGTGTAGAGAAGATAAAACAAATATTTAGGACTCAAGGAGTCAACCCCACGTCTCTGCCTTTAAGGATGTAAAGAGGCATAAGTCATGAAGCTTGTGATTTACAGCTTGTGTGAAGCTGTAAAGGGTGGGGAAGAGCTTTCTCCAGAGCTTTCAGCAGCACAGCCTGGCTGACACCAGGGATTTCAGCTGGGGAGATAGTGACTCTGTATCGTCTTAAACCCATGAGGGTTTGGTAACTAACTCTATTAAAGTAGTGTGATGGTTGGTGTTTAGTCTCCACTTGATAAAATTTAGAATCACCTAGGAGACACACCTCTGCTTGTGTCTGTGAGGTTATTTCCATAACTGAAGCGAGAAGACACACTCTAAACATGGGTGGTAATATCCTCTTGCCTGAGGTCCTGGACTTAGTAAAAAGGGAACGGATTAAAGTCAGTTGGGTACCAGAACTCACCTATCTGCATCCTGACTGTGGATGTAGTGTGAGTGGCTGCCTCCATACCTTCTCTTCCATGGTGGACTGTGTCCTTGACTTGTGAGCCCAAATAATTCCCCCAGGTGCTTTGGTTACAGCAATGAGAAATCACCTAATACAAGTAACACATGACTGTCTGAGAGAGCTATGTTCTTTCATCCTGGGAAGTGCTCAGTTCTGTAGTAGTTTTGGGAAAGGCAGTTTGTTAGTAGGTGATCCTGTTCAGTCGCTAGACTGTCAATGCATACTGAGCCTGATTCATTTTTCTGATCCACTGTGGCTATTTGAGAGCTGTATGCATCTTAGGGATATAAGTACTGATGGTTTGTTCATTCCCTCTACAGGCCACATAGCAAGTAACAACCCTGTTCTCAAAAAGCAGCCTGGGGCTTGGGAATCATTCAATCAGTAAAGTACTTTCATATAAGCACAAGTATCTGAGTTCAAATCCCTAGGACTCACGTAAACATCTGACTGTGTGTACCTGGAATCCCCTTGATCTCCAGGTTCAATGAGAGACCCTGACTCAAAAAAAAAACCCAGAAAATATATAAGGTGGAGAACAGTTAAGAAATACACTCAGTATCAACTCCTGTCCTCCATAGACACACACATATACATTTAGATACATACATACACATGCCCACACCACCACCACCACAAGCAGTAGCAGCAGCAGTAGTAGCCGATGATAAATTATTTCTGTCTGCCCTGGTAGCAGACAGCTACAGAGACATATTCCCATACATTGCTTGTTGCCAGAAGAAACTTGGATGGAGTTAAAAACTCTAAGACCTCTCAAAATTTCTGATCCTCTTCAACCCATGAAAATATCCAACAGAATCATTGTGGAAAAAAGTCGTAAATCAGATGTCACCTCTCAAGAATGCGGCTCACAGATGGACTTCCAGGTAATAGAATGCATAGAGACCCGGGTGTGATGTGTTGCACAAGGACATTTGCAGTCTGGGGGGACCAGAGGCACTTGGACACTGTCTGGGCTTGTAGTGAGAAGAACCTGCCAAACCTTCAGAATGAATGGTCCCTCAGCTTTTTCCCATGACTCTTTGCTTACACCAAATGCCAGATCTTTGGGTCTGTGATTGATTTATACTTGATGTAGGGATAGGTGGTTAGGGCAGAGTAAATCCTGGGGTCCAGGGACCCCTGAGGATCACTGAACCTCTGGTCTTTCATGTGTCCTGTTTCTGCAGCGTGGTGCATGGTTCTCCTTGGCACTGAGCGACGGCTCACACACTGACGTGTGTTCCCCACATACTTGGGTGTCTCTTATTTAATTCTCACCACAAGCCGACAGAGTGGAGATACCACTGACTTACACAGATGATGAACAGTAAGTGAGGTACTTGCCGTAGCTCAGGGCTGTGGTCTGCCTGGGAAATAAAGATGGGGATCGAAGTCCATTTCTTCAGTTTATCTTTGTCTTTGCTGGAGCTGAGTTAGGTTTATGCCTCTAGTTGATATTCAGGCTTTGTATTAGCCTTTTTTTCACTGACAGAAATAACATAACGGAGGGAAGTAGTATCTTGGCTTATCTTTTCAGGGGCTGTTCATCCATCCTGGTGGCAGAGGAGCCTGTGACATTTTCTCCAAGAGATCTGAGCCAGGGGCAGGCTCTCACTGCCAAGCCCTGCCCTTGGGACCCTCTCAAAGACAGCACCACTGACTGGGGCCAGGTCATCACAAATATGAAGCTATTTGGGATATTTCAAATTGAGGGTTTTTGCGGGAGGGGAGAGACAGGACTACTACTCTACTCCCTAGAGTAGTAGGGACAGTCATGAGGGGGATATATCTTTACACCATGTCAATGGTGTCTCAATTCTCTATTACACACCCTGTGTGACCCGAGGAAGCTTAGAGTCCCGGCTCTGGAATGTCCACAAGCAGTGAGTATCCCTAGGGACTAGGCAAAGACCCTTTCCCTTTGGGAATCTTGCATCTCTTCTCAGCGAGTAGTAGGATAGCCCACAGGTACAATGCAGTTTCGTCATCACAAGTCATATGACAACCACATACACAACTGTGGTCTTTTCTCCCTAGTAATAAGGCTGACCACCCCCCAAGGCAAGTCTGCGATAAGCTGCTCTCTGATGAGTGATTTGGAGTCTGTTGCATAGGATCCATTTTGAACAGTATGCATACTTTACTTTGTTTGCATCTCATTATTTACATGTTCGAGTCATTTGTTGGCCATGTCCCCTGCACTGAATTCTCCTGGTGTGTAAAGGAAAGAAAATGCAATTTCTCCCTCCCATCAAAATATTATCCTAATTTTGGTAGTTAGTCATGAAACAAATAGGTTGGTCATATAAAATTACTAATATCCAATGATTTTTTAAACTTTTTAAAATACGTAGATCATTTATGCAATTTTATATAGTGTCTATAAGAGCCAAGGCAGGGAAGTAGCCACATCTATACAGCTCAGCTATTTGGAGGTTTTAATGCACCAGGTCATATATCATTGAGGCAGAAACCAGAGCTACTCCCATTTTGAGGTGAGCAAACTGAGTTCAGAAAAAGCCAGCTCTGCTTCATGACACATGTCAGAATCAGATCTCCTCGTAGCTCTGCCCCACTCCCCACTACCTGACACCTCCTACCTGCATTTTAACTCTCTGTAAGACAGGAAGAGAGAGGTAAGAGAGGGCAGTAAAATGCTTGCTGTGCAGACATAGGACCAGAGCTGTATACCCAGAACCCACATTCAAAATCTGGTTATGGTAGCATGAATCTGTAAGCCCAATGCTGGCGAAGCAGAGACAGGCAGATCGCTGGGGCTCTCTAGCTAGACAGCCATATTTAAATAGGACAAGCTACAGACAATGAGAGTTTCTGTCTCAGAAAGCGAGGTGGGTAATATCTGAGGTTGTCCCTTTGGTGTGCATGTGCGCATGACCCCCACATGTGTACCCACACATACACGTGTGTATATGTGTGTGGGTTACGTGTACATGAGGGGCCCTGTCTCAAAAAGCAAGGCAGGTAGAGTCTGAGGTTAGCCTTTGGTGTGCGTGTGCTGTGCACATGCCCCCTTCACATGTGTACCCACTTGCACACAAACATGTACTTTCCCCATCATTTAAGTTAAATTAAACTTCATTATGAAGTGAAAGGAATTTAAATTGCTCATACACATCCTCAAAAAAAATCTGAATCTAGTCAAGACATAAACAATCGTTTTGGGGGAAATTGATAGTGTACTTTTAAGGAAAATATGTATATAATACGTTCATGTAAACCTGATTTTATTTCTTTGGTTAGAGGAGGACTTATTCACAGGGCTAATGGGGGTGAAAAAGGTCACAGGCCTCTCAGCAGAGAACAGGGTTTCTAACAATAGCAAATGGGCCAGTCGATAGCAAATCCATTTTAAAGCGCTCACTCATGGAGAATATCAATATCTTACTCGGTCAGTGCTCCGTGAGATAAACAGGCACCTGCTCTTTCTGTGAGAAAAACCACACGAAAAAGCCAGGCTCTTGTTTCTCAACAATTAATTGGATTATTATTGAGGCTTAATGGATCTGTGCAATGTATTCACACGAAACTGCCAGAAGGATCAGGCTAGCCATTTCCTTGGTGCAACCATCAGAATAAATGGCAAGGTGCAGGGGTTTTACACAAGTATGTGAGCACATAGCACTCGCTAGACACCTTTATGCTACACCCAGGGCCCATCTGAGAGCCGCTGATTGGCTTTGAACAGTAAAGGCAGACCTGGTACGCAGCTGTCCTGGGGAATATGAGAGTACTTCACGAGTCAGTGATGGCACCCAGACTGCTTGACTCTTGGCGGTCTGCACAACGTGTTTAGTTCAAGGATGTATGTCGGCGAGATGAGGAAGATCCAGTGTCACATGCCTGGACAATCTAGTCATGCCAAAAATTACAGATCCTCCCTTGTGGAAAAGGGATAAAGAAGAATATCACATTTGTCTTACCCTCACAGAATAGTCGGTCCTAGAGACAGACCACAGAAGTTGACAAGCAAATTATTTCTTAAGCTGATGAAAATAAAAATTGATGTCAGTGGAGAGGAAACATGACAAATCCCTAAAATGTTACTGTCTACCTAGTCTGCAATTAACTACTTCATTGTTCTTTAAGGTAGTCACTTCAGTGATAATCTATGTGGAAGTTGAGGCAACATGATGTCTTTTTCTTTTTAAAGACTAATTTTAAATTTTTGGATCATGTGTATGTCTGTGTTATAAAGTGTATGTTTGTGAGTGAAAATGCCCCAAAAGCCAGGGGCTGAATCTCCCTGTCTGTGGTCAGCAGTCCAACATGGGTACTGGGTACAAAACCCAGGTCCTCTGTAAGAGCAATCCACACTCTTAACTGCTGAGTTCTCTCCAGCCCTGGAAATGCCGTCTTAAATGCAGTCCTATGACAATAACGATGGGCCAGTATGAGCAAAGCCTCTTAAGTTCAATCCCTTTCGTTCCATAATTACTGTATAGATCATGGTTAATTCATTGTTTGAAGGGCAAGGCGAACCTACACTGGAAAAAAAGTCATTAGTTTGTACACATTAAAACAAGAAGTTTAGAAATTCACCATTTTTGGTTAAGGTTAGAATTTGGGGTGTGAGGAGCTCCCTCCCTAGAAGTCTCCATATTCTGCCTCAGACACTCAAATGCTGGAGGATCTTCCTGTCCTCCATCCTCCACAAGGATGGTCCAGTGCAGTGTTGGCTTGGTCTGCCACTCTGACACCTATGTGTACAAACTGAATGCCTGATCCCTATGTGGTAGACAAGAAGCTCAGGTCCACAGCACTGCTCCATTTGGATGAAGAATCTTATCCTGTTGGGTTCCAGGGACATATACTGATTGGAAGAACCCATCTTCAAGCACAGTCACCAGATTCCAGATCCTAGTATAGAGTCTCACCTGTGTACAGTGGTATTTATTTGATAGAAGGTTTCAGCTTTCTTCACATATATGTATGTATATGGTTTAATATATTCTATGCTGGGTCTCTAAGGTCATTTTCAAGTAAGTAGGGAATGTAGTTTGGGCATGGTTCTTTCGTTCCCTGCTGCCTTCCACTTTCTCGCCCTTCCTCTCCCGTGAGTCCACTTTGTTCCTCTAGATATGCTGACTTCTACTTTCCTGTCACTTGTGCACACATAATTTTATGTATTTATAAAGTCTAGGATTCATGAATGAGATATTTGCCTTTCTGGGGCTGGCATAATTTATTTAATATGATCACATAACACTGTCCCATGACATTTATATCAGAACATGTTTCTGAATGTGCTAGTAAATGGTCAAAGTTGAGAGTGCTTCTGATGTCATAGTAATTAATAAACACTTATTCTGATATCACAAAGAACTGAGATACCTTTTTCATGCGAATAAAAGACGTATGTAGTCAGAAGTAAAACAAGAACTTTGTGCCCTAAAATTTGAATCAACTACCCTAGGATATACTGATTGCTTTGACATATAAATTGCTTTGTCTGTCCAGTCCTCTAAGTATCTACAGAGGCCTAGAATCAATAGTCAAGGAGAACTGAGCACCCCAGGGGCAGACTGAAAGGCTAAACACTGTTCTTTGCTAAATGGAACTGACACTCTACATGATTGATCCTAGGCTGGGGAAAGTGCACATGCTTGGTAAGTCTTAGTGTTATACCAAAATGGAATGTTTGACGTTAACAAAGAACTGGTCATCTCCTGTGACCATATTGGTACCTAGTCCAGTTGCCCTCAGAGAGGCTGTATGTACCAACTGCCAGAAACAGATGCAGGCCCACAACCAAGTGTTGTAATAGGACTGCTAGTTAGTTCCTGGCCGCTTAGCCCCAAAATAATCACACAGGAACTGTATTAATTAAATCACTGCTTGTTCCATTAGCTCTACTTCTTATTGGCTAACTCTTACATGTTAATTTAACTCATTTCTATTAATCTGTGTATCTCCACATGGCTGTGGCTTACCATGTAAAGTTCCAGTGTCTGGCAGGACTACATGGCTTCTCCCTGACTCCACCCTTCTTTCTCTCAGCATTCAGTTTAGTTTTCCGTGCTTAGCTCTTTTTCCCCTATAACTCTGCTATAGGCCCAAAGCAGTTCCTTTATTAACTAACGATATTCACAGCATACAGCGGGGAATCCCACAATCAAGCATTAGACAGAGTTTGGGGAATCCTGCAGAAAAGAGGGAGAAAGAATTGTAGGGGTCAAAGGGATAAAGAACACCACAAGAAAAAACACAGAATCAGTTAACCTGGGCTCAGAGGGGCTCACAGAGATTGAACAACTAGGAAACCTGCATGGGACTGATCTAGGCACTGTGCATATATGTGACAGTTGTGTAGTTTGGTCTTCCTTTAGTGACTTCTAACAGTGGGAGCAGGGGCTGTCTCTGACTGTTTTACTGGCTTTTGGTATCCTATTTCTCAAAATGGGTTGCCTTGCCTGGCCTTAATCTAGGAAAGGCTCTTAGTTTTACTGTAATTTTGTATGCCATGCTTTATTGATATCTATGGGAGGCCTGCCCTTTTCTGAATAGAAATGGAGAAGGACTGGATGGGGTGGGGAGTTGCAGAGGGGGATAGGGGAGAGGGGAAACAATGGCCGGGATGTAAAACAAACAAACAAATTTATTATAAAAAAAGAGACCATTTAAAAGAAGTCAGTGCCAAATATTTCTTCTTTGGAATTTTTTACATTTGGAAAATGAACATTTATTCAGCTTTCCCCATACAAACTCAACTACAAATGAATGGCAATTTTTAATGGTGATGTCTTCAGAGAAGGGATCTTAATACTGACAGAAGGAATGGTGGAATCAGATGAATCACCCTTCAGCCATTCCACTTTTAACTTATGGAGAAATTGTGTGTCATTTTCTTCCCTGGAAATTGTGTATATTTAAATTATGCAGTATGTTGATGTGGTGACTTAAGTGACAATGGCCCCCCAGACTCATCTATCTGCATACTTGTTTCTCAGTTTGAAAAGTATTAGGAGGTATGACCTTGTTGGAGAAGGTGTGTCACCAGGGGCAGGCTTTGAAGTTTTAATAGACTCATGCTATTCCTAATGTCTCTCATTGCTTCACACTTGTGGATCAAAATATAGGCCCTCAACTACTGTTCTAGCACCATGCCTGCTGGGCTACTGCTGTGCTCTCTACCATGATGTGGTCATGGACCCATCCTTTGAAATCATAAGCTCTCTTCCATAAGTTCCCTTCTTATTGTGGTAATAGTAAACAAAGTAAGATATTTAGTTTAGTATCTATAAATTTAGTACAATAAGTGCCAACAATCTCTTAATGCATTTATACTCTGGCATAATTATTCTATTTTCATGGTCAGAATGCTGAAGACATATTCTTAGACAATTAAAGTATACAATCTTGTTCACTTTAGTCACTTGACATTTAATCTCTCACACCTACTCATCTTATAAATGAAAATTTATATTTCTACCAACTTTTGCCCTAACAAACACCATTTTGCTCTCACTTTCTAAATTCTTTTTCTGTTTTGGCATATGTATATGTGTATGGTATATATGTTTATGTGTGTTTGTATCTGCATGTAGGGACATGTACATGCGTGTACAGGTGCGTATGTGTGTAGGGGGCCAAGGATAACATTGAGGGGTCTTCAATCACTTTCCATTCTCTTCACTGAGGCAAAGTCTCTCAGTTGAATACAGAACTCACTACATGGTTAGTTGAGCTAGCCAGCCTGCTCCAGGCATTTCCTGTTCCTATCATCTAAGAGATGGAATTGCAGGTAGGCTATCATGACCACATAACATTTACGTGGATGCTGGGATCTAAATTCAGGTCTTCATGCTGAGTCATCTCCTCAGTCCCTATATGGAATTGACACTGAGGGTTCATGTATGAATAAGATCTTACAGCCTTGGTGTGTGCATAGTTACCCTTTCATATCATGTCCTTCTCTGTGTGTTGTTCATGTTCATGCATACTAGAGTCTGGATTGTGTATAAAGAAGAAGGGGGAAAGGGTGTGTTTCTTACATTTCTGGAGACTGAGAAGTCCAAGATTCAGTTTCTAGACAAACCACACCACGGTTTATAGCAGAACATTACAAGAGTGCCAAGAGTATGAGGCACAGGTTAACAATTGCAATAAATGCATTCTTGTGGTAGGAAACCTATCCCCATAATTTTAGACTTAGTTTTCCTGTCTCAACTGCCCAGTCCCAAATAACCAGTCAGAATCTTAATATTAATCATGATTGCTTGGCTGATAGCTCAGGCTTATTACTAACTAGCTCTTACAACTTAAATTAACTCCTTTCTATTAGTGTATGTGCTGCTCCAAGGCTCTTGGCATTTACCTCTCTGGCATGTCTTACTTACTCTTCATCTGGTGACTCCTTCTTCCCAGTGTCCTCAGTTTGGTTGTCCCACCTATACTTCCTGCTTGGCTACTAATCAATTGACTTTTTATTAAACCAATTTGAGTGACAAATCTTCACTGTATACAAGAGGTTTATTCCACAGTAATAATTAAGTTGTCAATTTGTTTGAGAAGACTGGCCACTGACCTAATTATCTTTTAAAGATACCTTTTCATTATACTGTTAAGTTGGGGGTTAGGTTCTCTATGTGTAAATTTGGGGAACGCTCTTTGCACCATAGTAGATAAAATTTCAATTTCCTTTTTTTGTGGTAATTGATGTTCACATTTATTTGCATATCAGATTTGACTTACTCGGTAATTTATTGATGAACACAGGCTGCTCTCATGTCTTGGCAGTGAATAGTGTTTCAATGATGAAGAAGGGCACTAAGAAGAAATTCCACACAAGCTCAGAATTGGGTATAATGAAAGGTTATTTATTTAGGGATAGACTCACAGATCACAATCTTCTGCTGGAATGGGGAACAGCAACCAAATCCTGCAGCTGTAAAAGAAAATGAGTACTCGATTTTCATTGGCATTTATAGTATAAGAGGCCATGCCCAAGTGGATGGGTAACTTAAAGGCTACAGGCTGTAGGAGTTCCTACAGCACTATGAATGTGAGGATACAGAGGAACAACTCAAGGTAGCAGTTTCAACCCTTTGGATGCAGTATGAAGTATTCTTTACATTCCTGTGATCAAATATCTGAAGCAACATCAGGAAGCAACTTTCTGTCAATGCAAGAAGAATTTATTTGGGCTCGTGGTTCCAGGGTATTAGTCTATCATCATGGGAAGGCATGATGGTGGGTGGGGCTCATAACTGTGGTGTCAGGGCTTCTTGTCCACTTCTCAAGTTGCCCAGGAAACAGACTGAAATCATCCTGAAAACTGAGTCAAGATATAATCCTTAAGATCTGACCCACAGTGGCCCACTTCCTCTGTCTAGGACTCATATCCTACAAATTCCATGACTTGTCAAAACAGCACTATCAGCTGAGAATCATGTTTCAAATACCTGAGCTTGCAGGGACAGTTCACATTCATGATGCATATGTATATATAATACATAATATATGTGCTACTTTAATTATTTAGATACCACCATATCTTTACCATATGACTGTGCTACTTTTCACTCATACTAATAAAACTGCAAAGGTTTCCATCTTCTCTGTTTCCTGCCAACATTTGACATCTCTTCTCCATTTGATGATAACCTTCTATCAGGCATGAAGGAATGGCTTCATGTGGTTTGAGTTTTCATTTGTATTTATCTGGTGATTTGTGATTCTATCAACTTATTCATATACCTGTTAGCTACTTGCATGACTTTTTGGGAAAAAATACATCTATTCTGGTCTTCTGCTCAATAGTTAATCAGATATTTTTTCTCCTTTTCTTTTTTTTTTTGGTAACTATCAAGTTGATTGAGTTTATTACATGTTTGGATCATAACCCCATATCAGATATATTACTTACAAATCTTTGCTCCTACTCCATCAGGATCATTTTTTCATTTTGTTATTTCCCTTTCAAGTGATGATTTTATTTGTATCTTTTTATTGTTGTGTGTGATTTTGATGCCCTATCTTCTCTTCTCCCCATAAGGATTAAGACTGATGGCAAGGACTTTTTCTCATCTTTCAGGAGTTTTTTTTAGTTTATTTTTTGCATGTTATAGGTGAGAATATGATTTCACTGTTTTGCATATCTTTCTTGTTTTCTAGCTCCATTTATTGACAATACCACTCCCTGCCCCAAGGTCTGTTCTTACTGTTTTTGTCAAAAATTAGTTGATCATATTCATGTGGAATTTTTTCTGGTTTATTTATTCCATTCCTCTCACAATTTTATCTGTTTTCAATGTGAGCACGGCACTGCTTTGATTAAGTAGTTTGTAAAAATAATTTTACACTAGAAAGTGTAATTTTAAACTAGAAACCTGTTCTTGTTCAAGATTAAATTTGTGGCTCAGTACAAATGTAAGCATGTTTGTCTTTTTTGATGTGAAAAATGCTGTGATAATTGTGAGAGGAATTGCTTTGAATCTGCACACTTATTTTGGCACTATCAGTATTTTAATTGATTTGTCTTTTTAAAATTGTTTTTATTGAGTCATGTAGTTTTCTTTGCTTTCTTCCTTTTCTCTCCCCTCCCCTTCAGCCCTCTCCCATGGTCCCCATGCTCAGAATTTACTCAGGAAATCTTGTCTTTTTCTACTTCTCATGTAGATTAGAACCATGTATGTCTCTCTTAGGGTTCTCATTGTTATCTAGGTTCTCTGGGATTGTAAATTGTTGGCTGTTTTTTTCTTTACTTTATGTTTAAACGCCACTTATACATGAGTACATATGATATTTGTCCTTTTGGATCTGAGTTGCCTCACTCAATATGATGTTTTCTAGATCCACCCATTTTCCTGCAAATTTTAAGATGTCATCATTTTTTTTCTGCTGTGTAGTGCTCCATTGTGTAAATGTACCACATTTTCCTTATCTATTCTTTGGTCAAGGGGCATTTAGGTTGTTTCCAGGTACTGGCTATGACAAACAATGCTGTTATGATATGAACATAGTTGAGCATATGTCTTTGTGGTATGATTAAGCATCCTTTGGGTATTTACTCAAAAGTGACATTGCTGCGTCTTGAGGTAGGTTGTTTCCTAATTTTCTGAAAAATCACCACACTGATTTCCGAAGAGTCTGTATCAGTTTGTACTCTAGTCAGCAATGGAGGAGTGTTCCCTTTACCCCACATTCTCTCCAACATAAGTTGCCATCAGTGTTTTTTACCTTGACCATTCTTACAGATGTAAGATGGGATCTCAGAGTTGTTTTCATTTGAATTTCTCTATTGACTAAGGATGTTGAACATTTCCTCAAGTGTCTTTCAGCCATTTTAGATTCCTCTTTTGAGAGTTCTCTGTTTAGGTCTGTACCCCATTTTTATTGGATTATTTGTTCTTTGGATGACCAATTTTTTGAGTTCCTTGTATATTTTGGAGATTAACCCCCTGTCCAATGTGGGGTTGGAGAAGATCTTTTCACATTCTGTAGGCTGCTGTTTTGTCTGGTTTACCATGTCCTTTGCTTTATAGAAGCTTTTCAGTTTCAGGAGTTCTCTCTCATTTTTAATCGTTTTTCTCAGTGTCTATGTTACTGGAATTATATTTATAAAGTGGTCTTCTGTGCTGGTGCATTCAAGTGTACTTCCCACTTTCTCTTCTATGAGGTTCAGTGTGGTTGGTTTTGTGTTGAGGTCTTTGATCTATTTGATCTTAAGGTTTGTGCATGGTGATAGATGTGAATCTATTTTCATTTTTCTACGTGTTGATATCCAGTTATACCAAAACCATATGTTGAAATGCTTTCTTTTTACCATTTTATATTTTTTGATTCTTTGTCAAAAATTAGGTGTTTTTAGGTGTTTGGATTGATATCTGGATCTTAAATTTGGTTCCATTGGCTCTCTTCTCTGTTTTTATGCCAATACCAGGCTGTTTTCAGTACTGTAGCTCTGTAGTAGAGTTTGAAGTCAGGGATTATGTTGCCTCCAGAAGTTTCTTTATTGTACAGGATTGCTTTGGCTATCCTGGGTTATTTACTTCTTCACATGAAGTTGAGTATTGTTCTTTCGATGTTGCAGGAGGGATCACTTCTTCTTCCTGGCAGCCCAGCTAGCTTTGCCCCGAAATAACCACACAGAACTGTATTAATTAAATCACCGCTTGACCTATTAGTTCTAACTCCTTATTGGCTAACTTATACATTTTAGTTTAACCTATTACTAGTAATCTGTATATTGCTATGAGGCTTAGTGGTTAAAATTCCCAGTATCTGTCTCCAGCAGCTCCATAGCATCTCTCTCTCTCTGTGTCTCTTTCTCTCTCTCTCTGTGCCTTCCCTCTTCCAGCATTCCCTTTAGGTTTTCCCACCTAGCTCTGGTCTAGCTTTTCTATAGGCCCAAACAGTTCCTTTATTAAGCAATGAAAGTAACACATAGACAGAGGACATCCTACACCATTTTCCCTTTTCTGTTTAAACAAAAGGGAATGTTTTAACTCTAACATAGCAAAACTACATTTAAAAAAAACAGGTATCAAGCAAGAACTACAGTTACAATATTTATATCTATTTTATCTTTTATCATAACTAAGGAAAACTATAACTATAACTTTTCAACTCCATCAAAGACTCCAGAAGGATATACTATTACCTAAGTAAACAGGAAATGCACTGTAGGCAACTTCTAAAATTCTAGAATTGACAGAGACATCTTGTTGTCTGGACAGTCACCCAAAATTTTTCTGTATCATTGGGGTATCCATATTCAGCCTATGGGCCCATAGTATCCAGCAGACTTTTTCATGAAGTAGGAAATTTCAAAGACAGTTCTGTCTATATTGGCAGTTTGCTAGTCACTTTCTTCTATATCCTGCAGAATGTCTAGCAGATTCTTTCATGAAGCAGGAACCCCCGAAGGACCATCTCACTTTTAGGTAAATTCAGCAGTTATTTCCCTGTGGGTCCTGCATGTCCAGTTAAGCAGTCCAGGCAAGAGCAGTTTCTTGCCCAAATGGCTAGCAAACTCCATAAGGAGCCTCTTTGATGCCCATCTTCCTCTTGAAGTAACTGGTGTTGCCAGGAGCAGACATGTCTTTGCTATGAAAAGACCTAAGTTCTTAAAATATTTTAAATGGAATATTCTGAAGGTCTCTAAAAGATTTGAAGAAAAATCCATATAACTGAAATATATATCTATATATCTAGAAAATCAAACATGACTATAATCTTGATTATTATAGATGATTAGCTATTAACTTCTATTTCTTAATTATACATTACATTTTTAAATGAGCTATACAAACACAATACCTTAATCAAGAGTAGAAATACACATATAATAAAATTGACTTTAAATTTGTATCAATAAATCAAGATTCATACCAATGCAAATTATTCTTATGTATATCATATCCCCCTTTAAATGTAAAGAAGCATCTGCAAACAATATTTGGGAATATGGGCATAGTTTTATCCAAACTGCTTTCTGCTGTTTGGGGGCACTGTTAATCAGGTCTTTCATGGTGTGTCCTGTGTGGCTAGGTTCATCTCAGTCAGCATTTGGGCAAAGTAATTTGGGGGGGGTATTCATGGTAACCTTTCAGGAGATCTTGGTCTATCAAAACACATTGGTCTGGAAGGATTTAACAGGTTTTCATCCTTTGTGGAAACAAAAGAGAATTCTCTTCTCCAAAACAACATATCCTTAGACCTAACTTCTGAAGTCAAGATACCTTTATAAATATACTTGCTGGTTTAGCTTAGCAGACCATACAATGAAATGTTTCTCTGTATTTAGCTCCTTCACAGTCAAAAAATTCAAATAAAATGCAGCAATATACATAATCTAGACTCTCTCTATATAGCCCATCTTTATGTGACTTATTTTTTACTCCTTTTAATCCATGACTGTCTGTACTCTGTCTCTTTAAAACTTTACCCCTCATTTTTAAAGCATTAACTTTATTTTATGACTCTCTATACTTTTTTCTTCTTTCTTCCAAGCCTATGTACATTTATCCAACACTATGACTTATCTGGATTTATCTTTATTACATATCTGTAATTGTTTTCTAACCAGAAGTGCTTCTTAAAATGCTTATGTCAAATATGGTACTGCCTGTATGCCCTGCTTAGTCTAAAACTTATGCTGAGCTATTACTATGGTATATATGGTACTGCCTGCTCATTCTGACAGTCCAGCATGGTTTGCATCTCTGAGCCACGCACACTGCCCCACTTCCAGGCTCACAGCCGGTCCATGCTGGCATTAAGCAAGCTGCAGCAGTCTGCTCACAAACCCCATTCAAATACTTCACCTCCCAAAAGAGCCAGAGATTGCACTGGCAGCATAGTCCAGAATGTCGGCATTGTAAAACAGCCATGGCTTTTTTGCTGCTATGGCTGAATCAAGAAAAGCTCTCTTAAAGGAGCTATGACAAGCCACCAGCAAACAGCAAGAAGCTGTGTTAAACTCTGTATTTTTTTTGTCTAAAATTCCTTTTTAAGCCCTCTCAGGTTTTCCATGGATTTAGTTAGCAAAGTGGGTGCCATTTCGAGGTCTGCAAAGAATTTTGCTGGGACTTTGATGGGCATTGCATGGAATCTATAGATTGCTTTTGGTAAGATTGCCATTTTTTACTATGTTAATTCTCCCTACCCAAGAGCATGGAAGATCTTCCCATTTCCTGGTGTCTTCTTCAATTTCTTTCTTTAAAGATTCAAAGTTCTTGTCATACAGATTGTCCACTTGTTTGGTTAGAATTACTCCAAGATATTTTATGTTATTTGTGACTATTGTGAAGGGTGTCTTTTTTAAAAAAATATTTATTTATTTATTATGTATACAATATTCTGTCTGTGTGTATGTCTGTAGGCCAGAAGAGGACACCAGACCTCATTACAGATGATTGTGAGCCACCATGTGGTTGCCGGGAATTGAACTCAGAACCTTTGGAAGAGCAGACAATGCTCTTAACCACTGAGCATCTCTCCAGCCCCGAAGGGTGTCTTTTAAAGTATCACTTTGTACCATTTTCACTTCCTTAGTCATGATTTATAATTCCCCCTTTAGTTAAGTTTATTTCTAAGTATTCTTAATTTGGTTGCTGTTTGTTTTTTGAGACAAAGTTTCATCTTATAGCCCTAGCTGGTTTGGAATTCACTGTGTAGAGCAGGCTGGGGTCAAAGTCATAGAGATCCACCTGTCCCTACCTTCTAAATGCTGAGATTAAAGGTGTACATCACAATGCCTGGCTCTAAGTACTGTTGATGCTATTACAAATGGAACTGTTTTCTTTAAAAGTTTGACTCAGTATTGATAGAGTAGAAAAATACAATTGTGTTTGGTCTGTTGATTTTCTGTTGTATAGCCTTACTAAATTTATTAATGGTAACAATTTTGGTGGGGTAATTAGAGTTTTGTACATACAATATCATATGCAGGCAGATTTCATTCCAATTTGGATGACTTTTGTCTTTCTTTCTTGCCAACTTGTTTTGGCTGGGATTTCCAGGATTATGTTAAATAAAAGGGAAAATTGGCATTCTTTCCTTGTTTCTAATCTTAGAGGAATAGTTGTTACATTTTCACCATTGAGTTTGATGATGCCCATGTGCTTGTCAGGCATGATTTTTCTTATAGTTAGATTCATTGTCTCCATTCTTAGTATGATTGATTGATTGATGACTGATTGAGACAGGGCCTCAAAGTGAAGCCATGACTGGCTGATCTGGAACTTATTGTGTATATCAAACTGTCCTCAAACCCACAAGGCACCTGTGCCTCTTTGAATGTTCCTTTGAATCTATTAAGATGATCCCATTTGTTTTTTATTCATCATTCTTTTAATATTCAGTATCATGTCTACTGATCTGTGTGTGTGACCATTTTGCATCCTAGAGACAAACTCCACTTGGTTATGGTGAATGATCCATACTTTTGAATATACTTTTGATTTTGGCTTGCTGGTACTTTGTTGAGAAATTTTGCCTGCAATTACATCAAGTATATTGGCTAGTAAGTTTTTCTTGTCCTGTCCTTGTTTGACCAACTTTGGTATGAAGATAATTTTGACCTTGGAATGAATTTAAAAGAATTCTTAGTTCTTCAAGTGGTAATGAGTTTGAGAATTATTGTCACTAATTCTCCTTTAACTTTTTTTTGGGGGAAACCCATGGAAACATCTGGTCCTACTCTTTCCTTCATTAGGAGCGTTTTGACTAGAACTCTAACTTATTCATTTATGATTTTTTCAGAGTTTTCTACTTCTCTATGGCATACTCTTGACATGTATGTGTCTCAGAATTTACCCTCTAATTACAGCCATACTATGTATAGCTTGAGGCCTTCTTACCTACTTTGCTTTAATTAATGATGATTAATTTGAAGTTTATGCATAGGTTGAATATTGGATAAGTTTGAGTAAGCATTACAAATTTTGCTGGTAGTTTCATAATACAAATGAGTAAAAATGATGAAGAAATGCCCCAATATATGGGATTTCCTTTACAGTGGCCAATCAAAGCAAAAAGTGGGGAACATATTTAAAACAAAATAGGTGACATATTGAGAGCTGTATTAGCCCAGTTTTTATTGCTATCATAGAATACCTGAAACCAGTGCTTTACAAAGGAATGTTTATTTGACTTATTGTCAGAAGGAATGGGATTTTAGTACCAGGTGGTCCTTGGTGAGGGCTACTCAGAGGAAGACATAAAGGCAGGAGTGTGTGTGAGGGGGCAGACTCCAGATGCCAGCCCCAAACCAACTTTATTTCCACATGTGGATTCCTTTCTGCTTTTTCCTGACTGACAATGATTGGCTCACCTGGAGGGAGTACAGGTAGAACTGTGTGCAGGCTGTTAATCTTTGTTTTAACAAGGGTTGGGGACCCTTAAAGTCCTCACACAGTAGGAGCTGTCAGTTCTTGATTAACTTCAGCAGGTGCAGGGACCCTTGTTGTGGAGTTGCTCCAAACCCAGCAGCCCCATGAGTTATGTGCTCCTAGTTTTTTTAAATGGCACCAAGACTGGGAAGATAAATGATGGCTCAGTTGATAAAATATTGTTTGCTGCACAGGTGCAAATTCCCGAGTTCAGATCCTCAGATCCCATATTAAAAGCCAGGTAGAGTGGAATCCAGGAAGCCAGGCACAAATCTGGAATCCTAGTGTTTGGGGAGGAAGAGGAGGATCCCTGGCTGGTTAGTTAGTGATGCGGGAGAATTGTCTGTATTCTGTCAATCATATTTTAATAAAACGCTGATTGGCCAGGCAGGCAGTATAGGTGAGAAAACCAGACAGGAAGTAGAGGTGATGCAATGAGAACAGGAGTATTCTGGAAAGCAGGAAGCCATTCCTTCACTCCTGCACAGACCACCGAAGAGGCAGCAAGTAACTGACCCAGCTGAAAAAGGTACCAAGCCATTATGGCTAACGTAGATAAGAATAATGGGTTAAGATAAGTCATAAAAACTAATAAGTAGCCAGAGCTAAGGGCCAATCAGTTTATAACCTAATGTAGACTCTGTGTTATTTTCTTTGTTGCTTGCTGGCTGTTGGGGTACTGGGAGGGACAGAAACCCCAACAAGCCAGCCCTCCATGTTACAAGTTAGTATAGCTTAATTGTTGAGTGTTGAGGTTCAGTGAGAGACCCTGTCTCAAAAATTAGGTTGAGAAGAGCATTAAGGAACACACTCAGTGTCAACACCTGACATCTACACATTGCACATTTATGAGGACATATATACATGTACACTCATGTACACATAAACACATCATAGGATATTGTTTAACAATTCAGGAAGAAAAAAATTAATGGGGCCTGTATCTAGTCTCATTCTTATAGAGACTCTAATGAGTCATAATATTTCTGAGTCAGGATCGTGTCATCCAAGCAAAGTCAGTTTTGAAAATTCATGTAATGGTGGTTCATGTAATGGTGATTTGTATAGGTGACCACCCTGTTATAGACTGCTTTCTGGTATAGCAGCAGTATACTTAGACATTATAATATTCAAGGAATTGGGTTGATGGGGGATTGTGACACCCTGTAAATAAGCTACCTCCACACTGGGTTTCTTTAGGGTCAAACAAATACATATATAAACCTTTTCACAGCCCCCTACTCTTCAGAAACTTTAAGCAGATGGTAGTGAGTTACTTTGGGCTGCTGCTGGCCCTGTTCTATGTTAAGCATACCACATGTCTGGCCTTACGCAGATCTCATTAAATCATTCATGGCTCACATTATTTTGTTATAGTTAAAGGTGAGCAATCTGTGAGCAGACATCTTCCATAGCTTCTCACCACTGTTGCATGAATTTGGAGTAGCTTCTGAACAGAGCCACTTTGCAGAAATAACAGAGCATATTGATTTGGTTAAAACCCATAAAATCAAGAAGGGTTGAATTTAGTGTTTGGAATTCCCCAAATCAGGGATGTTACCACCAGACATGATTGAAGATGGGCAACCTATTTGTTGTGTGTAAACACACTCTTCTTTTAGTTAGGAAGTCATATTGTATCATAATCCATCTTTATAATGTGACATAAACACCAGTTCCAGCTGGATTTCCCCAAAGTCCTGTGTCCAGAGTACATGATGCCTTCAGCAATAGGGATTTTTGCCTTCAAGTACTGGGAAGTGACCAGGGCAGTGGCATTAGCCTATGTTGTTTGGGACTCTTGGGCTCTCCAGACCAACTCCTGGGAGAAGGTTCCCCTTGCTAGCCACTGGAGTTTAGTTAGATAGTTTGTGGTTCTTGTAGAAGCTTCATCATGCTTCATGGTATGTGTGTGATATGTAAATCTATCTATCTATCCATCTATCTATCTATATGTGTGTATACACATATATGTATTTTTAATAAGATATAAAATTATGTTGCCTTTATAGATTTTTCAAATATCCTTAGTGTTATTTATTACCTATTCCTCCATCTTCCCTAAACATGTGTACACATGAGCAACAATAAATGGATTCAGTGGAGTCTGTGTGTGTGTGTGTGTGTGTGTGTAATAATTACAGAAGAAAAGGTAATGAATTTAAGAACATAGGAGGAGGTGGAGAAGAGAGAGGCGGGACAAAAAATACAGTGTTGATGTATGAACTTCTCAAAATAATGCTGACTTTCCATACTTATGATAACAACAATTTGTGTATATAATGTATAAACTGTGTGTAAAACACAATGCAGAAGCAAGAAATATGAGGTTGGCTGCATTTCTCACTAAGCCTGCTGTAAACATCTCATAGTAAGGCTCCCATATAGTTTCAAACAAAAAACATTTGCCATCTTGTACAAAAATAATAGTTTTTGTTTGCATTGCACTCTATCTCTTTCCTAGGATCTGCAGGCTCTGTACCTTAGAATGCTCTATGGCTGTTAGTAATAACGAGGTTTCTGTCACTGATGGCCAGACGCAGGGATGTTAGTGAAGTGATATCTTATGGAATGTGTCAGCTTCCACTGGCAGAATTAAGCAGGGGGCAGGGAGCGTTTCCTCTTCTAGTCTAGTTTGATCCATCTGAGAGTTGTTTCTTCTCCCTGTTCCAAGACAGCTGTGGAGACAGAGGGTCAGTTGTGTAGACAGAGGATCTGGTGAGCAAATGTGGACAAGTCGTACAACCCACCACCTGCACTGACTTGCATTTGTGATTGAATATGTGCCACTTTCAGATTAGCTCTTTTCAAACTTTCACTCAACAGGGAGCCAAAGGTAGCCCATATGACCTTGCCTTACATAAAAAAAGATTTTATTTTAAGTATGTGTTTGTGGGGGGGGAGAAAAAAAGAGAGAGATAGAAAGAGAGAGAGAGAGAGAGAGAGAGAGAGAGAGAGAGAGAGAGAGAGAATGAATGTAGGTAAGGTTGGAGGTAGAGGTTTTGGATTCTCTGCCTGCTGCTGCTAGAGTTATAGGAGGCAACTATTGCCCAGGATAAGTGCTGAGAATCCAGGAGAACCCAGTTCAGGTCCTCCAGAAGAGCAATTTGTGCTCCTATTTGCTGACTCATCTGTCTGGCTTTTCCTTTGATTTCCTTTGTTTTTTCTTTTCTTTCCTTCCCTTTCCTTACTATTTTTCTGTTTTTTGCATGTTATTTACATGTGATAATATTGGCTATAATGGCATTACATTTTTAACATGCTATTTACATTGATAATATTGGCTATAATGACATTACATTTTTATCATGTTATTTACATTGATAGTATTTACTATGATGATGTTTTTACTTGTTATTTACTATGATGGTGTTTTTACTTGTTATTTACATGTGATAATATTGACTATGTTGGCCTTACATCTGGTCTAAGACATTAGTTCTAGTTTGTTAGGCCTCAGTCATGACTTTGGCTTCCTGCTGTTCTCTGGTTTAAAACACTACATGTTTTCCACATTCCATGGTATTTTCTGTGTTTTTTGGGTTTTCTTCTACTAGGTTTGATTCTGTATCCATGCCTAGGCAGCTTTCAATTCCTCTTTAACTTGAGATTTTCACATATTTTAGAAAATTGATTCTCTGAGTTCTGTTCAACATTTCCCATTGCTTGCCAGAGTAGAAGGAAAACCCAGATTCCATCCGTACTTCCTGTAATCACCATCAAATCCCCCAAAACGATCTTGTTAAGTTTTGGCACAGTGAGGTGTACTGTCTCTGGACTGAGTATCCATGCTTGGCTCCAGGGCTTTACTGCCTCATGCAATCTGGGAGCCCTACTTAACAGCATCCTGTGTTGGAGCTCCAGACTTAAACTCAGATACTTTCAACGATCAACTATCATAATCCCAGTTCTGCTCGCTGGCTTTTAGAATAAACTCAGATCTTAGAAGCATTTTACTTTGGATTTGCAAAGTTTAAAGGCAAGTGGCTAAGTCATTATGAAACTAATTTGTGGATATAAACTTGGTTGCTTCTTTGACATGTTTGGACTAATAGTTGTTGTGTGGATAACTCAGCCTCAGTTTCAAAGTTCTACCATGAAACACTCATTCAATAAGCTGCTGTTGAAGAAACACTATCTTATCCCAGGTCAGGGGTGAGACTCAAATAGAAATGTACTTGGTATCTGTTCCATTTTTGTTCCTCTTACTAAGCCTGGGAAATATGGAGCCAGCATCTTAAGAAGCTTTTATCTTTATCAAAGACTTTTTTTTTTTAACAAAGTCTTATCTTTGAGGGAAAATTGCAGATTACTAATAAAATCATTTAATGACTTGATACATGTCTAGTTGTAGTTTTTATGATTCTTAAAATAAATTTTGGTAGTTTTTGCTTTGAGAAATTTAGTTACAGCTATGACATCATTTGTTTTTCCTGATGTATGATGTCACCTCAAGGGCTTGCATACTTCTGCTGGAACATGGTTGATTGAGAGACACCTGGTTACCGCCCTAGCCATTCACCTCACTTTTGCTGGACTCTATGTCTGAGGAAGATCATGCCCCATGCCACTCCCAGCCACTGGACACTTCTGCTCAATAGACATGCCCCTTCTGAGACTCACGACCTCCAGACACTGTCCACTTCTGATCTATAGACATGCCCTCTCCTGAGACTCAATAGCCATCATCTGATCCTGGTGCCTCGTTTTTATCTGGTCAAATTAGATTAAATTTTTATTATATTTTAATTTCTACAACAAAAATATCATCCTTATAGCTAAAGCCCATTTACATTTAATTCCATTTGTCATGGGCCAGCCTAGCCACATAACAATGATGCTGGTACCATCTGAAAGATGATAGTGGTCTCCAGATCCAGTGGCTCTAAACCTTTATCAAAAGGCTACCATATCACATTGCCTTCCTTCTGTGTGTGTGTGTATGCACGCGCGCAATGCACCCGTGCATGTGTGCCTGTGTACGAGTGTGTTCATATGTATTTCCATTTGCATTTACATGTATTGGTGGATGCATATCTGCCTCCCTATTGCTAGGATGACAGATATTCACTGCCATGGGTACTGGGGATTGGAAGGTCCTGGATAATGTGGGAGTCCCCTCTGTGTGCTTTGATTACCATTAATGAACAAAGAACTGTTTTGAGCCTATGGCAGGGAAGAACAAAACTAGGTGGGGAAAGTTAGGCTACATGCTGGGAGAAAGAAGGGCAGAGTTAGAGGGAAGCAAAGGAGCCGCCTCCAGAGTCAGACATGCCGATATTTTGCTGGTAAGCCACTGTCACATGATGATATACAGATTAATGGGAATGGGTTAAACTAATATGTAAGAGTTAGCCAATAAGAAGCTAGACCTAATGGGCCAAGCAGTGATTTAAATAATACAGTGTCTATGTGATTATTTCAGGTCTACAATAACAAGTTGGCTGGGAACCAACAAGCTCCCTCATCCAATAGGGGATCTAAAGACATGTCTCTATGTTTGCATGTGAGCATATTAATTGACTAAGCCATTACCCCTGCCCTACTTCATTGGGTTTCTGAGGGGATCAAGTTTGATCCATTTCAGCTCTCCTGGCATGGCACAGACAGAGTAAACTGCTCAGATGTGTAGACTCAGCAAGAGAATCTTGGCTCTGGAATCCCAATCACATAGAAAAGAATGTTTACTTCCCCGTGGCCCTATTCCAGATTCTCTTTGCTACAAGCCCACTGTCGTTTCTTTCAATAAGTGCTAGATCTTTTCAATAGGAAGCACCTAGACCCATATACTCTCTACTCAAGTCTCTTGCCTTTTTGAAAACTCATGGTTCAGCCCATTTCATTTTCAAGCACGTATGCACATTGCAGACACAATTAAGAAGGCTAAATCGGCACAGCAATTATGACGCTGTATCATGGCAAAACAACTCAAGAGCTCAGTAACTTTATTAAAATTTTAAAGGATTTGATCCTCTGGGAAGTGTTCCTATTAATTAAACAAAGGTGGAGGAAAATGAGCTTCACACTTATTTTCAGCCAGGAAGAAAGTGGCCTGCAGCAGGAACACAAAGGATCCGTGAATTCAGGCAACACTTCTCACTTCTCAGACTGCTGGGCGGTGGTGATTACAGGTCCTTTTTCTACAAGGCACTCTGAGACAGCTTTTGTTCAGTCTTTTCTGGAGGAGAGGGGTCTTTTATGAGAGGTGTTTCCCAGAAGTCTATGGGTTTTTAACCCTTGAAGAACCAGGCTCTTGCATAGCAAACAGATGCCAGGTTTTTATACCCAACAAGTTCAGTAGTGGGACAAATATGAACAACGTGGAACAGACAAGAGGGTGGGAAATCGCCTGGTGGAAGAGGCAGAGGGTCATAAACAAATAAGAGAACTTAATTTTGTTGTTTCCAACCAACACTACATCCATACTCTTTACCAATAGCAACATTTTTCATGTAATTTTACACTTATGAGTGCCTTATGGGT
Source organism: Myodes glareolus (assembly GCF_982192425.1). Classification (NCBI taxonomy): domain Eukaryota; kingdom Metazoa; phylum Chordata; class Mammalia; order Rodentia; family Cricetidae; genus Myodes; species Myodes glareolus. The sequence goes on from NC_142029.1 coordinate 11,176,495, forward strand.
TGTATAATAAATCTAGGATGCTTGCTTCCTCAGACATGCCTACAAACGACCTGTTTCTGGTCATGTTGACTGTACTAGCTGTTTTTCTTATTACTGAGTCCAAACATCTGACGAAAGCAACTGAAGGAAGGAGAACTGCAGTTCATCATTGCAAGGAAACCATATCAGCAGGGTCTTAGCAGGCAGCTGGCTACATGACAGCCACTGTCAGGAAGCAGAGAGAGACAAAGGCTGGTACTCAACTCCCTGTCTCCTTTTTATATAGTTCAGTACTGCAGCCCATGGAATGATGCCACCTATATTTAGGATGGCTCCTCCTATTTTAATTAACAAAATTAGAAAATCCATCTGTAGACATGCTCAGGGATTCATCTCCTGAGTGATTTTTAGAGCCTGTCAAGTTGATAATCTGTATTAACTGTCACATGGACCATACATGGTCCATAAATTGTGTGGATCCTGGAGAGACATGAAAATTTCTGAGTAAATCAGACCTCAGACCCTGGAGTATGTAACAATCTGTATCAAGAAGAACGGGAAAGTCATGCTGGTTATTTGGACTCTTGACGGTGGGCTCTTTGTACCTTTTCCCATCAACTGACCAAGTAAGAGCGTAAGAGCAGTAACATGTGAACCTATGTTGATCAAGGATGGGAAAAGGCGAAGGCTAAGGATTGTAAGAGAAGACAGTGCGGTAGTTTCCTGGTTGCCCAGACCCAAATAATCACACAAAATTATATTAATTACAACACTGTTTGGCTGATGCTCAAGCATATTTCTAGTTAGCTCTTACATCTTAAATTAACCCATTTCTATTAATCTGTGTATCACCACGAGGCTGTGGCTTACTGGTAAGATTCTGGTATCTTTCTCCTTCAGCAGCTACATAGCATAACTACTTCACCTACTCTCTCTATACATTTCTGTTTGGCTTTCCCACCTGGCTTTCCTCTGCTAAGCCATTTGCTGAAACAGCTTTATTCATTAGCCAATAAAAGCCACACGTATGCAGAAAGACCTCCCACATCAGACATCAGGGAAGAACCTGTATTCATTCTCCACTTTGTAGTGGAAGATTTGTAGGAAGACTTTTCTTTCCTGGATACCAGTCCCAAATAACTACATGGAGGCTTATATTAATTATAAATCCTTGGCCAATAGCCTGGGCATGTTACTAGCTAACTCTTACTTTTAAATTAACCCACATTTTTTGTCTATGCTTTGCCATGTGGCTTGGTATTTTTTTCTCAGTACTGCTTGCTCATATTGCTTCTCTCTATGACTGCTGGTGGCTCTCCAGATTCATCCTTCTTCTTCCCATCATTCTCAGTTTGACTTTCCCACCTAACTTCTTTATTAAACAATCACAGCAACATATATTCACACAGCACAAAGGAATATTCCATAGGAGTCATAACCTACGTTGATAGAAATCTACAGAAAACAGCAGTTGTAAAGAAGAGTTGTCTGTGCCACTGAAGTCCTCATGAGAATTTGACATGCCTGTCCTCTGCTTTAATATTTGTTTAATTTATTCACTTAAATTTTAATTTATGTGTATTTGTGTGTGATTAAGTATACGTAAGGACAGTGCCCACAGAGATCAGTAGAGGGAAGAAGTCAAAGTGGATGTTGGGAACCAAGGTCTGGTCTTATGTAAGAATAGCAAATACTCTTAATCACTGAGTCATTTTTCCAGTCCCAAGATGAAGGGTTTTTTTTTATTTTGAGACAGGTCTTACTATGCAGTCCTGGTTGACCTGGAACTTGTCATGTAGAACAGTATGTCCTCAAATCCAGAGATTTACCTGTTTTTCCCTACTTAGTGCTGGGGTTCCAAGCATGTCCATCCTGCCCTCTGCTTAAAAATCCAACCAAAGCAAAGGCAGTTGAGAAGACTGCTAGACAAGATATTTATTTTAGCCATTGTCAGGTGGCATCTTTTAAGAGATGGAGCAAGAGCTATGTAACTGAATTGATCAAGGGAGCTAATGGTTATTATACAGTGAAGAAATTTAAACACTCCAGGGAAATTTTCTCTTGGTAGTGGAGGCTGAAGTCAAGTGGTAAGAACACAAAGATAGGGATAGAGTGTGAAGACTCCCGGGAAGCCTTACAGCAGAAAAGGGTCTAAAATAGAAAGAACCAAGCATGAAAAGGTTAACTACTAATCATTAATGGACAAAAGGAAAACCATCAAAGTCCTGTTGGAAATCCCTTGCCATGTAGAATGTGTAAGAAAGAGTTTAGGCCTTTTAACCATAAAAGGTTATTATCCAGACTAACTGTTGCAGGAGCCCGCTTGTTGGTTCCCGGCTGCTCAGCCCCAAAATAATCACACAGAAACCATTTTATTTGCAATACTGTTTGGCCAATAGCTTAAGCATATTTATGGCTAACTATTGTATCCTAAACTAGCCATCACCATGAGGTCATGGCCTACCAGCAAAGTTTTAGCATGTCTGTCTCCGGTAGTGACTCCAGGGCTTCTCTCTGACTCTGTCTCCTTTCTCCCAGCATTCAATTTAGTTTTCCCCATCTACCTCTATTCTACCATGGTGCGGGAGAATTATCTGTATTCTGTCAATCATATTTTAATAAAACGCTGATTGGCCAGGCAGGCAGTATAGGCGGGTCAACCAGACAGGAAGTAGAGGCGGGGCAAAGAGAATAGAATAAGGTTATGGAGGAGGAAGGTCCCTCCGGCACTCCTGCGCAGATCACTGAAGAAACAACATGTAAGCTGCCCCCGCTGGAAAAGGTACTGAGCCATTATGGCTAACATAGATGAGAATAATGGGTTAATATAAGTTATAAGAGCTAACAAGAAGCCTGACCTAATGAGCCAATCAGTTTATAACCTTATGGAGTCCTGTGTGTAATTTCTCTTTGGGATTTGCCGGCTGTTGGGGTACCGGGCGGGACAGAAATCCCAACAAGCCGGCCCCTCATGTTACACTACCATACCAGGTCAAGCCAGTTTCTTTATTAACCAATGGTATTCACAGCATACGGGGGGAGTCCCATATCAACTGACATCTTCTCACTCAGACTTTGTGTCAAGGAAAGCATGAGTCCTCCCTTATTCATTTACTTCCAGCATTGTGCAGTGTTAAATAAATTCTCAATTACTGTGCAATGCTCATCAAGTCAGTGTTCACAAAACAGACGATCACGGGATTTCTGTGAAGATTCACAGATCACAGAGGATTCTTCCACTCTTGGGAATATACCCTAAAGACTCCCTAACATACTACAAAAGCATTTGTTCTACTATGTTCATAGCAGCACTATTTGTAATAGCCAGAACCTGGAAACAGCCTAGGTGCCCCTCAATAGAAGAATGGTTAAAAAAGGTGTGGAACATATACACATTAGAGTTTTACTCAGCGGTAAAAAACAATGACATCTTGAATTTTGCATGTAAATGGATGGAAATAGAAAACGCTTTACTGAGTGAGGTAAGTCAGACCCAAAAAGAGGAACAAGGTATGTATTCACTCATAAGTGGATTCTAACCATAATTAAAGGTCTTTGAGCCTATTATTCGTGATCCTAGAGAAGCTAAATAAGAAGATGAACCTGATGAAGATTATTTAGCTATCCACCAGGAGGTAGGAAATAGACAAGAGTCCCAGGTAACCTCGGGTGCATGGGGGGGTGGGAGGGTTGATGGAAGGGGAGAGGGTTAGAGAGAAGGGAGTAGGGGAGGAACGGGGAAAGCTCGGTGGCCTGGGATGGGGGGGGAGGGAGGAAGGATGAATATGGGATCAGGGAAGAATATATTTCAACTAAGGGAGTCATTTTAGGGTTTACAGGAGACTTGATTATATATGGGATCCCAGGTCCAAGGAGAGATCCCCCAGATTGTTCTCTGGACAGAGGAGAGGGTGCCTGAATCGGCCGTGGCCCATAACCATACTGATGTATATTTTGCTTATCACCATAGATCCTTCATCTGGCGAAGGACGGCGATACAGTCGGAGACCCACATTGGAGCACCGGACTGAGCCCCCCGAGGTCCAAATGAGGAGCAGAAGGAGGAAGAACATGAATAACGAAATCAGTACTGCGAGGGATGCTATCACCCACTGATACAAGGGAACGGATCTAATGAGAGTTTACCAAGGCCAGTTGGACTGGGACTGAACGAGGAGGTGATCTAACCAGATTCTCGGAATTTGGCCGGATTCTCTGACTGTGGCTGGCCCGAAGTCTTTCTGAAAAGCCATTGACTATGATACTGGGACCTGTTTCCTCTGCATATACTGGATTTTGGGGATCCAGTCTGTTTGGACGCTCACCTTCCTGGACCTGGAAGGAGGAGGAAGGAACTGGAACTTCCCACAGGGTAGGAAACCCTGACTACCCTAAGGGACGAAGAGGGAGGAGGAGAGGGAGTGGGGGGAGTGGGAGGGTGTTGGGAAGAGGGGCGGAAATGGAAACTTTTATAATTTAATAAAATTTACTTTAAAAAAATGATAGGGGAGTTCAGCCAATTACATTCTGTTCATGGGGGGTGTCGCCCTTAGGCTAAAGTTTACCTATAAACCTGACGAGTGTGTTCCCGCTAGCTAGCTCTCTTTCACCTGGCTCCTGCGTCCAGACGGATCGTTTGGATTCTGGTGTAAGCTGGTATAAGTCTTACTTCTGTTTATTAAAGCTGTATATTTTGTATTAAGATAGTCTGGGGACTTTTCATTACCGATTGCCCTGCGGCATCATCTGGTGCCCAAGTTGAGCACCAAAGACCCTCCACCTGGAGCTTGTCTTCTTCCTGGAAAAACTGGCCTTTGGGCAAAAAAAAAACAAACCCATACCTCGACCACTGACAAAATTACAAAATATCCGTAAATAAATAAAAACAGGATTGTCTTATCTTGCCAAGACAGGGTGAGAGAGTCCTAAAAGGTTTCTAGGTTTCTTGCCTTTAAAAAATGGCATGTCAGTTACATCAGGCCTTAGCCAAAGTTGGTTGACTCAACATTGTATACGAGACTTTGGGTGATTGCCCAAGTATTCAGTTGTCTCTTCCATTTGTTACACATTTTGGAAGTTTCCCGCTTGTACTTCCGGGCTGCTTGAATAAAATTATTTTTCTTCTCAGATCTTTGATGGAGTTAAAGATTAGATAGTTGTAGTTACCATCTGCATTATTTAGACTCCCTAAAATAAAATGTTTAATAAAACTTTGGTTATAAGTTTCTTGCTTAATATTGTTTATTGTTTGTAACTTTATATTTATTATTTGCTTCTATTGTATATAGTTGTATTTTGTTTGGTTCTGTCTTATTTTAGAAAAAAGGGTGGAGATGATAGGGGAGTTCAGCCAATCACATTCTGTTCGTGGGGTGTGTCGACCTTAGGCTAAAGTTTACCTATAAACCTGGTGAGTGAGCTCCCGCTAGCTCTCTCTCGCCTGGCTCCTGTGTTCGGACGGATCGTTTGGATTCTGGTGTAAGCTGGGGTAAGTCTTACTTCTGTTTATTAAAGCTGTATATTTTGTATTAAGATAGTCTGGGGACTTTTCATTACCAAAGCCCTGCGGCATCGTAAGAACATAAACCCCCTGCAACAATGAAGTGGTTAGGTGCTGTGGGTTTTGCTCTTGTGTTTTCCCTAACATTTTATTATATATCTACTCATAGTGCATTAGTGACTTTTCTGGTGCTTTAAGTAAAATACCATGAGCAAAAGCCACTTAAGGTAGAAAAGTTTCATTTTAGCTCACGGTTCCAAGAGGAACAGCGTCCATCTTAGTGAGGAAGGCAAGCTTGTGGCCACAGGAAAAAGAAAACAGGAAGGTGAGATATCACATCTCAACTCCACACAGGAGAGAGAGAGAGAGAGAGAGAGAGAGAGAGAGAGAGAGAGAGAGAGAGATGAGAGGAAGGGAGAGAGTTAGTGGTAGCTCATGAACAGGGTGATGCTGTAAACCCCCCAAACCCACTCCTGGGAATAGAATATACTTCTCCCAATGAGGTGCCACCTTATAAATGTTCCATAACCTCCCCAGACAGTGTCACCAACCAGGAACCAAGTGTTCAAATATGTGAACCTCTGAGGGACATTTCACATTCAAACTGCAGCACATAAAGGGACAGAAAGACATTGCAACTTTGTCTATTACTACTATAATGTGGCTTCTTCTTTTGGACATAACGCGAAGGCTCAGAAACTATCTTAAAATAGAAAGAACCATGACTCAGTAACCATGGCAACCAAATAAGCAGAATAATACAATTATAGCTATGGTCATGTTGATGTAGCTATTAACACTCCCCATTAGAAACTTGGGAGGCCATAGCAGCCTCATCTGGAATTCTAGTCATTCCTTCGTATGCCAGCCACCCTGCTGTAAGTGAACTTGGGAAATGCTACCGTAAGTAGGAAGTAAACATTTAACTGACTGAGGGCCTCCGTGGTGCTGCTACCATGAGGTCATCATCCATGGTGGGGTGGGATTTGTATTACAGCTGTTTAGGGGTTACCATGGTATATAACCCTTCACTCATGTCCCTGTAAGTATACCTCCAAACTCACTGGATACCAAGTTAAACTTGGGTTGACTTCTTCCTTTGGTCTGTCCTAGTGTTCACTCTGGGATGAGTAGACATTTGATCATATCTGCCAAGGAAAAGGTTGATTCAACAATTGCATGCATGCATCATTTAAATAAGAAACCAACAGCGAGAACTTGGAAATTGGAGTACCATCAACACACAGGTGAGTGTTAGCCTCCACCTTTATAACCAAGGAGGAGTGAAAGAATTTTTGTGTACTCAGTTTTCTCATCTGCTACATGGGAGCTTAGAGATTGATAGGGACAAAGTATTTAAAGCACTTGGCTTAGTTCCTAGCATATGGCTTGGTTTCTGGCATAGTTGGTGTACTAAAGAATATTACTTATCTTTGCTTTCTTCTCTAGCCAGTTCTGTTTTGAACTTCATCTTTGTTTCTCTAATCTAGTGAGAGCTGAGGAATATAAAAGCAATCTAAGGAAGATATTTGTAATTTTGTGTGTGCTCTCTGCCCCCTTCCATTCATTTCATTTAAAGCCAGAATGGAAGCAAACAAACATCGTGAAGTACATCCTTTGTGGTAGGGTCAGGCATAGGTAAAGTGGCTAATAAGCGTCTGTCCTTGGAGCTTTTTGTAATTGCTGATAGCGAATGCCACGTTTTAAAATTTAATACTCATGCAAACACAGCACTTGACCTGTGCAAGGAGACTTCAAGAGTTAGGTCTCATCAAGTCCCAGGCACCGTTCTTCTGGGTTGGAGCCAGATGCAGGAGTTAAGGGCCTGTGGTCTACTGAGGGCTTTGTTGCAAAACAACAGAAACCAACAAGCAAAATAAGGAAAAAACCTCTTCTGATCCTTAGGAAACAGTTAAACAGAGAAGATGGGAGGAAACAAATGAAGGGAATAATGAAGTCGGCCTTGTCTTGTGCAGGTCCCTGGGCTGTGTGTAGCACTGTGGGCTTCCTGGTGGGCTCTCATTGTGGAAGGAGAGAAAAGACTACTTGGGTTGACCTCTGACGTACGCAAGCACACACACACACACACACACACACACACACACATTAATTAAAGAAGTAATTTTTAAATTGAAATAAAGAAAAGAGACCCTTCTTACTTCCCTTTGCCTAACAGACTGTTGAAACAATGGGCCCCAAGAGATTGGAATTTCCCCCAGGAATACTGTATTTCATTTAACTTATCATATCAATCTTGTCATGAGAGCGTGTAATTAATATCAGAGTTATTAATGACATTACACATTCTTAGTTCTACACTAGCTCTTATTTCTACACTGGTAAATTTCCGACGTGTTTTGTGAGAACCCTATTGGGTAGTGCTGGCCTCCAGAGCTGAGGGGTAGTTGCCTTCAAAGTGCTTACCTGGTTTTCTATTTCAGTCACAGTACAGGGTGTGGTGAAGAAGATGCAGGCCTGTCTTCTAAGGTAGGTGAGGGAATGACACACTCTGGAGTTTCATGGCCTTAGATTTCGAGGTTCACACTGCTGGTCGTGGACCTGGGTGTGCACCTAATTGGGAAATGGCTTTGTAAATGGGCATGGTGACAGTTTGTATGGCAGAGTCGAGCAGGGACAGCGTGCCTGAGTGCTCAGCACATCTCTGGCTTGGAGACCAGCAGTGTCCATCTCTACGCCCCACCAAGGGCGCCTTTGCTCCATAGGGAGAACACAGGTTCATGCACTATGCCCCATATTCTCCCCTCTGGATTCTTCTACCATTTCTATTGCATTTTGCCTTATTCTGCTTGACTTATACTCATGAACAAAACTCTTTGAAACAATGTCCTCAAGCTGGTTGCTTTCTTTATAAAGTTTTCCAAGGACCGAAACTCTCTCAGGGCTCAAGTTCAAATGACAGCATCCTCGGAGGTGAAGATACCGGAGGGTTGGATGCTTCTCTCCTCCCTTCTTTCTTCCTTCCTCCCCCTTCCTTTTCTTTGCCTTAGAGTTCCTTCCAGTGAACTCACAGTCATCCCTTCCAAGTCTTCCTGGGTTTGGATGTGGGCTTCTTGGGATAGAACCACTGATTCTGTTTACCACCTGAGCAAGCCAATTCCACGTCCACACACACAGAAGCACTTGTTGTGGGTTAGAACACACAGTGTACACAAGTCCTCTGCCCTTCAGGCAGGGAGCCTATTCTTACTGCTTTTCCTCTGCCATGTGCAGACATGGTGTTGTGTGACAGACAATACTGTGGTAGTGTGCCTGCTGCCATGGATGTCAATACTGATGGCGCTATGGCCTCAGTCTTCTCTACCTTAGCAGTATTGTGAGTAGCAAAGTCTTCCTCATCTAGCTCACTGGCTTATTTTCATGTTAGTTTGTTCAACGTGTGACTAACAGCTCCAGGGAGAAATCTCTGAGTGCTTCTCTAACCTGTAAAAGAGATCTTCAGGTAGTTGATGAATGTGTTCATAATTCACAGAGAATCTAAAATGAGGAGCATTGCTTCTCCAGAGAGGGTGTGTGCTGTGAACCATGGGCACATGTGTAACTCTGTTCAGCGATGCCCAGAGGAAATAAAGCAGGGGTTGTTGTTGGGGCTAGGGAGATGGCTCAGTAGGTAAAGTGCTCTCTGTGCTAGCTTAAGGAAGCCAGTTCTGAAGTCACAGAACTAATGGGAAAGCTGGATGCAAGCCACACATATTCCTGAAGTCTGAGCACAGTTAAAGTGGGATGGCAGCCACAGACAGGAGAATTCCCCCCAAAGCTCCCAGCCCTGACCTACATAGAGGCAAACCAAAAATCTCAAGCAAGGGAGAAGATGAGGATGTTCATAGGAATCCATGACACACACGCACACACACACACACACACACACACACACACACACACACACACAATCATATACACATATACATCCACATACAGACATATATACAGATACAGACACACACAAAATGTAGCAGGGGAACATATATAACATTTAAATTTCCACATTAAAAATCAGATAGAAACATATGGGAGAAATTAGAAAAATATTTAACCCAATAAAGAAAATGTTTCCACAACACATCTACCACCATCTCACCTAGATTTTCTCTTTAATAGAAGGAAAATCGCATGCCATGTGGAGGGCAGAAGCCAAGATCCATTACAGGCAGGGGCTGTTGATAGACAACTTCTCTAACTCTGAACAGGAGATGGTCAAAGAGAGATTAGGGCACTGCTAATTAGGATGGTCAGGTTCAGAGAAATCAGACATCTGGAGTTTGTGTAAAAGGGCAGGGAGTCATGCTTGGACAAGGAAAGAGCTAGTTAATGATCATATTTAAAGGTCATTCATTTACTTTTGCAGTAGCCTAGTGACATTTATCCTAAGTCACTTAAAAATGTTATAAAATGTCACAGATCCATGCGGCATGGTCACGTGATGGGCCTGGATTCCAGGACTGCTGTTTCTAGAGACAGAACCTGATATTGACATTGATCATATAATTGGATGAAACGACCAGGGCTGGACAAGGTGCTTCAAGTCAGTATCAGTATTTTCTGTGTATGTATGTGCAGGCATGAGTGTGTGTGCACACATGTGTCAGCATATATGTGCATGGCTATGTGGAAGGTAGAGGTCAAACTTGGTGTCATTCCTCAGGAACAGCACACCTTGTTTTCTGAGACAGGCTTTCTCACTAACCTGGAGTTCATGGCTTTAATAGGCTGACTGGACAGAGATCCCCACAATCCCTCTGCCTCCGCATTTCCAGTACTGGCATTACATGAATAGTTCCTCATACCCAGCCTTTTTATGGATATTGGCGATCAAACTTGGACTCTCAGACACTTCACATGCCCAGCCATCTCTGGCCCCAGTGTCAGCATTTGGACAGCTCTGTTCTGCTTGTCACTCTGATCCTCTGGAGAACTGATAGATTCTCAGCCTGATTGATTAGTGTCGCTGGGAAACATTGTCTACTAAAATGTACTCTATGGTAGTGAAGCCAACTGGCCTTTAAAGACCTCAGTTCAGAGGACATGGATATAAGTCAATGGATTATATTGAGATGACATTTTCAATTCACTTATTTAATTCTTATCATATCCAAAAAGTAAAAATAGTTTTCCTGTCTAGTGAATTAGCCACAGTACTCAGTAGACAGATTCCCCCAGTTTCTAATGGTCTTGGAGAATCTCAAGAAAATTGTAACAGAGTGTCAAAGTTGAAAAAGGAATTAAAAAAACAGTGATTATGCTGTTATTTGAGAAACACAACTGTTCAACTGCAATATTAACAAAATTATAGCCCCACAAATGTGGCAAATATACTTGTGGCCATCTTTCTTCCAGGTCTCCCCTTTGGTCAATATCACCCTGATTTCCAGGGGAAATACCTTCTCAATATCTCACATGCTGTGGTATGATTGCCAGTCTCAGAGGCAGAGGGAGGGGAGGGAAGGGAGAAGAAGAGAGAGAGCGAGAGAGCACTCTTGAGTCAAACCATGTCTCTTGGTGTCTTAATCTCAACTCCTGAGTTCAGAGACGAAAAGTTCAATGGTGGAAAACCAGTTACAAATGATTAATTCTGAAGGCATGCCCTAAAGTGACCATTAATATTAAAATAAATATCAAGACATAATGGGACATACTAGGGCTGATTGATTTAATATTGTCTATGTTTTTTAAAAACTTATTTAAAACACAACATTTTATTATGTTTTTTGAGAATCTCAGGCTTCTATACAATGTATTTAAACTATAGTCACTCTTTACTCTTTTCCCTAAGTCCTACCAGATCCACTCTCTTCTTCCCACACCATCCCAAGCCAAATCTTCCTTGATTATGACTCATGAGTCCAGTTTCTGCCACACATATGCACCTGTGTGTGGGACCACTCACTGGAGCATGGTCCATCTACCAGAGACCACATCCTTAAAGAAGATTGGCTTTTCCTCCCCCAATTAACGGCTGTCAATTCTCAACAGTGTGTCAGTTAGTGGTGGGCACTCCAGAGCACCTTTGTGCTGGAGCGTTGGCTCACAAGGTCTTGGGCAGGTCTTATTCAGGCAGCTCCTTCTGTTGTAAGTTAATGAGTGTAATGATTCTGTCTTGTCCCGAAGATACTGCTTTGCTCTGGTCTTCCTTGACCTCTGTAGTGTGAATTCTAATTGGTCTTAATAATAAAAACCCAGAGCCCAATATCAAGGTAAAAGCTGAAAGATCAGAGAAGCAGAGAAGAAGAGAACCACTAGTTCTTAACTTTATGAAATCCTCAAACTGAATGGGGTATCCTGTCTCTACACGTCCTCAGACTGAATGCCCTGAGCTCCTGTCTCCTCTTGCCATATATTCCTCTCTCCACCCAGCCTTATCCCTTCCTGTTTCCACCTCTCTAGTGCTGGGATTAAAGGTGTGAATCACTACCACCTGGTTATCCTTCTCTTTTAGACTGGATTCATTTTGTGTAGCCCCGGGTGGCCTTTAACCCACAGAAATCGGTCTGCCTCTTCCTCTGCCTCCCAAGTACTGGAATTAAAGGTATGTGTCAACACTGCCTGGCCTCTACAACAAACTAGTGACTAGCTCTGCACTCTGATTGTCAGGTAAGCTTTATTTGTTAAAGCACAAGCGAAATACCATCATAGACCTCTGGCTCCACTTTTTGGCAATGTCCCTCAGGCTCAGGGATGATATAAATGCCATATTTTTGCCTTAGTACTCTACAGATTCTTATTGGCTAGTTTTGAGTTTCTGCATTAATCTCCATCCACTGTACAAAGAAACTCCTCTGATGAGGTCTGGCAACTACACTAATCTATGAAATAGAAATGGGAATTTGGAGGGCTGTTTCATGGTTGCTTCTATGTTAGCACTGCAGAATTGTGTAGCTATGGTCAAATAAACCACAGGGTTACAGCATTTACTACTTGGTTTTTAAAAGAAAAGTATATATTAACCTCCATGATTTTCTGTCTCTTCATTTATGGACTAGTTAAGGTCCTATTTAGTCATGACATCAGAGTCTTGGCCATTGTCCTCCACTTCTCACTTGGCACCCATGTTCAAGTTTCTCTCCGTTCTCAAACCCCTTTCACCTTCCTTTATTATTTTTTCCTTCCTTCCATCTATTCTTCCTTGTTTGTCTGTTTCTCTTTCTCTGAAATTAGGCCTCACTGTACACTCATGATCCTCCTGCCTCAACCTCCCAAGTGCTAGGATTATAGGCAGGTAACACATTGCAGGGCTCCCCTTTCCCTTTTTTTTTTTAAACAATAAGGAGTTAAAGTTTAGTTAGCTGAGGTATGAAAGAGAAGATGGAAGTATCAAGGGAGAACATACCTTTTAGGATCCTGACTCCAAGGAAGAAGAAAAGAGACCAAGATAGATGAAAACAGACATACAAGACAGCTTGACTTACCAGCTTCATGAGACATCGACCACATGAATTTGGGTGACGTCAATGATGGGGCAGAAAGATACTCTGAAGTTGTGATTTTACATTAGTTCAGCAACAAAATAGTAGACTATGCCACTAACTGGATGACAGGTAGAAAGAAAGCTAAATGTGAGCTCCATGCTAAAGAAACATTACCTACAGGAAGAAAAAAATGTCTATATGGTTTTGCTTTGAAGGATTAATGTAAGCTGTTAATCTAAGTGAGAATCTGAAGTTAAGAGCAGACAATGACTTGAACAAAGTAGTCTCTTGGTAGCCATGAAGATTGGGTTACAGGTACTGAAGTGCACAGAGGCTCAATTCTTTTCTATAAAGTGGCATTATATTTGCATACACCTGTGTGAATCTTCTCGGACATTTTAACCTATTTGCAGGTTGTTTGTGATGCTCAGTACAATAAAGTCTATGTGAATAGTTGCTAAATAGTATTGTTTTGAGGGATAATGGCAAGAAAAATTAGTCTCTACCTGTTGTGAGGAGCACGGGGCCCCTTTGTTCCATCCCGCCCAGCTAGCTTGTACCAGAAATAATCACACAGAAATTGTATTAATTAAATTACTGCTTGACCCATAAGCTCTAGCCTCTTATTGGCTAACTCTCACATCTTGATTTAACCCATTTCTGATAATCTGAATGTCACCATGAGGTCATGGCTTACCGGGAAAGATTCAGCATGTCTGACCTGGCAGCTTCATGGTAGCTCTCTCTGTCTGCCTTCTTCCTCCCAGCATTCAGTTCTCTTTTCTCCACCTATCTAAGTTGTGCCCTATCAAAATGCCAAGGCATTTTCTTCATTCAACCAATGAAAGCAACACATAGACAGAAGAACCTCCTACACCATCTACCTGTTTGCTTTTTTATGAATATTTTTAATCTTTGGATAGTTGAGTCTAGAAATAGAACCCTCAAATCTGGTAGGTCAATTGTAGTTATTTATGGGAATGTGAGTGTCAGGGGAGGCATTGAGAGCAAGGTGTGTGTGTGTGTGTGTGTGTGTTAGTAAATCCCCTTGTTACTGGTTGGTAATGTTACTGCTTTCAAGATTTTCTCCAACATTTCCTAGCTTCTAGGTAGAGAGGTGGAAAGGGAAAACTTGATTTATTCAGAGTTGGAGACTTATTCAATGACTCTAAATGTGAAAGGCTAGTGGGTGCTGAGGAAGACCTTACATGATTTACTATCTTTTCATTCAACTAGGAAACAAAATGGGGAGGGGAGTGAGTCTATGGTGTAACAAGACTCAGGGAGGGGAAGGGAAGGAGTGAGGACACTCTGGGTCAGGACAGCGACCCTGAGGTGAACTTTATCCAAGCTGCTGATGCAACCTATGGAGTAGAATACTGGGTAAGGAGGTGGGAGATGCAGAGTTGCAGGCTCAACATTGACAGTTGTTTACTGTGCCTGAAGCTTAATCTAAGGGTGGCAGTAATTTGAAGATGCAGCACTAGTGCCATTTTTAGTCAGGTGATCCTTTCCTTCGATTCCCATCCGTGTGACATGGGATGCTCAGCAGTGGCCTCCCACATGTCTGGAGTGCACCCTTTAGCGTGACAATGAGAAGTGTCCCAGATACTACCAGTTGTCTCCTGGAGGGCACAGTTGCCCCTGTGTTGGCCTATAGGATGGGAATAAGAACCCTTTTGATTCTTTTGTGACAGACAATAGGATACTAAGGCTCCAGAAGCTAACAGATATCAACAATACCATAGAAGAAAAAGGGCCAGCATGTTTGAGAAAGACAAAGTTAATGCGATCATTCTAATTTATTTTTATATTTTAATTAAATTTTACTATTGTTTTTTAAATACTGTCTCATGGATATTCTTTTTATTTTCTTTTTCAGATAGCATTCATTAGGATCTATGTGCTTGGAATTTGTCTTTTCAAGCCTGGGGAGATGGCTCAGTCTTTAATGTGCTTGTAATGCAACCATGAGGACACGAGTTCAATTCCAGCACTCTCATAAAAAGCTGAGCGTGGAGACAGGTGCTTGTGATCCCAGTGCTGGGGAGACAGAGATAGGATCCCTGGGGCTTGATGGACAGCTGGTTTAATCCAATTGGAGACTACAGGTTTAGAGAAAGGCCTTGTGTTAAAAAACAAAGTGGAGGATGCCTGAAGTAGACAGCAGGCATTTCCTACATTTTTTTTCTTCTGGCCTCCACATTTATGGACCCTCACACTCATGTGCACATGTGCACACATCCACCAGCAGGCATAAGTATTTCTCTTTCATGGAAACCCCATGTATCCAGGTATATTTTCCAGCCAGGTAAGCTATGGTAAGACAGGAAGAGCAGCGTGGCTTCTGCATTAGAACAAACATCAGGTTCAGACTAGGACAGCGATTGCTGAGTCTTGAAAAAGTAGCTGTGATCTCATCTCTGCTTTGCCTGAGTGCCTGCAGCCAGTTGCCTGCATCCAAAATACTATTTTCTTGCATTCCTGTTGTACTTTGTGGGAGGAGACTACATTTGTACAAGGTAAATGTAATGTACAAAGGAAGTAAAACTCCACGGAGTTAATTAACCCACAATCCCAAAGCTCTCTATGTGGAGAAGTAATCCACCCACCTCAGTTCACCTGAGTTGCTTTCTAATTGCCTTCTGTGTCTTTAATTTCCTTATTTAATTGAAGCTGGAACCATTTTTTTTTTTAGGTGTTTCAGTAAAAGGTTATTGTCACATAGAAGCTGAAAGAGATCATTGCAGTGAGCCACACAGAATAGCTTCTGGGATGAAATTTGGGCAACACCAGGGCATTACCCTATGTTTTAAAAATGAGAGATAAACAGGACTATGGGACTTCCAATTTCTGAACTGAGCTTATAGAGAACACCTTCCACATCTTCCTCAGTTCTGTAGGAAGCAGCCTCGGCTCTGTGCCCAGCCACATCTGGTATTCATATCTCCTGCTAGTTCTCTCAATGTGTGACTCAGCCTGGGTTCCTTAGACTTCTTCAAACATGCTAGAAGTCTTCCTTGTGCTCTTGAATTTTATGTTACAGCAGTCTCTTCCCACAACCCCCATCTAGCCAGTGAATTTCATTCAGTATTCAAAAAGTGTAGCATGTTTGCTGACCACGAGGAGCCATGGGTAGTTTAGTTACTTTCTTTCATGTTCCCACCACACATAATGAGGTAACATTTCACATGTTATCATTGGATTTCCATGTATCCTTTGTGTACGTACATGTTCATATGCATGTATGTGTGTGTGTAGGCTACAACAGGTCAATGTTTGGTATCTTCTGTAATTACTCTTCTTTCTATTTTAAGAAAATATTTTTTTTTAAAAAATTTATGTATATAAGTGTTTTACCTGCATTATGTATGTGTTCTATATATGTGCAGTGCCTATGTAAGAGGATTCTGATACCCTGTGACTGCAGTTACAGAGACTTTTGAACCACCATGTGGGTGCTTGGAACTGAACCTGCGTCCTCTGTCACCCTCTTAACCAATGAGCCATCTCTCTAGTCCCTCTTCATCGTATCTGTTGAGACTCAGTTTCTCACTGAACCTACAGTTTGCTGATTTGCCTAGACTTGCTGGGCAGTGAGCCTCAGGGATTCTGTTTTCTCAAGGGGTTAAAGACACCATGCTTCCCACATGCATGCTGGGGATTGAGCTCAGGTCCTCATGCGTGCATAGCAGATACCTTACTAACTGTGCGACCTGCCTAGTTCCAGCATGTATTCATTTTTAACAGTAGATGGTGAACTCTTAAGATAAGTGCATAATTTGCTTACCTTCAGTTTTTTTGTCTAGCCCCATTCCTTCGCATGTTAGCATTCATAATGGCTTTTATTTTTGTATGCAGACAGCATGAGTGATCTATTGGGTGGAGGCCGCTCATTCGTTCCCGGCCACTTAGACCCAAAATAATCACACAGAAACTATATTATTTGCAATATTGTTCTCTCAACAGCTTAAGTGTATGTCTAGCTAGCTCTTATATCCTAAACTAACCCACCTCCATTAATCTGTGCATCACCATGAGGTCTCGTAGCCTACTGGCGAAGTTTCAGCAGGCTTTGGCAGAGGCATCTGTCTCCTGTGGCAGCTACATGGCTTCTTCCTGACTCTGCCTACTCTCTCTTTACATCTCTGTTCAGATTTCCTGCCTGGGTTTATTCTGCACTGCAATAGGCTCAAAGCAGCTTATTTGTTGACCAATGATATTCAGAGTATACAGAGGGGAACCCCACATCAGTGACTCTCTGACAGATCAGGTAGGGGGTACCTTGCCATCTTAAATTTCTTATACAGAAGAATGCTGTTGTCATGTTTCTTTCTTTACCCGCAACCCAGGTGTGATCTAATTGTGAACTTAGTTAGCAATTTTCACACATTCAGCAGGAAAAGCAAACTAGTTTTACTGATGACTTCATTCAACAGGCTTGGGATGCTCTTGAGGCTCTGCCATTAACTTCGACTATGACGAGAAACAGGCAAAAAAATGGGGAGGGGGTAGTGGAGAGATCAGCCTGGGGGGATGTTTAAGGAGGTGCTTTATTTCTTCAATGTGTTTAAAGATGCTATTATGAGATTTTTGCTTTTTTTGGTTAAAGATGAGCTAGTTGGAAGCAATACATATCCCCATGCTTGTAATCACCTATGTGTCCTCAGCCTCCTACAGACCCAGGACAATGTCTTCTTGATTCATTCTGGCAGCTGCTTTCCTTCCCTGGATTCAGGAATAATTCAGGCAGTGATGACAGAAAACTTCTGCTGATCTACATAGCTGTGGGCCAGTGACCTTCACAGGTATCATCTGTCATCATGGCACGAGCCAGCATGTGTGGCGGTGCAAACACAAGCAGTTGGAAGGAAGAGGGAAGAGCGGGGAGAGTAGAGCCCTAGCAGAGCTATAGTTAAAGGGGGGGATTACCTTCATGCTTCTGGAATGTCCTCAGACACTGACTTTTTTGTATCATTTGTGTGGAAGTTTGAATAAAAATATATAGACTCATATATTTGAATGTTTAGTCACTAGGGAGTGAGACTGTTTGAGAAAGATTGGGAGGATCAGGAGGTGTGGCCTTGTTGAGGGAAGCAAGTGTCTGGGAGTGGGCTTTGAGGTTTCCAAAGCCCATGTCAGGCCTAATGTCTCTCATTCCCTCTGCTGCTGCCTGTGTAAAGTTCTCAGCTACTGCTGCCTACCATGATGATAATGGACTAACCCTCGGCAACAGTAAGCAAGACCCCAGTTAAAATGCTTACTTTTATAGGTTGCCTTGGTCATGGTATCTCTTCACACTGACTGAAAACAACTGGAGAGAAAAATCAAGGAGGATCTGAAGGACAATGTACCTCCCTCCTCACAGCTTGTTTCATCACTAGGCAAATCCCAATGATCCTAGCATCATCCTCATTCATTTGCCTTGACTGCATTGTGCTTCACCTGCCACTATGGGAGGAAAGTCCATAAACAAGACAAAAATCAATGATTGACTGTTGATAAAAAGTTGACCCTCTGAGCTTGGGGTTGAATTCAACTGCCCAGGGTTTGATGATCACATGATTGATTGTGTGTGTGTGCATGTGTGCGTGTGTTTGATGCATGACATGTATGTGTCTGTGTATGTGATGTGTCTCTCTGTGTGATATGTATGTGTATGTGTGTGATGTGTGCATATGTGTCTGAGTGTATTTTAAATATGAAATTATGTAGAAAATGAACATTTACATCTGAGAAAAGAAATCTTCCAAATTATAACTTTGAAATTGGCAACAAAGACTACAAATACATACACCCTAGACAGTATAAATTCTACTACTTTTTAACATTGGTTAACTAACAATTTTATTAGTTGACTGCCATTATGTATTTGTGCAGGTATAAGCTTAACATTTATAACAATAATTTTGTAAAATTATGTCTTGTTTTACTTTAAAATTATATACTTTAGTTTTATGGTATAGCTAGTTACAGATAAAGGTATTGAATTATCACCACAGTGCATTGTGGTCCAAAATTCTGTAATCAAGCAGCTCTCACACTATACTCTCTGACATCCTGATGAAGGTGTGGGGGGGCTTTGTTCCCACAGCTGTTGCTCTTCATGTGATTTTGCTGCACCAGAGGCCATTGTGTGTACCTCATTGTTTAGGGTCAAGGTCATGGCATGTATTACATATGTAAAGATACAAAGATATACTGGAATTCACAAAGTGCAGAAGTGAATCTATTTACTTTTTAGTGTGTTTGGGTGTGCGTATGTATGTGTGTGATGTGTGTGCATATACGTATGTGTGGTGTGTATGTGTAGGTATGTGAATGTATGTGTGTGATGTGTATGTATGGGCACATGTGTACTACAATATGAAAGTCAAAGGATAATTTCCAGAAGTCAGTCCTTTCCTTATACCACTGGATCTAGAGGTCAAACTCAGACTATCAGGATTGTGTGTCAAGCCTTTTCCTGCTTAGTCATCTTACTGAACCATTAAGTGAACTTGGTAACCTTCCACATGTCTGTGGTACTGATGTGTGTTGGTACTTCATATACACTGGGATCTGGTTTAGTATATTCTATATTACATGAATCACATAAGTGAAGACCATATGTACAATCTTTTAAAAGTGTGTGTGTGTATGTGTGTGTGTGTGTGTGGTGGGATATTTGTACACTCTCTAAAAATATAATGCTATGATTGATGAGGTCTAAACCTAGATGGCCAACAGCTAGGCAGGAGATATAGGAGGGACTTCCAGGCAGAGAGAGAACTCTGGGAAGAAGTAAGGTGGAGTCGCCAGTCAGATTCAGAGGAAGCAGGGTATGCAAAAGGAGAGGTAACAGCCACAAGCCATGAGGTAAAATGTAGATTAATATAAATGGGTTAATTTAACTTTTAAGAAATAGAGCCTGGTGGTGGTAGCACACACCTTTAATCCTAGCACTTGGGAGACAGAAGCAGGTGGACCTCTGTGAGTTCAAGGCCAGCCTGGTCTACAAGGGTTAGTTCTAGGACAGGCTCCAAAACTGCAGAGAAAAGAAAAAAGAACTAGTTAGAAACAAGCCTAAGCTATAGGCTGAGCTTTCATAATTAATAATTAGTCTTCCTGTCATTATTTGTGGGTTGGAGGTCTGATGAGAAAGTACTATACTGTGCGTGCATGCATGTGTGCATGTGTGTATGTGTGTGTGTGCGCACGCGTGTGTGCATGTGTGTATGTGTGTGTGTGTGCACATGCCACAAGGTACATGTGGAGCTCAGTGAGCAACCTTTTGTGTCTGCCTTTCTTTTTCATCTTGTTGGAAACAGCATCTCTTATTGTTTGCTGCTGTGTGTAGCAGGCAAACTTATGGGGGTTCTGCTGTCTCTGTCTTCCATCTTGCCACAGAGGAGTATGGGATAATAGGTGTGTGTAGCTGACTGTGTGTGATCTGAACATGGGTCCTCATGCTTGTATGATACAAGTGCTCTACCCACTGACCCATCTCCCCAGTACCATATTTATAATTTCTTCCAAGGCATTATCAAGTATTTTTCTGAGATGAGAAATTTTACTTTTACTTAGTGTAGATTAGAAGGAAGCCTTTTATCTACAACTGCACCCATGTGTTGATTGGAAGACATTTCCCATGGTGCCTTTCCCCTGCCAGCATAGTTCTGGTGGTGAGAGCTTCGGGACATGTCTG
This sequence comes from Myodes glareolus, assembly GCF_982192425.1. NCBI lineage: Eukaryota > Metazoa > Chordata > Mammalia > Rodentia > Cricetidae > Myodes > Myodes glareolus. The sequence goes on from NC_142029.1 coordinate 11,197,082, forward strand.
TTTGTCCTCCACCCCGTGTCTTGGTGCCAACTGAGTCAGCACGGTGGGTGGTAAGGGGATTCTTAGAAGTCATTTCTACCAGCTGACAGTAAGAACGTAAGCACTGTAAGCGACATCAATAAGCCCTTCTGACCCCACACTGAATATACTCTCCACCCAATCTTTCTTAGCTGTTCTAAAAATACACATGGCTTCTCTGGTGTCACCGCACATAAAAGGGCAGAGGCAGCAGCGTGACCCGTTGTGCTTTAAAGACCCTTTGACAATTTCACAAAAGCTTAGATTCCTGTGAACATACTCACAGAGCTTTGCAGGGCCTGGGAGAAGTGAGCGTGTGTGAATCGTTCTCAATTCCTGTTCATTATCATCCTTGTGCGGGCTTCCTGGCCTGAGCTACTGATCTGCGGACTGCCTCATTGGCTGGTTGTGGCTTTCAGGCGGTTTGCGCATATTCATGCATTCACGCTTACGTTCTTTCCCCTCATTTACCCATGTACTTGCCTGTCTTGAATTTAAGACTGTCACGGTCTGACAGTGTAATGGGCGGGCAGACAGGTAGACAGACGCTTCAGGCAGAGTAGGGTCAGTCCCTTCCTCCAGTCCCCATTACTCAGGTTACTTTGGTTAACAAAGGGAATTTTAATTCTCCCTTCTCTGGTTTGACAGTCATTTCTGAAGGGGTCTCAAAGGGCAGCGTCTGTCCCAGCTCACCTTGCTCACTTCACCCGTGAGGGTCACAGACTCTGCCTCTGTCTTCCTGCCTGACAGTGCTCCTATTGAAGCAGAGACTCCCACCAAGCAAATAGCAAGAGAATCAAATGTTCCCATGCAGTGGGAAGACTTAGACTGCTTGACTGACATGGAAACTTTCACTTCCTAGAGAATCTTCACCTAAGAACTCATAATTACAGATGGTGACGGCCTCCTACCTTCCGTTCCTCGGCTGCCCATGGTGTCCCAAGGGCCATTACCTCATTTTATAAAGTCTGTAACCTTGTCACCAGTGGAAATTTTCTCCTGCTCTGGGATTTTTTTTTTTTTATCGCAGGCTCTGCATATCTATGAGATGTGGAGGGAATGAGAGAAGTGATAGGCTATTTGCTACACACTTAGAGAGTATGGGGGGTTTCAGTAAAGTTACTCTCCTTTTCCTTCAGACCTAGAGTTTCCTTAAAAAAAATCTTTTGTTGCTTGAGAATTTCATGCATGCATATAATGTGCTCTGAGCAACCCCACCTCATTTACCCCTTAGAGTCCTCCACACCACGTTTCCCTCCCAACGTCATGCGCTTTGGTTTTAGACCCACTGAATCCACTCAGAGCTCCCGCTGGCCACAGGTAGCTTCTCATGGAATCGGATTCATCGAAGAAAGCTGGAGTGGGGCTTCACGAGCCCTTCCTCCTCCATGCTAGGATTTCGGCTGACTTGATATGCCAAGTCATATGCCAGTAGAGCTACCATGAGTTCCTGTGCCACTGTCTTGCCTGCAGATTCTGTTTCATCATGGACTCCACCACCTCTTAGTCTCCCCCCACCCCCTTTCATAAGATCCCCGAGTCCGGTGGGAGGAAGCCCTACAATGAAAGAAGATAAAAATGATGTTGCATTTCAGGAGTGCATCCTTGGTTGAGGCCATGTAGCTACAGATTTGGCCGGCGTGGAGCTCAGTCATAGAGTTCTTACCTAGCTTGTACAGAGGTCTGGGTCCAGTCCCCAATACTACAGCAGCCAAAACTACCAAGCCAACCAAGTAGAAACCCTATGAACTGAACCTCTCTTTTCAACTAGCTGCTTATTTAACAAATGGTAAATTTTTGGTGAATTTGCTCTTTTAAAATATCTTTCTAAACATTCTCTGAAGAAAACAAAAGCTTAGGGAAAACAAGGTGAAGCGTTTATTGTATATATGTGTATGTGTGTGTCCATTTGCCTCTGTGTGTATGTGTGTGCCTCTGCATATTTCTATGCATGTGTATATGTGTGCCTGTTTGTGTATATCTGTGTATACATGTGTGTGTATACATGTGTCTCTTTGTGTGTGTACCTGTGCCTATTTGCATGTATGCATGTACCAATTTATGTGTTTATGTATGTGCCTGTTTGTGTATGTCTATGCATGCATGTTTGTGTTTGTGTGTGTGTGTACAAATGTCCATGTGTGTGTTCTCAACAAAGGTTTCTGGGTGTCCCGCTTTATCACTCTCCACCTTTTTCACTTAGTCCAGGGGCCTTTCACTCAGACTGGAGCTAAGCTGGCAACCAGGGAACCCAACTGACCCCCCCCCCCCCCGTTATCCGTCTCTGCCCCATAGCACAAGGACAACAGGCACATATACAACCACCTTGACTCTTTTTTTTCCCATGGGCCTTGTGATCTGAACTCAGGTCCTCACATTTATACAACAGATGCTTCTACCCACTGACCCATCTCTGCAGCCTGGGATAAACTTTTAGTCCTTAGTTTGCCCCAGGTTCATCGAGTCATGAATGTGTTAGATATACAGAAAAAAATCACAGTGGTTTCTCATTCTCCATTCTTTATTGTGTTCCATGCCACTAATAATCCTGCTATTAGGCAGATAGTGTTATATTTCACTCCTATCGCACCAAAGGGAGGGATATTAATTTTCATTTGGGCTAGATCTGAAAGCTTCTATGCACATACTGACTGACGTCTCATTTTTCCTGATAATGATGTTGATATGTCGCTGGAATACCCATATGCTCAGCATTTGCTGTTTCAAACTTGTTCTTCATTAATTATAGCTATAGGAAAGCTGCCAAAAATTAAGTTCTATGGAGGGTTTTAAATTGAACTTGGAGTGGAATTTTATGTTGATGGTGAGAGTTGTGGAGTTTCCATGACTAGAATTATGTGAACAAGGACATGAGCGCTTTTGGCCTGATCTTAGGTCTTTGTCTGCCAGGACTTCCTGTGGCACCCCTGCCCCAGGCCAGGTGTGCAGGTTGGTGGTGAAACCTTGGCACTTACTAGGGTCCCCAGGGATGAGGCCCTCTAGACAAGTCTGTGAGGCATCTTCTTAATTAAGGGTGATATGGAAGGGCTCAGGCCCTGTGGACAGTGCCACCTTTGGGCAAATGGGCCTGGGTTGCATAAGAAAGCAGGCTGAGTGAGTCGCGGAGTGCAAGCCAGTAGGTAGTATTTCACTGCTTTAGTTATTGACTCCAGGTCTCTGCTTTGAGTTCTTGACTCAGCCCTTACGAATGAACTATGACCTGGGAACTATAAGCTAAAATAGTTGCTTTTGAAGATGGTATTTATCACAGCAGTAGAAAGCAAGCTAGAGCCCCAAGGGGACCAGGGGAGAAGTCACTTCCAGGTCTTTGTCTGGACAGCAACACATAGGAGTTGAGCAGACGTGTGACTCCCGTGTTGTGGAGTTTAGTCTATGTGTAAAGCAGGCATCGCTTTTGTAAAAATTGTAAATACCCTTCTCCTACCGTCATTACTCAGATCTGAGCTTCCAAAATCTTTTTACTTCAGATTAATTGATATTTTGGAAAGTAGAAAGAAGGAAGAATTAAGGTGATGGTTGTAAAATAAAGGTAACTATATACTTCTTTTCAAGGAGTCTACATTTGGCAAGTATGTTCTAAAGGAACATACCTCTATGGAGCCACATACCATCTCTATCTTACCCTTACAACCCCTCCTCCCCTCTTTTTCTCCTCCTTCCCATCCTTCCCTTCTTCCCCCATTTTCTTACTTCACCTTTTTTCTCTTCTTCTTCATGTTTTCCTTTTCCTCTTCCAATTCTTCCTTCTTATTATTCTTCACAATCCTTTTAAAAATATATGTATATATATGTATATATATTTAAAATAATTAAGGATTATTTAAATACATATAAAATAATTAAAATTAACATATTTAAAAAATATATACATATAAAAATATGTACATATTTTAAAAAATCTCCTTAGCTTATGGACTGGCTACAAAGAGGATTTGCTCCTAAGAGCATGGCTGAGTCCTTCATCATTTTCATTCCTTACCATAGTACCTCGCTTTTGCCAGGGTGAGGTTTCTAGCCACTGTTAAGGAGACAGGGGAATGGGTGGGATCTAATAAAGACCAGGTATGTGCTCTGAACTCCGTAGAGATGAGCTGACTCTCCATGGCTGCCCTTTATTCTGCGGAACCGTCTTGTCAAATAGGTATTAGGGCTCCTCTAGAGGTGAAGAAATTGGTGTCCTCCTGGCTTATCCTGGGAATGCCCAAGGTTCCACAGTTTTCCTTTATGCTGTCTAGCCAACGTTTTCTTGTTTGTTTTTTGGTTGTTGTTGTCTTCCTCTTCACCGTATCCAGTGCATTCCTCCAAGAAGTACTCTCTTCAGATATCTGCCATCATTATCTTTGATTCTCAGTCTACTAAAATGAAAGGCAGCATGGGAGAGCCTGAAAAGGAGTTTGGGCAGATGTGCCAATAAATGATTCCTCTGTGGCACAATAGAGCATAGAACATTGAAAGAACTAGGAGAAACTAAAGAGCCCCAGCAGAGCGGAGATCAAACCACAAGGTGCTCCAAGCAAGAGGGTGGAGAGGAGCTGAGGGTCTTAGGAAGGATGCAGAGTGTTAGTCAACTGCTACCCTGAAAGCAATCATAGAACTTTTAAACACTGTGTGCAAGAGGCCACCATGGAAGAAAAAGTTGCTTTTGGAAAACTTATCTCTGCTTATAGAGTGTATAACAGCAAAAAAGAAACTGCAAGTATGGATGTGGCAAGGTCAGGAGGGACTGGATCAGGATAGGCAGAAGGTATCAGTGTGGAGTACGGCTGTGGAGGTGAGGCGTGGAGAGGTGCGTGGAGGTGAGGCATGGAGAGGTGCATGGAGTTGAACTATTTCCTTGGAGATAAGTTTTCTAGGACTTGGTCTTAGATGGATGGGTGGGAACAAAGGAAATCAGGGAGTTGTCAGGATGAGTCTTAGTTTTCCACTGTGGAGGAGAAAGATCGATGCTCACACTTAGCACTGAGAAGCGATGTAAATACTGCACCTGGGAGGGGATGCAGGGAATGAAGGATATTAATGTTTGTCCCTGAAGAGAGAAGAGCATTAGATAATGAGGTGGCAAGGGAGAAAAGGAGGTTGGAGATGAACTTTTCTCCCTTTTAGAGTTTTGTACTCTTTTCCATGCCCTGATAGCATATATCTGACATTTAAACATGGGACTTCATTTCACCCTCTGTTCCTTCCCTTTGCTCTTTTTTCTTCTTACGTTAGAGTGCTGGTATTCTAGCAAAAAGCGCAGGTTCACTTGAGTGACACGGAGTCACTACTTAATCTCCAGGAGACTCAGTGTTTTACATGAGAGATGGAGATTGTGCCAGGGGCTAACTCATAGGGCTGTCTCCTGGGTACTAAATCGTTAATGCCGCTGTTTACACAGGTACCCAGGTAAATAGCTTCGCTGCCCTTATCCCCTCTTTCCCTCTAGTCTCCTTTTCCTGATTATATAAGCAGTTCTTCAGGTACAATTGTCTAGCTTTACTTTCTCCTAACCATCGAGAGCTTAGCACTCTCAGGAGGATTAGTTGTACCTCAGTAATATTTTCCCTGGGGCCGAGTCTTCCCAATACTGTGCATAGGTGTTTATGGTCTCAAGACACAGTGCAGTGTAGTTAAGTGCTTCCCTGAGAGTAAGGGTGCTGTAAGGCATGTCTCTTAGGGCTTAGGTACAGATCATGCTGAACTGAAGGTGCCTTAGGTGTTGTTATCTCTCCAGCATGCTTTCATTCAAGAACCAGACACTGTGCTCTTTGGTAGGATCTGAATCTATAGCATCTATCCCCTTGGCATCCTGATTTCAAGTATCTGTACAAATGAATGCATATTGTTCTAGCCTTACATGTTGGGGAAGAGAATACCATAAGGGTGATATGTTGGCAATTGTGGTGATAGTGACATTATGGTACAAAGAATCTGGTCAAAATAATAGTTTCAAAAGAACACAACTCAAAATTCGATTCCTCATAGCTAGGATTGTTTGCCAGCAGTTACCTTGGTCTTTCTGGGAAAACCCTGCAGCCACTGGCCAATCAGACTCCTACCAGGGCCAGCTATGTATTCTCTCTCTGTAGGAGACACCTGTAGACAGAAGGACAGGCAGACTGGGATGTTCACACACAAACAAGAGCTCTGGGGAGGTTGTCAGGCACACCCTACCCTCCCACAGTTTCTGCTTCCACCCCATACCACACTGGCTGGATGAAGCTTCAGTCCTCTGTGCCCCCGACACCTGCTTACTGTTGTTTATCTAACATAAGATTCCTCTGCCTCGAGGCCAAATCTCATGCTGCACAGATCAATAGGCCATGAGGATCTTAATTAAAGCTGCAGGATTAAATTGATACCAATAACAAAAGTGTTAGAAGAAGGATTGTTCTTTCTCATCGAGATATTTTTATTGCTAATTTTTACTTTGTAAAATGCAACAGAAATTCCTAAGCTGTACATACTGATGGCAGACTGTCTAATATTGAATACATGTATGGGTAATGTAGTGTTTAGATCATGCTAAAAACATCTCCTCAAATATTTGTTATCATGAATGCATTTATAATCCTTTCTTGTAGCCTTCTAAAACTACTTGCAGTTCATTGTAAGTATTAATAGTCACCCTATGTGCAATAGAGCAGTTCTTTCAATCATAATTTAGTACCTGTTATCAACCTCTGTCTTTCCTACCCCTCCCTCCTACATTTTCCATTGCTCATAACAACCCTGGAGCATCATCTTTTTTGGGGAGTTTGCCTATGAATGATTTTATATGGGGTTAGTCTTTTTATCCAGATTTAGTTCATTTAACACAGTGTTCTCCAGTTTCATCAGTGTGGTTAGTAAGCACTCTGAGTCTAATGAAGGGATACATGAGATTTGTATGTACAGTGAAATTCTTTTTGTAAAATTGAATTTATTTGGCATGTGTGCATCTCTGTGCACACCTGTGCTGTGGCACACATGTAAGGTCCGAGGATTGTAGTAAGGAGGTCACTTATTTGTCCCAGTCACCTGGCTAGCTTAGACCCAAAAATAATCACACAGAAATTGTATTATTTAAATCACTGCTTGGCCCATTAGCTCTAACTTCTTACTGGATAACTCTTACATCAATTTAACTCATCTCCATTAATCTGTGCATCACCACAAGGTCATGTCATACCAGCAATGTTTCAGCATGTCTATCTCTGGCTGCTCCATGGCGTCTCTCTAACTAAACCTTCCTCCTCCCATGCTATAGGCCAGGCCAGTTCTTTATTCATTAACCAATAAAAGCAACACACAGAAAGAAGGACCTCCAACACCAAAGGACCACTTGCAGGAGTCAGTTTTCTCCTCTATCACGTGGGACTGGAGACCAAACTCCAATCATCAGGCAGCAAAATCTTTTTACCTACTGAGTCATCTCGTTAGTCCAGCGTAATGGAATTCTACTGGTCCATAAGAATGAATCCTCCTGCTTGCAACATCACAGAGGCCTTTGAATGCACCACAAAGATATTTCAGAACTTTGGGGGAACATTTGATGTTCTAGTGAGTGTTATATATAAGTCCATTGCAGTGGAAGTTATGTGTGTGTGCGAATTTTGGGCCCTGATCAAGGAGGGGAAACTGAAACTTCAGGAACACTTGAGTGGACATGAGCAAGGATTTTTATTTTATTAAATTAATTAACTTACTGTTTATTTTGCTGTGGTTGTTTGCTTCAGTATCCCTTTCCTCCCTGTGAAACTCATGGCATCCTTTTCCTTGAAAAGATGAAACAGCATCAAGGCAAACATTGAACCACCAAGGGCATAAAACACCCTGCTGATTATGAGAGATGTGGGGGTCAAATAAGGAAGCAACAAGAATGACAAACTGGAGCCAAAGCTGAGATCCATTGCAGTAGTGGACTCAGTGGGTTAAAGGCATAGCAAAAAGGGGAGGAGGAGAAGGGGTGGGTTGAAGTTGGTAGAGGGTGTTACAGGGTTACTGAAAAGAGCTGGAGGGGGAGCAAGGGATAAATTTGATCAAAACATTGTATTCTTGTATGCAATTGTCAAAGAAGAAATAAAATGTAAAAGATTCTGTCTCCAACATTCATTAACTCTAAGTACAGAATGATTTAGTTTTTATGCAACTTCATTTGCCCATCCGTAAATTTTGATTTGTATAGGCAGCAGATAAGATTTGCATGTGAAAATATATAGCTTAGTATCTGGAATAGTTTGCATTTTTGTCATTTGATCTTTCTTTAGATCTTTTACTTTCTGAGCCTGCTAGTCCCAGGAACTGCTGTTGTTAATGATGACATTGGGGGTGGGGGTGGGAGCAAAGGTCATCATCATCCTGGTCTGGGGAGCAAAGGTCATTCTGGTCTGGGTTTCTAGGTCATTAACAAAAATCTGTTTCTTTCTAGTATTTTTCCACATCTGTGACAGTCATCATTTGGGGAAAGTATGGTTGATAACTGGCTTTTTATATGTAAGTAAGGTGGGGAGAAGGAGAGAAAAAGAGAGGAGGAAGATGAGAGGAAGAAAATGAGAAAATCTTATTTCCATTAGCCTGATAGAATTAACATCAGTGAACCACAGACAAAATGAAAAGAGCATTCAGAGGGCATGAGGCCAAGAGATACATAGCAAGAGAGTAGAAATTCAGATAATTAGAAGTTGAAGTTTAGGTACCTGGAAGTTATCTTCTCTGTAGTTATAATTCAATGTTTAAGTGTATGACCAGACCATCATAGAAGAGAGAATTCAGAAACAGTTTCTGAGACACTTCTTAAATCTAAAAGTTCACTTGAATCGATTTAGCAACTAAGGTCATACTGAAAGATCTCTTTGTGGTGCCCAGTGGCTGATCTAAACTGTCAGGGGATGGGAACAGGAAGATGGTTTAGTGTGTAACTATCTGCTGGGCAAGCGTCAGGACCTGAGTTCAGATTGCCAGCACCTGTATCAGCAGCTGTAACCCCAGGGCCGAGGAGGCAGAGTCAGGAAGATTCCTAGAGCTCTCTGGCCAGTCAGCCTGGCTGAGTAAGTGAAGTGAGCTCTAAGATCAGTGAGAGACCATGAATTAAAAAAAATAGGTTAAGAGTAGTTGAGAAAGAAACCTGTTGTTGACCGTTGAACTCCTCCTTCTTAGACACATGTGTCCAAACACCTTCGTACATAAGAATGTACACACTAACATGCACACACAGGGCATTAGGGAGCAAGTATAGAATTTCTTGTAAGTTTTATGTCTAGAGAAGTATCAAGTCCTGCGTGAGATGGGTTAAGAGTGTAGACTATTGATTACAGAAATTAAAGTGCTTGAGCATAAGCATGAACTCATTTCCTGCCACTTTCCACAACACTATGGGGTTGCCTTCCCTTTTGCATGCATGGGAAGCCAAGCTTCATCTCTGGGTGGAGTAGGCTTTAGGGGGACGACACCTAGCTTTCATGATGAGTGTGCAAAGCATCCACTTTCGTTTGTTGGAAGATACTGTAGTTATAGACTTATGCTGAATGGTTCTGAGGAGTGTGCACATACAATCTAGTTTTTCATGATAAGTGTGCAAACGATCCACTTTTCACCCAGTGGGAGAGAATGTGGTTATGGACGTTGAATCCTCCTGAGGTGTGTACAAATGTTCCACCATGAAATGAACAGAGAGGCTGAGTACAGGGATTTAATTCTTAGCACCTACCTGTTAACCATGTGACTTTCATGATGTCATTTTATTACTCTTTACTTTCACATTTCTTATCTATAAATATATAAGCATAAATCACTTTTTATTGTGCCATGTTAGTATAAAGACTAAAAGTAAAAAAGAATGGGTTACATAAGAAATTTCTTCAAAGGTTATAAAGTATTGTATACAATTAAAGCATTTATTTAGTAGATACATTTGTAAACATCAAAAATTTAAAACTGTTTTAACTATTTAACATAGAAATCTATTTCTTAATGTCTGTAATTCAGGGGCAACATTTTATTGGCATTTATTCAATTCCATACTCTGTTTGTGTTTGCTAGAACTGTTGAACATAAAATTGGGAGGAACCACGGATAGTGTCTCTTGGGACAGAAATTTACATGCAGGCTGCTTTCAATCTCATGTATATACACAACTTCCTCAGGTTTCAGATCTGTCAGGATTCCTTGGTGGGCTTGTGGCATCTGGGGTCAGGCAGAGAGAGAGCCCCAGGCACACTCAGAGCCAAGGCTTTCTACCACCATTCACGAGAAGAAAATGTGAATGGCCTCACAGACAACATGCCTTGTCTAGCTGTGTTTCAACTTCTTCATCGGTTTGGTCCATCTGGTCTTGGCTCACCAAGGCTCCCGTTTAACGATGCTTTAAATAAACATAAGCCTAGAGGAAAATAAAGGAATCACACTCCAGAAGAATGCATTGAGGTATGGCTTCATTTGTTGTCTTCCAAATTAAATGAGAAAATTGTGCTTCCTTCTGTTCAGAAAAAAATGTGAGGACCAGTTAGGATAGTATAGAAGGACTTAGTTTGTGATCACAACACTCAATGGACAATAGATACTTTTTAATATGTGTGTGTTCGGTGCATGCATCTATCTATCTATCTATCTATCTATCTATCTATCTATCTATCTATCTATCTATCTATCTATCTATCTATCTAGTTGGAGGCTGCTTTTTAGTTTTCCAGCCATGCTGACTCAAAATAACCACACAGAAACTGTATTATTTGCAATACTGTTTGGTCAATATCTTAAGCATATTGCTAGCTAGCTCTTATATCCTAAATTGACCCATTTCTATTAATCTGTGTGTTGCCACACGGCTGCGGCTTCTGGGTAAAGTTCCGTTTGGTGTCTGATGTCTGTCTCCAGTGGGGCTACATGGCTTCTTGCTTACTCTGCCTACTCTTTCTTCCTCTATCTGCTTGGAACTCTTGCCTTGCCCTATTCTGCTAACCCACTAGCTGAAACAGCTTTATTCATTAACCAATGAAAGCAAAACATAGACAGAAGGACTTCCCACACCAATTCCCCTTTTCTGTTTAAATGAAAAGGAAGGATTTAACTTTAACACAGTAAAATTACATAAAACAAAACAGGTATCAAGCAAGAATTACAGTTATAATATTTATATCTACTTTATCTTTTATCATAACTAAGGAAAACTATAATTATAACTATCTATTCTTCAACTCCATCAAAACCCCAGAAGGATATAATATTACCTAAGTTAACAGGGAGTACATTGTAAGCAACTTCCAAAACTCTAGAATTGACAGAGCCATTTTGCTACCTGGACAGTCACCCAAAGTTCTTCTGTAAGGTTTCAGGCACCCGTCTTCAGCCTGCTGGCCCATAGTATATGGCAGACTTTTCCATGAAGCAGAAAAATTTAAAGACAGATCCACCTTTATTAGCAGTTTGTCAGTCACTTTCTTCTGTGCCCTGCAGACTGTCTGGCAGACTCTTTCATGAAGGACGTCTCACCTTCCTCAGGCAAGCTCAGCAGTCATGTTCTGTGGGTCCTGACCTTCCTCAGGCAAGCTCAGCAGTCATGTTCTGTGGGTCCTGTAAGTCCAGCCCAGCAGCTCAGGCAAGAGCAGTTTTTTGCCAAAATGGTTAACAAACGCCATGAGGAGCCTCTTTGATGCCCATCACCCTCATGAAGTAGACTCAAATTTTGAAATCAAGATACCTTTAAAATATATATGTTGGTTTAGCTTATCAGCCCATGCAATGAAATGTCCCTCTGTACTTAGCTCATTGATAGTCAAAAAAATTCAAAGAAAACATAAATATACATAATTCAGACTATTTGTGCATATTCCATTTTTATGTGGCTTATTTTTTTTACTCCTTTTCTTTATGACTGTCTATACTCTGTCTCTTTAAAGACTTTGTTTTATTTTTTTAAAACCATTTACTTCCTTTTATAACTGTCTATATTTTTTAATTCTCTCTCCCAATCCTATGTACAATAAATGTACATAGCACTGTGACCCATTTAGAAGTCTTTTCCATCTGGATTTGTCTTTATTGTATGTGTATTTGTAATTATTTTCTGACCAGGAGCACTTCTTTTTTAATGCTAAGTGGGTGTGACTGGGAATAAGACTGCTTTGCCTTTTGGCTCTGCCCAGTCCACCCGCCTCTGCAAGCCATGCACACTGCCCCAGTTCCAAGGATGCTGCAGGTCTATGTGGTACTATTAAGGAGTTTGTAACACTCTGCTCACAAACCCCATTTAACTGCTCAGTCTCCTGAAAGAGCAAGAGCTGTTCTGTTCATGCAACTAGCATGAACCAGGAAGCCTTCTTAAAGGAGCCACATGTGTTTTTTTTTTCTGCCAATGTTGTGTCAGGACAACCTTTCTTAAACTCCCTGCCAACAAACAGTCCATCCGACAAAAAAAAAATTGCCAGCTACCAAGAAGCCGTGCTTAACTCTGTTCTTTTGTGTCTAGAATTCATTTCCCAGCTCTCTCAGGTTTTATGTGGATTTAGCTGGCACATGTTGGCACACCAATCTGTTGGCGGAGGTTTTTAGCTGAGTGTGTGTATGTGGAGAACTGAGGTTGATGTCATGATTCTTCTTCAATTGCTCTCATTTAGGAAGGGCTCTCAATTGAACTCATAGCTTGCCAATAAGGCCAGTTGGCTCATCAGCATGCTCTGGGATCCTATGTCCCTGCCTTTACCCTATTTGAATTACAGGTGGGTCACTACCTTCACCCAGCCTTCATGTGGATTCTGAGAATATGAACGTTGGCCTTCATGCTTGTATGGCAAATGCTTTCACACTTGAGCCACCTGACCAGCCTGACAATGAAGGGTTATTAAACGTCCTTAAAACTTGGCTGCCTCCTTTGTGAACAAAGACATCAAATATAAAATAATAGAAGTTCAACAGTTCTCTGATGTAAGACTTTATCTCTCATAATGACTCATCAGAAATATTTCTCTATTTTTATAATTCTGAAAAAGAAGATGTGAAACATGGTAATCTTGATATTTTCTGTGAGCTCTCTTTTTATGCGAGTTTATGAATGGAGAGCCAGGTTAGATGCTAGAAAGCCTCAAGTTCAAGGTCCTCACTTGAAAGTGGATTGCCTGACTACCTTAATATGGTTTCTGTATTAGGGAGGGCTGTGTTATCCAGGAAGAATTGAAGACTTTATTGGGACACCAGGAGCATAGCCAAGGCCTCTGGGCAGTCTCAGCCCTGTGAAGAGTTTGTCAGTTAGCGTCCTCATTCTGCACAGAGTTGCAGGGGACCCACAGGGCTCAGCCCACTGCCTGTGAAGAGGTACAACCAGACTGGGAATTGATTCGAACGTAATGAACCTTCTGTCTCATCTGGCACTTTCAAAGGAATTTGCAGAGTCAATAGGTGATGGAGGCTTTAATTAAAATGAAAGAGGGGAATTAAAGCTTGGCCACAGCATCCTAAAGGAAAGATGACCTCAGGGATCAGGGAAAATATTGTCAGGATCACATAGTAAAGGAAGGGCTGCTTCTGTTGAATTTGTGTAATTTAAGCAGTATGCAACCAGGAATAGAGATCACTTGTATGCATTCTAATCCTACCTGCCCATTTATTTCCTCATATCTGGAAGAAAATCATTAAGACCTGGCCTGCTGCATAAAATACACAGTTCTATGAGATCCACTCACTTTTCTTTTGAGGGAAGTGTAGAGGGCACAGCAAAGCATACCCTAAAATGGATGCTAATTGAGATGAGTTAGCATGCAGTACCCACCTTGTGAAGAATAGTAAACTTGTAACATGATGCTTGAATACGTTTCATAAACAAAAGATAAACCAGCATCTTTTCTTGGTGTTTGCTCTTTTATTGACCTATCTTGTGGACCTTGAATTTTCACTGGTGATGAAAACATTCTACTGTGGGAATATAAAGGCGATTATGGAGAAATGAAACAGGGTCTCTTCTGGGAACTTGCACTATGCTGGGGAGAATGCCTCATGGTTATGATTCACTGTGGAATGAAACTCTCTCTCTCTCTCTCTCTCTCTCTCTCTCTCTCTCTCTCTGTCTCTCTCTCTCTCTCTCTCTCTCTCTCTCACACACACACACACACACACACACACACACACACACACATACACACATACACCAGGCTCTGATAGAAGAAAGGATGGTGTTCGGTGAGTGTTTACTCTGCTCCTTGAGCAGAACAGATGCTTTACTTAGCTTTACAGCACAAACAAGCCAGGCAGTCTCACTTGACTGCTGAGCTCACCAAGACTCATGAGCTCAAGCAGTAAAGAGGTGCAAGGTCACAACCAACTTTAACTTTGAGGTTTTGTGAATATTCTGGAATGGCACTATGACTGAGACCATGAATTCTTTCAACAGTGTCTCTTCTCCCAGAGCTCAGTGTTTTACCGAATGTTCAGTTTTAGTAGAATCTTTGTATTAGACTGATAGACTCATGGATTAAAGGGCAATCAAATTTTATTAGACTGTAATCACTAAACAAGCAGAAAAAAAAATCAAGCCTACAGTAAAGTATAGTCAAGAGACAATTTAGGAAATAAGTATCTAAAAAAAATCTTTTTAGACAGGGTCTCTGTTTGGAGCCTGGATATCATAGAACTTACCTTGTAGACCAGGCTGGCCTCAAACTCAAGAGATCCTACTGCCTCTGTCTGCCAGGTGCTGGGATTAAAGGCATGCGCCACCATACTGATAGGAAATAAGGGATTTTAAGTCATAATCATAGTACTAGGCTATAGTTCCTCAGAAAAAAAGAAAATTCGAGATAAAGAGATTGAAAATTTAGAAAAATTTGGGAAGCAGAAATATTTGCAAAAGAGACAATTCAGAATTGAAGAATATAATGACATCTGATCAGAACAGACAGTCGGGACAGTGGAAGAAGCAAAGAGAGAAACCAAGCCCACATCAGCAAAAACAACTTAAAACACTCAGATAGAAATGGAAGCAGGGAACAAATCCTAGTGTTTTGGCCTAGTAGAATCAAATCATTTACTAAATGTGTATTTTGGGGGAAGGTGAAGTCAGTGGGGTCAGAAAACAATATTTAGTTGCATGCTTGCCAGAATATGATCAAAAGAGTAACCAATATGTGGGGTGTTGAGCACCCCTCCCCCAACACACACTCAGATAGTAAAAAAACAATTTTCACTTTGGTATATGCCACTCAAAGGTCTTGAAATGAATTAGAAGAATTACAAAAGAACACTTTTGATATACAAGGGAGAATGAGAAAAGTGATAGATGGTAAAATAGATTTTTTTATTTTGCTGTGAAATGTGCTCTCATAAACAGTGAAGCTGAAACTGATTCTCTTTCAGTAGGTCTCAGCTCTATGGGTCAGAGCATACTGTAGGTCATGACTGCTTTCTTCTCAATGGCTGGCATGGGGCTGAGGATGGCCGAGTATTCATCTGGACTGGGGTGATTCTAGGTTCAATGCTTCTAGGTTCATTTCTATTCTTGGCACAGCTCAGTTCCTGAGGTTAAGGATCTCGCATGCATCTCATTGGTGGCTGTCCGCTGAGGGCAGCTCCTGGTTTCCTGGGTCAGAGTGAGATTTCCTCCATCTGATGTGAGCACAGGTATGCTGGACCTTCGCAGGGTTTCAGTTCTCTCCTCTCTTTTCTCTGGTTCCCACTTGAGAAAACACCGCATTGATAAGGCTCATCTAACTAATTACATCCACTTGATGGCCTTTGCATTTTAAGATGACTTGGGACTTTAATCACATCTGTGAAATTGCATCTCAGCACCAGTTAGATGCGCATGTGTAAGAAAAGCAGGAAACGGGTGTCTTTTGTTAGATGAACATCATCTTCCAATCATAGAGTATTGTTTTTAAATCAGAAACAATGCTTAGTCAGAAGACATAGTAACAGCACAGAGAAGCCTTTTATGACAGCTTATGCTAGTCACGGGTATAAACATGCCAAGAAAAAGACTATTTGGGATAGGGAGACAACTGAGACAGTAGAATCTGGACAGCACTCACATAAATTGTCTGTAATCCTTGCACTGGGTAAGTGGAGATAGAAAGGTCCTCTGGGCTCACTGACCAGAAAGTCTTGCTAAATGAGTAAGCCCCAGGCTCAGTGAGAAGACTCTGTTTCATAAAATAAAGTGGAAAGTGATCGAGAAAGATACTTGAGATTGACTCCTGGCCTCCACATGCACACACATGTACACATGTGCACACATATTCACATATACATACCACACACAAAGAGTCTAAAAAGCAAAAGATAGTTTATTCTCTATATTTTGATTTGGCAATAAAAACAACCAAAATACCAGAAAGTTCTAGAGTATTACCAGGGAACTATGTGATAGAATTGTGATGAAGAATGACATCATTCTTTCCTTGACAAATGGATGAATTTTCCTTGATTTGGATGAATCTAAAAATCAAAAAGTGGCTCAGAAAGGGTTATGGTATGACCAAAGGCAAGCTGGGAACTAACCAAAAAACAAAACAAAACAAAACAAAACAAAACATCCATCAACAACAAAAAGCAAAAACAAAGTCATTGGTACTTGTGATGGTTAACTCTCAACTTGTTTAGACTGAAAATCAGCTATTGCTTTGATAAGGCACACCCTTGAGTGTGTCTGTGAGTACCCTTTAGAATAGGATCAATAGAAGGGAAAATCTACCCTGAATGTCAGCAGCACCATCCCATGGGCTGTGGCCTCAAGAAGAATGAAAAGAGGAAAAGGAGAGAGCCTGGAGAAAGCTCAATTGCTTTTCCTTTGTTTTCTGATCACTTGAGATTTGAAGTAGTTCATTCTTGTTTCCTGCAAAGTCATCTGCCACATGCTTTTCCCACCAATGGGGAGTGTATCTCCTAATACCATGAGCCACAACAAGCCTCCCTCCCTTAAGTTGCATTGGCCAAGCATTTGCTCACATCAATGAGAAAAGTAATTAACCCGATACTGTGGAGTAAGGGCATGAGAAAGTCCTTTTGTTCCTAGACTGAGACCTAAATTCTGGGTCTTTGGACTTTATTATTTCATAGGCAACTGTGACGCTCTATGATTTTGGCAGTCTGTGAGTCATGGTTGCATTGCTGTGTTAACTCATCTGAAGAAAGATATGGTAATGGTCACAATGTAAAGGAGGAATGGTAAAGATGGTCATTTGGAAATGGCACACAGCTTGTGGTACATGAGGATGACTGGAATGTCAGAGACTCATGGCTGTGTGTGGAAACACCGTGGGTATTGTTTCCCTTTATGTCTTCCCTGGCCACTTCTAGCAGGAGAGTTAGGGAGGAAGCCTTTTCTAAGTTTGGTAAGTTTCTGGCATCTTGTTTGGGACAACCTAAACCATCAAATCATTGGGAATGAAATACTCCTAAAGATTGGCTTAATTTTAGCTTCAGGGGCCGGCAACCAACCCAACAGGTACTGCAGAGCTGCTGTCTGATCTGTTTGCTTCTTTCTCCTTTAGCCCATGACCTACATCTTGATCTTTGTCTTGGTGAAGCTCCAAGCAAAAGGATGCTGTGCAGTCAGTGCTCACATTTCCACAGCTCCTTGTTTATCAGTTCTGTGTGATTAGCATCTATGACTGCATCCATATGGCATGATGAGGTGGCTAAGCTCTGGATGTGGAGAACCTTCAAGAATGCTTTTGTGTTTACCTCCAGCCTTTGCCTTCAGTAACAAGATCAGGCAGCAAATGTACCTCTTCTCATTTTATGAGGCTTAAGCTACTAGAACCACAAGCATCTCCACACTTAGTTGTCCACCACAAGAGTCAGAAGAAACCAGCGAACCTGTCTCCTACTCTGTTCCTTTGAAGATGTGACTACTTAAGCCTCTACTCTCTTGATGTGCTTCTGTCAAAGTCTTCAAGAAGTCAACTAAATCTTGGGTCCTTGGAGTTTGAGCCCTGAGTTTTCCCAGGGGAATATTCTATCTGCTGCTCACTATGTTATGAAGGAATGGTGTAGCCTGGCTGCCCTTATTCCCTCTGTGACCCGGCCTTTCCTCTCACTCATCCATCTTAATGGTGGTGGGAAGTCTGAGTCAACCCTGATTTCAAAGGTTAAGTCCTGCTTCCATGCTCTAGGATAGTTTGCTGCTGAGACCCCTTCAGGATACCCACCCTCTGAAGCCACATTTCTTCTAGCTGGTTGGTGATCAGGAACACCCCCTACCCAAGATTTCCTTCATTCCAGGCCCCACCCCTGCGTGGGATCCTCCCATACCTGGGCTCCTGTAATTTCCCCTCTGTGGCTGACATTCTATGGCCAGACTCCCTCTGAGACTCTCTCCTTGGGCCAGTACCAAGACTGTACGACCTGCTCACACCAGGCTTTCCTAAAGCAAGGCTTATGTCACCAGTAACAGAGCACCTGAGATTAAAAACTAAAGCAATTAAGGGCATAAACAACGACAGTAAAATTAAAAGCAAATAGTAAATAAAGAAGATACAAGTCATGAGCAAATAAAAGCCAGGTAAAGAGTCAATAGGTTACTGTTTAGTCTTTAATGCCGTAGTTGGTCTAGTGCCGTCATTTGTTTTGCAGTAGGTTAGAATCAGTCCCCAAAGTTCTGTCTATTATAGAACAGTGTCCTCCTTCCTAGTGTAACCAGAACATGCCCGTGTTTCTGGTTTTCCTATGCTGCCCAGTTTGTGGCAGAATCTCTTTTACTCAGATTTATGGTAAATCTGTCTCAACCACCACCAACCACGGATGAGCTTGAACTCACTCTGTAGACCAGGCTGGACTTGAACTCATAGATATCCACCTGCCTCTGCCTCCTGAATGCTGGGATTAAAGGTATACACACATTCTAAGGGCTTTCCCACAGATATAAGAACTTTTCTTCTTTAACTTCATATTACTTGACCCTTTTGTGTTTGATCACATTAATGCAGATTACTATATCAAAAATTGAACCAAAATTCTCTAACTAGGACTGGACATGTAGCTGAGTCAGGAGAGGTCTAGACTGGCACGTAAAAAGTTGGGTTTAAATCCCAACACTGCATAGCCAGATATGGTGGGGAAATACCTACAACCACTCGGAAGGTGGAAGCAGGGTAAGCCAGAATTCAAGTCCATCCTTGGCAACATAACAAGTTCAAGATCAGCCTGAGCTACAGTCAACCCTGTTTCCATAAATAAACAAATGAATAAATAAATAAAGCAACCCTATAAAACTCTATATTTACAAACCGTATAAACTTTGAATTTGAAAATTGAAAGTTCAGAAATAAAATCGGACTAGAACTCAGGGTACGTCATTTACTTAAACTGTCTCTGGAGATACAGATGACTCACAAATAGATAGTCTCTTCTCTGCCTTCAGGTACTGAGCTGAGGATGTGCCCCATCCCGGCAATGCATAAGTCTCTTCCCACTTCCTGCTATTTTATCCATCTCAGCAGAATTCCGAAAGTCACACACGGGAAGAAACCTCCAGAGTGGAGTTTTATTTTAGCAAACCCTTATGAAGACCTTCCTGGCTTCGAATCAATCCCACGGTAAAAAGCCAGCAGGAAGCGCATCGGGTATATTTAGAAGCCAAGCAGAAGCTGGCTAATGAGATCTTGAACTTAAGCCTGCCCCCTTGGTTTCACCAGGAAAGCAACACCTCAGCCCTGCCTGTAATTAGGTGTAATTGTTTCCTTACAGAAATAAGCGGAGTAATTTAACCAGCGATCTGTTTTTGTTTTTTATAACTCAACAGTTCTTGTGTGGCGGAGTCTGGCGAGGGGGTGGGTTGGTACCTTTAGAACGCAGTGCTTTGGGTTTCTAGAATACCTGAAATTTCTGTGGCTCCCATTCTCTTCTGCTTCCTTGGGTCCCTCCAGTGCTGTAGTCGCTGCCACAGAAGGCTTTGATGTTGTAAGGTGGTTTTCTTAAGAAGAAAACAGTTCTGTGTGCTGGCGGTGTGAATGTGGACCACTGAGTGAGCTCCCGCGAGCCAGGCTGCTCCTTCTCTGTGGGTGTGAGACCGACCCAATCCAACAGCCAGGTGAAAGATGCTAGTAACGAAAGAGAATGACAGAGCTTTCTGGATACAGTCTTTGTTCAAAATGACACCTGGCATACACACATTCAGTATCTAGCTGTTGTGGCTAATCTTCACTGTCCGCTTGCATGGACTTAATAATCCAGTGAATAGTCTAGGAGCAAATCCGACTGTATGCGAGTGGGAGGGCATTTCTGGGGAACATTTACTGAGAGGAGAAGTCACACTTGGAATGTTAGTGGCTCCAGCCCCTGGACTGGGTGGCAGAACCGATTGAAAGAGAGGAAAAGACAAAACTAGCTGAGAGACAGCATCTCCGTTCTCTGCTTCTGTCTGCGGTGATGTGAGCAGCTCTCCTCTTTCTTCTGCTCAGGTGGGCGTGGCCAAGCAGCTATGGCAGAACCCTAGGAAACCAGAGTTCAAATAAATCTTTCCTCTCTGGGTATTTTGTTACGGTAACAAGAGAAGTAACAAACACACTAACGTGTGGGTTCACAGGAGCAGGTCGCCGTTGTAGTGTCTGGTTTGCACCTGAACCCTGGACCTCTTAACTATGCCATTGCAAACCTCTCTGAATCACAGATCTATAACTTCCAAAAGCAGATGCAGAATGCTTCCTCAAATTAAGTCGTTTGCTGTGCATGTAGTGAGATATGCAAATGTAAGTTGTTACTGAACAACAGACCCCACAGCCAGGATGGGTTTCCCTGGTCTTACCTTTGGGGAAGTAGGATAAAGAAGCTTCTCTTGTGTCCCAGCTCATGTTATATGGATTTAGGAGTTCTGCAAACTCCAAAGGACCATTCCAAAGCCTTGTAAAATACTTCTCCTGACAGCTCCGCCCTTCATCAGTGTGGAGCTGTCTGGAAGGAGAATGCAGAACAGAAAGAGAGAAAGGAGGCCACTCTCTAGCCAGGGCTCCAGGACTGGGGCAGGTGTTTCCCGTGCCTCATCTAATCCTTCTAAGCACCCAGACAACTGTGTTTAAAAGCCTCTTTAATCTCTCTGTGGATCAGACAGATAAATCTCAAGCCTAAAGCCACACAGCTAAAGTGTGAAGTAGAAATAAAGCCACTCAAGTCTGTGCACCTTTAAATTTTTACCTTCTCTTTGCTAAACCATGTCGACGTCACTTTCTGTAACCTTAGTATTGCACTAGTGATTGAATGAAACCAATCGTAAAGATTTAGTTAATAACACTGAAAAAAGGAGCCTAGAAAGAAGACTCAGCTATGAAGATCACAAAGGGCTCTTACAGAGGACCTGAATTTGATTCCTAGCCCTCAAGTTGGGTAGCTCACAAGCACCTGTAACTCTAGCTCCAGGAGATCTGACGTCCTCTTCAGGCCTATGAGGGCACCTACATGCATGTGCAAAACTCCCTGCAGTTCACATATACACATCATTTAGAAAATTAAATATTTAAAAACCATACCGAGAAAATGAGCCTCCTCTTCAATGGCCAATGGTCTGTAATATGTCAACGTCAGAGATAAGTTAGAACGAGGCACATGCAAAGCTTCCATCAGTAGTTTCCAGGTGATGTCGAGTGACTCTCTGAGCAATTGCAGGTCAGACAGAATATCCTGGAAGCTGTGACTGGGAAAGCATTTGGTTTTGAAACGGGAGGGCGGGGTGAGAGGCCATTTCAGAGCACAACTGAAAAGATTCCCCATTTTGGAATCTTTTTCTGGGAAGAGAAATTGATTTAACATAACAAATGACTCAGCAATTACAAAGACAAAACCGTGTGCCCTGAAACCAAGTCCTCAGTCGAAGAGCAGGTGACGTGTTGGTGGTTGCCAAATGGAAAACCGTCAGTTGCCTTCTATCTCTGTAGACCAGAGGTGTCCCCAAAATCGAGCTCACCCTGGTGGTTTCCTCTCCAATTATAGGATACAATAGGAAGAATGATTGTGTGGGGAGCAAACATGAAAGGGGATGGTGGCCTGTTGTTCAGAGTCACCCTAGCATGGCAAAAACCACAAAAGAGGCAAGTGATCTCCTTCCCCATGCCCAGCATCACAGGCTGCTGGGTAACATCATCGTGACACTGGCCGTCTACCTGCACTCTTCCCCATTTTTATTGCAAAAAAGGATTCGAGTCAGTCAAGCACAGTTAAGTCTAAAATAATGGATTTGAACAGGGTTTAAAATCTGCATACCGGTGTCACAAATTATACTCGGAAAAGATAATGCACAATGCAAATGTGTTTTTGTAATAATAATATACATTTCTCAATTGAATCATAAGACTCCAGGAGCTAGTAGAAGCAGTTAGCAAAGAAATTACTTTGCCAATCCATCTTCTTACACGGTGAACTCAGTAGAAGGTAGTTTATTCTGCAAGTGGAATTTTGGGGATGTCTTATGTATCAATGTAGTGAGGACTAACTCTGACTTGCTCTGGCTTTTCCAGGCTATTTGTACACACCTATGTCAAGCTCCATATTTAATGATATTTTGTTGACTTCAAGTTGGCTAGATGGTAACATCTGTTCCACCAAGTTAGCAAACACTCTAAGGTCAGACCTTAAAAAAATAAATTTAGAACTTCTATTGAACACATTGTTGCCCATAACTAAAGGCACAGATAAATGGGAACAGAGCGAGACTGGAGGGGATGATGGCCAACAATGCATGCTGACACAATGTGTATACAAAACAGGAGGGTCCAGCAGCGATGGTCACATCCAAAAGTCCTGGTGGAAGACACTGGAGTGTGTTGGGCACACTGAAATCTGTCTAGTATTGAATGGGACAGTATTCACAGAGACTAACTTGGGAAACAGTCAAGCTAAGTGGTCTGTTGAAACATACCACAGAATTAGTCCTCTTCCCTGGAGAACTGGAGGCACATGCTGGTGGGCATATGATGGCGGGGCCTTCAAATGTGTATAGAAGGGCTATGATCATATTGAAGATTTCTTGACTTGCAAATGGGCAGCAGATAGGGGCAGAACACTGTGAATAGAGTTAAGGACTCTAGGCGAGAGGCTCGAGTGCTCTCCCGGAGAATTAAGGTAACTGACCAAACAGGAAATCCACTCCACACCAGATTTGATGACCACCTGTGGAATAGCAAGGCTCAAGCACAGATGAGGAGAATATCAAAGATTATTCAGGGATTATGAAGAGAAGTAGAGCAGCAGGAACCTGAGCTACAGCCGGTGAAAGCCCGTAGGCTAGGCCAAGGGAAGGGCAGAGTAGACTGGTATCACACTCAGCTGAGAGACCAGGCTTGAGAGGTAGAGACTGAAGAGCAACCAGCACAGAATGCTAACATTCGTAGGAGAGATATAGTTTTGAAAGTGTTCAATATGGATCATGTGGACAGTTCCAGAATCGGGGGAGTTTTCTCTCAGATGTCTCTCTTAGGCAAAGAGCCCCAAGAACACAGAAGCTCAAGGTTGAATCTAGGTTCAGTTTCTATGGAAACTCCTGGTCTACTCAACACTGGAGGCCAGGCTCTGTCAAAGTCAGCGTGATGACTTCATTGGTGACTGACTAGACCAGAGGGATGATGGGAAGTGAAGTCCATGGCAGAAGGAGATGGAGGAGAATGACAGTCTGTGCTGGAAGCAGATGGGCAGTGATGTCATAAAGAACCAGGGCCCGAAAAGAGAGAGAGAAAGAGAGAGAGAGAGAGAGAGAGAGAGAGAGAGAGAGAGAGAGAGAAGAAAAAAGAAAAAAGAAAAAAGAAAAAAAAAGGAAAGAAAAAAGGAAAAAAAAGAACCAGGGCCTGTCACTCTTCAGGCCTGTTCCAAACTCCCTTTTATGAAATTATATTTGTAGTTGAGTGCGTCTCAGTTTGTTCCAATGTGAGTGTAACACGTGTTAGAGCATAGAGTCTTCTAAGCCCGATTCCAACTATTTGTAGAAACAAGGGACTAGGAGAGGCAGTTTTGAGGCAGACAGGCATTTTCTGATACAACCATGTAAGCTTATGCACTGATTAATAACATTCCAAAACACAGTTCAAACTACAGGAAATTTGAGGAAAAACTCACAAAGACATCAGGGTGATGGAAAATTTTCTCCCTCTAGGTACTAATAAAATGCAAGTAAACAACATTGTGAGATCTGTGGGCAAGTTCTGTGGATCTCAAATAATAACCTATTATCATATTTGATGCGCTCTTTAATAGGCAAAACAGAGAAAATATAGGACCTACATCAGTGGAGTATTGCCAGTCACAAAGAAGGACCTAGCCATGCTGTTGGCAAGATAGAAGTGAGGATCATGATGCTATTCTAAGTAAGTCAGAATCAGAAAGACAAAAGTTGCATATTTCCTCTTCTCTTTGGAATCTGTGTTTAAAAGAGACACAAGGACAGACAGGGACAGGCAGGGAAGGAGCAGGAATTGTGGGTAAGGAAAAGAGGAGACAGGAATGGGAGGTAAGGTACACATACAGAAATGTCACAATGAAACCTACCATATGATACATTCATTGTTTGTACAACCCCCAAAATAAGTGGAAACATTATCTGAAAATTAAAGATGTCTCTCAGAATTTCCAGCTCAAAAGTGATGAAATAGATAGTTTAGTATCTTACGCATAATAATATATAGTAAGACCAAGAATGAGAAGTCACACGAAACAGATGCATTCTTCCATTAATAATCAAAGATATTAAAATGAATGTTTAGTCATTTATATCAAGAAGGCATCAAGAAACAAAGCACATAACTTTGAGAAAAACATAAAGAAACCATTAAATGCAAAAATAGGCTTCTCAGAACATAGGAAAGGAGCTGAATAAGCAAGTAACCCCCAAACTTGTTTGGCTGATCAAGTGAAGCAAAACAGGCAGCCTGAGCTGGCCTGGTCAATATAAAATAATTAAAAAGTGGGTGGATGTATTAGAGTGCTGAGCTGAAAGCGAGAGTCAGCCACCGACACGCAGAAGATGCGGAGAACTTCAAAGGAATATTTACGAAAGTCTCTTCAAATGACTTTGAAGTGGATGATTTTTTTTTGTGAAAAATACAAATTACTAAAATTAAACCTGGAAGCTCCATGTTAAGACTCCGCATGCGCAAACAGCAAGGTTTCGGCCAGTCTGCGAGACTTCTCCCTCAAAGCAGCGCCAGGCACAGATGGCTTCCCCGTGAATTCTTTCAGCCTCCACAGAGCAGAAACTGCAGTGCTATTTAAATGGTTCTCAAGTGGAGGCTAAAGGAAGTCTTCCAAATGATTTTTCAAAAGTCAATGTTGCATTCCTTCCAGAACCCTAGAATGAGAGCACAGGAGAGAAAACTTGAGATGAAACCGAGTTCTGAGTTCTGGAGTGTAAGTCCTACAGAATGGTCCTAATCAGGGCTATTGAGGGGTGGGGAACACCCAGTCAGTCATCATTGACCGGAAGGAATGTGTGTCCAGTTGTCATTTGTCATGGGTGGATGTAAATAGCTATTTCAATTATTGATTTTTATAGTTAGCTATAGTCTTGTCTATCTACCAGTCTGCCTTCCTTCCTGCCTACCTGCTTCCTTCCTTCCCTCCCTCTCTCCCTTCCTCTCTTCCTCCTCCATTGGATTTATGGCCTTACTCAGTAATTCAGGCCTGGCCAGAAACTCACCATGTAATCTCTGATTGGCTCAAACTCATAGCAGCCTGCTGACTTTGGCCTCCTGAGTGGAGGGTTAGAGGTGGAAACAACCGTACTTGGCATAAATTAGCCATTCTAGTTTAGATCTACCATACAAACACAACAGTCATATACTATTGTTTTTAGTGCTTTCTATGTTAGCCTTACTTTATGCTCTTTTATAAAAGTATCTCATTTAATTGGTACTAAAACTCATAGTAAAAATTATCGTTATGCTCCCTGACATGAGAAGAATTAGCCCCAGCAAGTGAGTTCTATGGGGAGTTCTATGGGGAGTTCTATGGAGCTCTGGGGTAGACAGTTTGATTCTAAACTAATGGAGATGGATCATAGAGAATCTTCTCATTGTTCAGATGGTTTTTAGTGTATAAAACTTCCATAATCTGCTGTTGTGAGGAAAGTTAAGTCCTGTGTAGACCCTAGGTGCTGAGAGAAACATTTTTCATAAGGCTGTCCTAGGCATTTGACCCTGTTGCTAGAGCACACACAGAACCCTAGGTTCCTTCCCCAGCACAGTGTAAGCCCATGTGGGAGCATATTCCACCAGTCCCAGTATTCAGGGATTAGAAGCAAGAGGGTTGGAAGTTCAAGGACATCCTTTGCTACAGAACACATTTGAGGGGACCTGGGCTGCATTTTGTTTGCACGTAGTAAGTGTATCCATTTTGACTGGGCAGTGCAGAACCCTGGCAGTTGTGGGATAGAGCTAATGAGCAAAGTAAGGACAAAGAAGTCTGGAGAGGGGAAGAGGGATCAGTAGATGTGCAGGGAATAAGGCACCATCATTCCTGCCATTGCATGAAAGACATCCATGTGTAGACCTTCGCTGAGGATCTGAGCCATGGGACACACTTTGAGTTTGCCATGAAGCTTACGATTTCCACAAAAGCTTGCTAAGACTTGTCCGTGTCCATACAAGTTACACCTCAGTGTCGTAGACCAGAGTGGGCAAACAGAAGAGGAAGACAGAAGTCAAAGGAAGAGGACTAGATGGCTCCAGTGTCCAGCCTGGTTCAACCTGGGGAAAGGTTTGTACATCTATGTTTTCCTACTTCAGTCCAGCAGGCCTCTGCTTCAGGGCTGTCTTCCTGCTTTCTAATGCCTGCTGGGTGCGTTTGTCTGTGGGCATCTGATTGCTTTCACCTTTATGGCTGTGCTGGTGTGTGTGTGTGTGTGTGTGTGTGTGTGTGTGTGTGTGTGTACAAGTATAAGAAAAATTTTCCAAGAGCCTGGGTCACACAGATGTTCTGTGAGCATCCAGTGTGGTTCTGAGACCCAAAGCAAAATTGAACAAATGAAACAACATAGCAAAAGGCAGTCATGATCTCTGCCATTCAGCAAGTCCAGTTCTTCAAGGATATGTGGGGACACAGGCAGGGGTAGACTCGGTACAAAGTTTTACACTCACAAATTTAAAGCTGCAGTGTTTCTCATTGACTCCTGTCTTGCCACTAACTATCCACCCATGTTTCCATGCTTTTTCTTGATAATTTGGAGTTACCATTATATAGTGCAACAAGGAAAACATAAAGAAAGAAAAAATAAGAAAGAAAGAAAGAAAGAAAGAAGGAGAGAAGGAAAGAAAGGAAAAAAGAAAGAAAAGGAAAGAAAAGAGAGAGGGGAAAGCAAGCAAGCAACCTAGCTCAGGCAGGCTGTGTTTAGTGGGAGAACATGTGCCTGGTGTGTGGAGGCCCTGAGTCCAATGTCCAGCACTACATAGAGAAGGAAAAGTTGTCTTTCTTCATGGTATGAATTTCATATGAAAAGAAGAGCAAAGCCCAAAGTGTATGGCTGGATGCTCACAAATTATCATGTAGGGTAGGTCATTGGGTAGAAAATCATCTCTTACTGTGAAAAATTTTCCTTTCAAACAGCCTCAGTTGGAAGCTGGATGGGCACAGCCAGCAAATGAGGGCTTTGCAGCTAATGCAGGCAAAGTCAGCCGTCGGAGGCGGGTGTGCCCTGCTTGTATTTTAACTAGTTTCATCTTCTCAGTAACAGCAGAATTGGGGGCAGGAGAGAGACGGGGTGCTGCAGAATGCAACAGGAGGAAAGAGTCCAAGAAAAAACTAAATTGCCTACAGTAGGAGAATAAATAAAAGCCCCAGGAATTACTTATAGCTGTAGCCTCAACGGTCCCATAAAATGTAACTCTCTGATTTACCTTCCTTGTCTCCTGGAGAGGCTGCCAGATGAAATTAAAAATGGGCCCATGAAACTAGCAAGATTGAGCGCGACATAAAGAATGCTTCAGAGGCTCCAGATTTTAACTGCCTTTCCACTTAATTGTCTTTGGTTGCCAGATATGGAGGGAATGAGAGAAGGAGGACGAGAGAGAGAGAGAGAGAGAGAGAGAGAGAGAGAGAGAGAGAGAGAAGGGACACTGTCTTGGGACACTTGCATAGCAAGAGAGGATAGACTATCAGACTTTGTGCATGCTAATGGCTACCCATTCCTCCCGCATCTTATCTCCACTTCAGTAAAGGATCCTCCTCTGTCTAACGGGGTTCACGCCAGGACCGGAGTAGTCTAGACTCTGAGAACAGGCAATGTTTTGCATATGTCTATCAGCGACGTCACTCAGTGATTCTCAGGTCTTTGGGGGAGCCCTTGGGAGGATGTGTTCCTGGGAATGGGAGCAGATATAAAAATCTTGATCCTTTCTGCCAGTGTTAAACCAGCTCTTCCAAGGTGATGCAGCGCTTGTCTATTTGGGGACATTGAACACAATAAACATTTCCTGCTAATTTACTGTAATAGATACAGAAATTGTGAGACAACCACAAATCACGGCAGAGAGCAAGAACTCGTGGTTGTGTCGAATCAACTGGGGGCAGTTAAGCGATGGATGATTTAGGCTGGGGCTGTCTGCAGCTGACTGATCTAGAATGATTTTTGTGGGGACATCTGATTCCCTCCAGGTGTCTTTCATTCTCTACTGTACTAGTCTGGGTTTAGTTTCTTCATGGTGATGGCAGACATTCAAGAGGTCAGGCAGGGCACGCAAAGTCTCTTGAGACACAGCCCCAGAATGAGGGCATTGACATTTCTGCCATATTTTCTTGGCCAAAGCAAGCCATATACTGGTTCAAATTCAAAAGGAAATAGAGACGATTAGGTTAGTGAGAAAGGCTGCAAAGTCAAGGGGGCATATAATTAGGACACAAGAGGAGTGGATGCTCATACTCCACCAGGCTCACTGTGTGCTGTGCCTGCAGGGTGCTTGTAGAAAGCCCGCATTTCCTTTGACCCCACGCCTCTCCTTGCTGCCATGTGGGACTCAGCTCACCACCAGCCCATCCTTGTTGCTGTAGATTCTCCCTATAGTTCACCAGGCTCACGATGTGCTGTGCCCGCAGGGTGCTTGTAGAAAGCCTGCATTTCTTTTGACCCCATGCCTCTCCTTGCTGCCATGTGGGACGCAGCTCACCACCAGCCCATCCTTGTTGCTGTAGATTCTCCCTATAGTTCACCAGGCTCACGATGTGCTGTGCCCGCAGGGTGCTTGTAGAAAGCCTGCATTTCTTTTGACCCCATGCCTCTCCTTGCTGCCATGTGGGACGCAGCTCACCACCAGCCCATCCTTGTTGCTGTAGATTCTCCCTATAGTTCACCAGGCTCACGATGTGCTGTGCCCGCAGGGTGCTTGTAGAAAGCCTGCATTTCCTTTGACCCCACGCCTCTCCTTCTTGCTACTAAGTGGGACACAGCTTCCCAGCAGCCTATGTTGTTTCTAGGGAGAAGAGTCACCCTGACATTTCACCATATGCTATTCTCTTCTGTTTCTTGGCTCTTTCTAGAAAGCTGGAGTGCTAGAAATGAATGCAGGAGGGAATTAAGCTTTACAAACCTAGGCTTCAGCAGAATGCCACCGAAACCCACAGAGCAGGTGGGCTGGTGTCCCATTCTGGCCCCGTGTACCCACCGAATGGACCCAGTTCCCAGCTACTGTGAATGCTGTCCACTGATGGAACTGCTTTCTCCTCCAGTCTTTGCATTCATCCAAGTGATGGCTGTTTTGTCTCAGCAGTCATGTGCCTACAGTCTCCCCAACTGTAGGCTTTTGTTAATGATGCAGAGAAAGGGGAGGGGCAGTTCTGGGTGCAAACTGTGGAGTAGACGGTAGTGGACCAACCTGAAGCAGACCTTTAGCTGAAGCTGCTTCTTCACTCAGTTTCCTTACTAGACTGATCCTACCTGACCCATCTCCTAGGAATATTTTATCAGTATGGCAGGTCTCCTGTCTCAGGATCTGCTTCCAGTAACCCACACTAACACGCCCATCTTATACTACATGTGTTTAAGGGAAAGAAGAAAAAGAATACACAATCCTCTTTGCAAAGACCATCTTGCCATCCTGGTTCCAGGGCAGGTTTTACACAATAGAGGTAGATTCTGTTGTTGTGAAAGCAATACCCACAATACTTTGGAGGCAATAGATGCTTGGATAGTGGTGGCGCCTGGACTGATGAGAATTTTCAGTATTTTATGTGAGGTGATGACACAGTGCGATCGGCAATTAAAGGTCTGCCAGACTAGCTTACAAAAGATACAGCTTTAATAAAACAGAAGGAAAAACTTACACCAGAATCCCAACCGTCTGGAACGCTGGATCCAGGCCAGAGAGAGAGAGAGAGAGAGAGAGAGAGAGAGAGAGAGAGAGAGAGAGAGAGGGCGAGGAAGTGCAACCCCTAGGTTTATAGGTAAACTTTTGCCTTAGGGCAACACGCCCCACGGACAGAATGTGATTGACTGAACTCCCTTATCATCTCCCCCTTTTATTCTAAAATAAGACAGAACAAAACCAAATACCACTATATACAATGGAAACAAATAGTAAATATAAAATTACAAACAACAAACAATATTAAGCAAGAAATATATAATAAAAGTTTTACTAAACATTCTATTTCAAGGAGTCTAGATAATGTAGAGGGTAACTACAACTATCTAATCTTCAACTCCATCAAAGATCTGAGAAGGGAAATAATTTTACTCAAGCAGCCCGGAAGTACAAGCGAGAAACTTCCGAAATGTGCAACAAATGGAAGAGACAACTGAATACCTGGGCAATCACCCAAAATCTCGTTTGCAATGTTGAGTCAACCAACTTTGGCTAAGGCCTGATGTAACTGACATGCCATTTTCAAAGGCAAGAAACCTTTTAGGACTCTCTCACCCTGTCTTGGCAAGATAAGACAATCCTGCTTTTATCCATTTACGGATATTTTGTAATTCTGTCAGTGTTTGAGGTATGGGCCTTTTCTTTGCCCAAAGGCCAGTTCTGCCAGGAAGAAGACATGCTCCAAGTGGAGTGTCTTTGGTGCTCAACGTTTTCTCGGGAGTAGAGCGGTGATGCCAGGAGAGATTGTGTCTCACTACTATAGAACTATGAGTTAGATTAAAGGCCATTTTCTACAGCTCTTTGAAGAGGTTGAAGATTATACTATCTATACTAAATATGATCTCTATGCACCCAAATAACCTGATTAGCCTAAAATATAAATATAACAAACTTATATGACTATTGATTTTTATCTATCTTACTTGAAGACTGAGAGAATGAACAACTGTGCAATGAGTGAGGACAATGACCTCCAAATGTAAATATCTTAATAAGAGGTAGAAATGTAAATATATGTATATATATATATCAATACAAATAGAGGTAGAAGCATACTCACATACAATATATAGAGGTAGAAGCATACTCACATACAATATTCAATATATCAATGTACAAGAATCAACACCAATACAATTTTCTAAAAACAATAACTCACAAATACCAATATATTATTATCCCATCACCGATCAATCCCCCCTTTTTTAATGATAAACACCCCTGAACTTATAAAATACCTCCCCCATCCCCTCATCCCTATATCAATTATAACCAACCCCTAAGTGATGTCCCTAAACCTGAGGGCAAATTCTACTGGGAGAGGGAGGGGACGTCGTCCTCTAAAATTGCTTTATCAGTGAGGCATCCATGTGAATCTCAGATACAGCTGGCTAAGGCTTGGGGAAAGGAGAGAGGTGAGGAATCTTGTGTAAGAAAGAAAATATATCAGTTACATAGAGATTTTTCATGTTAATGCTGACATCCTAAGTCCCATCCAGGGAGTCTCTAAAATGTAGATTCCCTTTTCCCAGTGATTTTTGCCATGAACATTTCTGCTGGGTGTTTATCTGTATGAGGTCTAGTGGTAAAGACATGAGGTTTCTAGGACCCTAGAGGATGTGGGGGTGAGGATGGGCTCCCCACTTCCCTGCACAATGAACTGTACTTGGTCTGCTCCTTAGTAGCGATCAGTGTGACTGTTATATGTCATCATACCTCAGTGTGTGTCTTGTAATCCACTCTCCAACCCTTTGTCAGATTAATCTTGTAAAAATTAATTTTTTGTCTTGCTAATGCTTTGGTTATATTCTCCCTTCCTCAGTCCTGTTGTTTCAAATGACACATTTCCTGACTTTTACAGGTGTTTCGGTACTCCGTGGTGAGTGTGTGTAGTTCTGTGTCTATTCCCCTGTTCATGGATGCTTAAGGAATTTTCATGTTGTGAGTTTTGGAGATGATGGCAATACTGAAATGGGCAAATGAGTTCAGCTGTCTCCTCATCACAATAATTTCCATTACTCGGGTGTAGGCCCCGATTTCACTTATTCGTAGAATCTAAGAAATCAAATCCAAATCCCATAGAGGAGAAAAGCTGTCGTGATTTGAAAGAAAATGACTCCAAAGGTAGTGACACTGTTGGGAGGTGTGGCCTTGTTAGAGGAAGTATGTAACTTTGGAGGTGGGCTTTGAGGTCTCATATATGCTCAATCTTCACTTGATGTGATACTAAGTCCACTTTCTGTTGCCTTCCAATCAAGCTGTAGCCAGCATCATGTCTACCTGCACGCCACCATGCTCCCTGCCATGATGATAATGGACGGAACCTCTGATCTGTAAGCCCGCCACCTCAATTAAATGTTTTCCTTTATAAGAGTTGTTGTGGTCATGGTGTCTCTTCTTGGTGATAGACACCCTAACTAAGACAGTGGTTTATCAGGGCTTAGTGTGTCTCAAACAGGGATAAGGGATAAAAGTTTCTGCCCAAGTGTGTAACGTTTCCATTACTAGAATATGATTTAGTGACCTGTTTCATTATGGGTTGACCCTAGTTGGTCATAGTCATTGTAGATTGCAAAGTTGCTGGGATCATTTTAGTGCTCTCACCACAAAGCAATGATAACTTGGTGTGGCAATGCATGTTAATTAGATCCACTGCATTTTATACAATGTACATATCAATCAAAATATCATGTCATACTTCATAAATATATATAACTATCAAGGTCAATTAAAAATGAACAGATATAAAATTTCCTTTGATTATCATTGGCTAAAACAAAATATGAATCTACCTAGAATCACAATAAGAGACATTTTGTTTATTTTTAAAAGTTTTTATATTTAGTGTGTGTGTGTGTGTGTGTGTGTGTGTGTGCATGCGTGCGTGTGCATGTGCTATGGTGTTCGTGTAAAGGCCAGGGTACATCTTTGGGGAGTCAGTTCTGTCTTTTACCATGTAGATTCTGGGCATGAAACTCAGTTCTTCAGGCTTGGAAGAAGGCATCTTACTGCTGAGCCATCTTTTTGTTCCTGTAGGTGTGTTTTATGATGGCTTTGCTAGTCTGCCCCTGTTTGGTTTCTGCTAGGTCTAGACTGGCTGTAGGCTGTTTGCTGAGCAGGCCGTGAGTCTTGCCCTGATGGACATGCAAGCGTGGTTTTCTGTGACTTAGAGAACCCTTCATGTTCTAAAACTGGTGGACCTCCAGTCATCTTCCCACCACCCTCACCTCTAGGAGGAATGTCTCCTATTCTTTCAGTTCGTACCTCAGGATATATTTTACACTTGTTATATTCATTCTGGGCAAGCAGGGCATACTAAAAATACATCTATCGTCAGAAGTGTGTGATGGATGAATACATTAGAATGCATAATTCTTCTGGGAGAGCCGCCTAACGTCTGATAAACAAGTATCATAAACAAATAAAACAAGGTTCAAGAGCACCGAGTAAAGTAAGGCTTCTCTGAGTTCAAAATCAATTTTTTATTTATGGAAAAGTCACATTTCTCGTTACTTTAAAGAACTGTGCGTGTACTGCGCCTCACTGATGTTACTTATAAAGTCTGACTTGGAGAATTTAGGAACATTTCTCTTTTTGAGTAACATGTCATATGAAGAGTCTCAATTCAGGACAAAGCTGAAGGAGGCTCTACCCCCTTCTGTTCAGGGTTCTAAAACAGTCTGCATGTGTGAGAGTCATAGGGTGGGACAGACACTATACCTGTTCATGAGGTGTGTCACAAGGTTGGACAGACAGTACACATACGTGTGAGGGGTGTCATGGGGTGGAAGAGACACTGTGTGTGTGTGTATAAGGGTTGTCACAGGGTGGGACAGATATGCATTTGTATGAGGGAAGTCATGGGTAGGACAAACAATATTCCTGTTGATAAGGGTTGTTATGGGGTGAGACAAGCACTATACCTGTGCATGAGGGGTGTCATGAGGGGGGGGGGAGTCCCTTGGGACAGAATCTATGCCTGTCAACATGGGTTGCATTCTTCAAATGGCTCTGGGGATGTCAATTTCATCAAACAAAGGAAACTGGACAAATACACTCAGCATTAGGTGAACCAGGCTGGCTGACCCCCAAAGAAGCGCAAACTCTGGTGAATAAACAGCGAAGGGAAGAAGACCGCCTTTCTAATCACCTCCGTGGTGCCCTCATTTTCATATGCATGCAATCAGTTGGAGAACTTGATATAAATGTTTGTGCCTAGGTTTAAATACTCAGAAAACTTCTGATTAAGACCTAGTGGTAGAGGGTTGCACACTTAAAACAAATACAGGTGTCCTTGTCATTCGGGATGAACTCTGGCCACACATTTGGTGTGTGTCACACAGCCGGCTCATCTCTACTTGCAAAACTTACACTTAAAAAAGTGAGAGGAAAAGAATACGGTGTGGTCTCCTTGCAGAAGGCTGTGTGAGGTAAGCTCAGGTCAGCTCTGCATTGATCAGCTCTTCCTGTCTCCTGGGTGGATCTCCGTCTCATTTCAGAGAATAGGTCATTGTCTTTCTTTGTTAAATTGGTTCCTGTGTTCTTTATTGTTGGGGGAGGAGACCTGTGCAAATGGGATCACTGCCTTGGTGTCTCTTTTGAGTAGGTCATTGTTTGTGCAAGTCATTTTTTTTTTGCGTGTTGATTTTATGTCCTACAATTCTATTGAACTCATATTTCAGTTCCAAGCATTTCTTCTAGAATGAGTCATTAGGAAACTGGGGAGTCAGTACAGTGCTTGCCTTGCAATCATGAGACCCGAGTTTCGTCCCTATAACCCATGGTGTTGTGAGTTCATAATCCCAGGGTTAAGAAGGCAGAGATGGCCAGAGCTCTGTGGCTCTCTGGGCAGTGGCCTAGTTTACTTGTTGAGTTCCACGGTAGTAAGAGGCTGTCCAAAAAATGTAGGTGAATGGCTCCTAAGGAATGGCACCAGAAAACACACACACGCACACATCTAAATAAAAAAGGGTCATTAGAGACTTAGGCATGCAAGATTATTTAATCTAAGAATAGTTTCGTTTCTGTCTGATTAAGGTGCCTCGCATTTCCTTTGCTTATGTGATTGTTTCTGGCAGACATATGCCAGTAGGCATCCTGACCCTTCTATCAGTCTTTGATTCTGATAATGTAAACTACCTTCGAATCTCATAGATACACTCTGTTAGATCATGTACGTAACCTTTAGAATGTGCTGCTGAATTGATAATTCCTAATCTTTATCAAAACAACAGGGCAGTCGCACACATAATCTCAATGCGGTCGTTACAGCATCCATGAGGCCTGTGCAAGCCCAAGCCTGAGAGAATCCCAGCATGGAGGAAAGAGGGAGTCATGAAGTCTTACCTTTAGCTGTGGAGGTATTGGTAATCGATACCTTCCAGGAGAGGAACTCCAGTCCATTTTCTTTAAGGATGTGCTCCCTAGTGGGTGGAGCATACTCTAGAGGATGGCTGTACAACACAGCACATATGGGCAGCTCAATTTGGACAGGCTGTGTTTTGAAGAAACAAAAGAGGGCATAAACTTGGGTGGATATGGAATAGGGAGTGTATCTGGAAGGAGATGAGAGAGGGGAAGTCAAACGATCCTTTCTCTGAGGTTCGTGTGACTGTGGATCCCCCTCATTGGTGGCTTTATTCCTTCATTTCATCTAGCCTAAAACACAAGTTCATTGAGATCCAGTTTTGTGTGTGACTTTGTCAGTGAGGTTTTCCAGCTTTGTGGAAATGGGACAGCTACAGAACTGGTGACCTACTTGCCAGAAACAACTATCTCAATTTTTTTCTACTTAAAAATGTATTCAGTCTGTGCATGTGTGTACATTTGTGTACCCTGGTTGAGGACAACTTGGAGGACCTGAAGGTCAAATTCAGGTTGTCAGGTTCAGAGGTTCTCAGCCCCTGAGCCATCTCACCAGCCCTAGCTTTACTTTTTGAGAGGATGCCTGCTTCCTCAAGCTTAGCTTACAGTGAGCATTCTCCTGTGCATCTTGGAATAGTGGGCAGAGTCATTGACCTTGACATTTTGTGATGAGGCAGAGGCTTGGATTTGGCTCCTTTTATGAAAGACAAAGAACATAAGACTGACTGTGTTTTTAAGCAACACAATATGGGGAAAGAGCTAAAAGAAATGCTCAGAAGATAGGTGGAAGTTAGGTTTCCTTTTTCTGAAAATTTTATTTTTATCTTACTCATGAATGTTTGCATGTATGTATATATGTATGTATTATGTATGTACGTATGCATGTATGTTTCTGCACCAGGAGTTGGCAGTGCCACCAGAGGCCAGAGAGAGGGCATCAGATGTCCCTGAAATCAGAGTCATAGTCAGTTTTGGGCTACCACCTGGTGCTGGGAACTGAACCTGGTCCTCTAGAAGAACAGCACGTGCTTTTAGCCACTCTCTGGCTCCAAGATGCTTTTAGCCATCTCTCCATCCCCGGGAGATGTTTCTTCACTCTTGTGTTAAATATTTGTCTCAGTGCCTAGCACAAAATCCTGTTTAAACAGGTATTTTGTTGTTTTACCGTGACAGTACCTTTCTTGAATTTGGCTCATGTTTTCACGCTAAGATATTTATTTATCTTTTCTTGGACTGTACTCTGAGCTGAGAATCATAAGCTAAAGGAAAAAAATAATGATTGGAAAATAATTTCCAACCTCCTTCTGAGACTTCTCATTAGAACTAGATTTAGTGAGGTGTTTGTTGGCAAACTCAAGACTCATATGGAAAACCTGTAATCCTGTTGGACATGGAGTGCCCATAGGAACAGCCCAGACATCAGGGAAAAATCAGAGAGGGAAAAAATGCCAGGGACAAACGTTTGCGTGCCCGTGGAACTTAGACATAATTGTTTAGGAATGGTCATAGTGAATTTTTTGCTGCCTATGGATTTATGTCACAGAAGTACAGCTTAGGTAGAGAAAACTGCCTTCTATGGAATTGAGAAAGTATGGTTCCCAGTGTACATAATGTCACTCAACACTCAGGACTATCCTGATACAAAACGAGTCACCATGAAATCATCTCTCCTTTCAGAAATGAGACTGAGGTATGGAGAGTCCCAATTCACAGGCCCCATATCTGCTAAATCTCAGATCTTTGTTCATTTTATTAAAGTTGTAGCTGTTCAAAGATGTTTTCCCAGGGACAGAGATGTCGGAAAAGATCTTTTCTTTGTTTCTTTTTCTCCTTCTCCCTTTTTCTTCCCTCCTTCCCTTCCTTCCTTTTTCTTTCATTCTTTCTTCACAGTCTCCTACTGTGTAGCCAGACAGGCATCAAACTTGCCACCCTGTTGCCTCAGTTTTCAAGAGCTAGGATAACAGGTATGTACCACCATACTTAACTCTGATGGACCTTTCAGAATCAGGAATATTTTGGGAAGTGAGCCGACTCAGTAGATTAAAAAGCACTTCTTGCTCCATCAAGCTTGATAGACCAAGTTCAATACCTGAAACCCATGGTAGAAAGAGAGAATTGACTTCTGAATGTTGTCCTCTGTCCTGTACATGTGCACCATGGCATGTATTCACACACACACATATGAACACACACACACATACACACACACACAAATGCAGTAGTAACAATAAATATAATAATTTTTTTAAAAGAAATAACAGCCTTGGCTTTCTGAAGTAAGACTGAATGTGTGACAAAGCCAGGAAAATGACCCCAGGAGTTTTGAACACATTTCTTTTTCTTTAGTCACTTGATTCAGCTTTATGAATTAGCAGGACTGCTTTGGACTTTGTTATACTATGCGTGGTGATGGATGGTGGAGTGGATGCTTGGTCTACACAACACTTTAGTCTGTGGTGGCTGTCTCTTCTTCTTACCTGAGTACTGACCTTGTTCCTGTGTCTCCCAGAGGGAGGCAACTTTATTGTTGAGAAACTAGTCTTCAACCCAAAGTGATAGTCTGAGCCGCATAGCAATCTTTGTGATGGAAAAACACTTTATTCTTCAAAGTCCACTTGTTCCTTCTTCTTGCCCTTGAAAAACCTTCTATTTGAAACAGCAGGGAACAGAGGAAAACTAACATAGTTTATTCTTTGCATTTCTACCAGTCCAATTTTCTAAGTGTTAGTTTCTAAAATAAATGTTTCTGTAAGAAAAAAATACCAAAGGGAACTCTCGTCTAGTTACCCCACCCATCTGTAGGAGGGGTGTATGCCTCTACGGTTTGGACCTTAGGGCTTTCTGACTCTTGACTTGTTATCACTTGAATGTTACAACCATCAGCAGTCACAAAGTCATGAATAAGTGATGGTACGATGGGGCTTTCCACCGAATACTGTGGGATTATGATCCTTTTCTCCCAGTCTCTAGTTTGCCCATAGGGTTCTCATTTTGTTCTTTGTGTTCAATCTCTCCTTTCTTTCTCACGAATCCTACTTGCCTTCTGCAGTGTGTTTGCATGGATAAAAGGGCAAACAGGTGCTGACTTCCAAATTATAAAGCATACAAAAAAAAGAACAATTAATGTATATCCATGATAAATCTTCTCTTTTCCAGAATTGCTAGCCCTTGAAAACATGTATTCCATGTAAGCACCATGGGACATTTTGTTTTCATTTATATGCAGAGCAGAACTTAACTCCAAGCTATACTCAAATCCACCCAGTGGGACTCTTCAATTATTCTAAGAAATAAAACCATTGAATAGAATATTTCCATTTAAAATATTTGAAAGGATTTTCCCCAAATATATTCATACTTTTGCATTTTTAAAAACTCTTAATCCACTCTATTATCTACTTAAACAGAGGTAAATGGAGTTATCAATGGCTTCTGACTATGGTAACTATGTCTTGTCTTAAGTTAAATATATGTAGAATATAATGATGGCTTAGAGTGTTTTTGCTGGGTAAAGAAGCCACTTAGAGAGAAATAGATCTCATGACTTGTTCGCTCTTAGAATTACTCAAGGTTAGACATATGTGTATACCACCTCACACAGGCATGCACACACACACACACACACACACCACACCTCTTATGTGTCTTGCCTCTACATCTGAGTTTGTGTTCTTAGCACATCTATGTTCTTGGAAGCTCATCCAGATCTTGTATGGTGTTCATTATAGCATGGCTGAGCCTGAATCACTTGGACAGCTGCACATTATCCCAAGGGCTGGTAGATGTGTGATGAGGGTCCAGGTAACGACAGTATGATCAGGACTGAACTTTTCTCTGAGCAACAATTCAATTCATACTACTAGTCTGATGTGTTAATTCTGAATGTTCTATTTGAAAGCAGATTCTGTCTTGTGTTTCTAGATTGTGATTCAGTCCTTCTACATAAACATCTTTAGTACTTGCACTTATACCCATGATAAGATCCATTATACTTTTTTTCAACCTGAACTCCATTTTTACCTTCATCCTACCTTCATCATCTGTCTCACCTGTGCTTTGTCTCCATCCATATCCACATCTCTGTTGACTGTGGTTTCTGTCCCGCCAGGTCCCAAAGACATTTAATCCCAAAGAAACACACAGAGGTCTACGTTAATTATAACTAGTTGACCTGTTAGCTCAGGCTTCTTATTAACTCTTATATCTTACATCTTAACCCATAATTCTTGTGTGTGTTAGTCACATGGCTTGGTCCCTTTATTAGTGAGGCATTCTCATCTTGCTTTCCCTGTGTCTGGGTTATGGCTGCAGACTGACTCTTTTCTCTTCCCAGAATTCTCCTGTTTTTGTCACTCTGCCTCTACTTCCTGCCTGGTCACCCCACCTATACTTCCTGCCTGCTACTAGCCAATCAGCATTTTATTAAAATAATACAAGTGACAAGATAAAAGACCATTGTCTCACAACACATCTCCATCTGCACCCCACACCTTTATCTTCATTTTTATTTTCATACCCATCCCTATCTTCACCCCACCTTCATCTCCATCCCAGCTTCATCTCATCTACACCTCCTTGAGGGTTACTGTTCAGCTCTCATCTCCTTCTCCCTTTTTAGCCATACCTTCATATTTTCATCTTTATTTCTGCCTGCGCCAACTCCAGTTCTGATTACCAATACTAATTTCAATTGCCTTTGACTCATGATCTCCGCTGATAGGTCTGCTCCATTCCCTAACCAGTTAAAAAAAAATTGAAGCTCATAATCTCATAATTCACTGTTGTAAGTCATTGTGGGATGATCCAGGTGATAGAGAATGGCAGACACAATGTCTACCGTTTCAGCTTATTCACCAATGGAGAATCAGAAGTTGTCAAAACATCACTCCAGTGACTCTCTATTTCTGTTCTCTTCACACCATTGGTTCTGTCCTTTCACCTGTACATCCTTACAGACTTGCTTTGTTTACCCCTATTGGACAGGACTGCCAATGCTTTTTTTTCATCTAAGACTCATTTCTTTCCCTTGCTCATGTTGCTACTTTTAAAGTTTCTGAAAGCCTTGAAAAGCAGAAACGTATAAAAAGCAACTGCGTTCTAGTAAAGAGTGCTATAGAGACAGCTTTGTGACGGATGGCATAGAAAGAGATAAAGAGATTTGTTAAGGAAGTCATTTAGTGGGTAATAAATCTAACTCGAATGAGGCCTCTGGGTCCTACCCCAATGCATCAGATGCCCTAATTTCAGGAGCACAAATGTTATAAGATTCACACAGAATGAAACATTGAGATGAGATTAGCTATAACCTGATGCACTATTAATCTTAACCTTCTTTGGAGAGTCACGTTTCAGAGGATGCAGAAAAGAGCTCCAGAAGGAAGCAAGTCCCGGGAGCAAACAAGCCTCTATTCTCTCTGGCTTTCCAGGGGCGGGACTGACCTCTGTCAGCACTAGAATCTATCAGTGTTGTTTGTAATCACGGCTCCCAACACACTCCTGACACTGTAACACCTGCAAATTGAACTTAGAGGCACAAGATAAATTATGCAATTTGTGAGGTGCCCAGAAAACAGCTACTGTGGAAAATTACCATTAATAACAGCCTCATTACAAGCTTAGTTTATTCTAAACTACACTGAGTCTTGACTCTCTTACCAATGCATTATATTCTCTGTTATGAAGATTATACAAACTTATTAGAGTAAAGTGGGCTCTTTCCATAGCAAAAAGAATCGAATTAGTAAGGTGAAAAGCATTGCACTTCACAGAGTCCCGTGACAGAAACTCATCAATATTTGTCAAATTTGCGCTGTAATTTCTGACAACTAAAAACGCAAATTCTAGCAGTCTGGTTTGAAGTCAACACAACTTGTCTAAATTCAGTTCTTTGACTTTAAAAACAACTTGAAATCTATTAAACTTTCTTAAAGTGATGGTTTAGACCTGCCAGGAGCCAGTGGAACACAACTGGGATGGGAGGCTCTAACTTCTGTCTTATACAACGCTGATAATCAACTGCGTTTTTCTGATTCAGTCTTTCAATCAGTTTCTATTCAATGTACTGTTTGATCCTGGCATTATTGTGACTCTCAGGGCTCCATTTTCCTACTGCAGTGGCAACTTTTTTTTCTCAGAATAAACTAAGATAAATTTATTTGTAGTCTGTAACAAGGTTTCATTGAAGCGAGAAAAATAAGATCGTGTCAAACATTCTTTGAGTGTGAAAGGATTCTGGACAGCTTTAACTATTTTGGGCACTGAGTTATTAAAAGAATCCTGAACTTTCTCTTATTGATCTGAAATTCAAGACTTGCTAGGTTGTCATGGTTTCATACTTACTAAATTTTTAGATCTCTTAAGTTTTTGGATTCCTTGTGACCTTTGACTCACCTTCTAGAATAGCAATACTTGCAAACAACACACACACACACACACACACACACACACACACACACACACATATTTCTTTCAAAAATACAATTTTAGACCTACTCTGGGCCAGATGTGAATCCAGCCCTGGTGATAGAGAGATGGAGAAATCCTTGCCATCTTAAGGCTCATGGTTCCATAAAAGAATTGAAGTGACAGACTGGGAATTTGGATCTTTAGGAGAGAAGGAAAACAACCTTGTAAAGAGCACATATTCTGCCTTCCTGTATGGTGTCAATGATTGCCTCAACTCCTTTCATACTGTAGGGTATGAGAACATAGGTCTTGGCTTGGGGGCCAGGAAGGAGAGAGAAGGGGGAGATTCTACAGATAAGCAAGTGTTTACAAAGCTTACTCTGATCAGTCAAGACCTTTTTCCTTTCCTTGGCATCAGCCTGTCCCGTCCTGTACAGATGTGACATGTGGTACCAGTTAGATCTCTTTCATTCTTCTGTGGACCATGTGCAGTGTGTGGGCAGAGCACCACTCTCACTAAGACCCCTTCCAGGTGGTGTTCTAGCTACCATCCTGTTTCTTTGATAAACACCAGTCAAAAACAACTCGGGAAGGAAATCATTGATTTGGCTTATGCTTCAGGTCACAGTCTGTCATTGAAGGAAGTCAGGGAAAGAACTCAAGCAGGAACTGAAGCAGAAACCATGGAGAAATGCTGCTTGCTAAGTTCCTCTCTGTCTCACTTTCTTACATAGCTCAGGACCACCTTTCCAGGAGATAGCACTGCTCTCAGCAGAATGAACCCTTCTACATCAGTTAAGATAGCTAAGATAATCTCTCATGGACATGTCACAGGCATACATGACACAGACAATTACTTGATTGAGATTTTTTTTCCCAGTGGGTTCTAAATTGTATCAAGTTGACCGTCAATGTTAACTAGGACCAGTGACGATGACAAAAATGACTACAGGAGGGGCAGACACAGAACGTTTGTTATGTGTGGTGGAAGACAATAACGTGACAGAAAATGGCTTCTCCAAAGCAGTAACAGTTATGGTGTGGCTTAAGGCCACAAAGTGAGG
Source organism: Myodes glareolus (assembly GCF_982192425.1). Lineage (NCBI taxonomy): Eukaryota > Metazoa > Chordata > Mammalia > Rodentia > Cricetidae > Myodes > Myodes glareolus. The sequence goes on from NC_142029.1 coordinate 11,240,166, forward strand.
ACTGTTTCTGACTTTGAGAATGAAGTCAACATGGGTGGAAAAGGGTAAATGTGGAAGACAATAGGTCTTGTGGGACATGGTAAGGAGTTAATTCCAACTAAAATTTAGTATGAAGATATGTTGCATCATACATACTAAGAGTTTTGGATATTTTTATTGTTTGCTAGTTTCATACATTTGCATGGTTAATTGAAGTCCTCTTCTACCCCATCCTCTTCCCTCATTCCTTTTGCTCCCTTTCTGGAACTCTTCTTTTCCAGCCTCCTTCTGACTTTCATGTCTTCATTTTTTGTGTAGTGCACTGAGTTCGACTTTGCCTTGTGTGGGAGGGGAGACACCGTTGGGTGTATAAGGTAAGGGAGGAGTGAAATAGAAACTGCCCAGGTTGATACTTTGCTGCTGCAAACACCAACCAAAACCAGCTTGAGGGAAAATTTATTTGGCTTGCATGTTACCATCCATCATTGAGGAAGCCAGGCAGGAACTCAGAACCAGACCCTGGAGGCAAGAACGGAGGCAGAGATCAGAGAGGAATGCTGTTTACTGGCTTGCTCCCTATGGCTTGTCAGCCTGCTTATACAGGCTAGGATCACCTGGCCAGGTATGGCACCACTGCAGTGAGCTGGGCTATTTTATATCAATCATTAATCAAGAAAAGCCCCCCAAACACATGCCCATTGGACAATCTGATAGAAGCAATTCCTTAACTGAAGTTCCTTCATAGATTACTGTAGTGTGTGTGTGTGTGTGTGTGTGTGTGTGTGTGTGTATTCATATACATAGTCAAATGCCAGTAGAATTTGTGAAGAACAATGTGGGGAAAAGATGGGAAAATTTAATTAGGGCCCATTTACAAGATCAGATTACTGAGTGAGTTTTAAATTTCCCAAGTGTACGAATTGCATTAAAGTCATGCAGGAAAGTTGCCTAGTTCTTATCAGCTACATGATGGCATCTCCAGGGATAAACTGCCATGAGGCATTCAATTTACATTCAAATCTAATTCTGAAATATGTGTAGGTATCAATAAATACAGAAAGATAGGGAAAGTAACCATTTGCAGCCCTAAGGTCACTGCTAGTGACTTTGGGAAAGGGAACCTGGGGATTCTTTGTGTGACGTGTGGGTTTCAGTCCCAATTTTAGTTTACATTAGAAACTTTGTAAATTTATCATTGAAACAAAAAAGTATGGATTTTATTCATCTCAAGGGGAAATATAAAATTTGTGTTCAAGGGTGTTTACAGCATGGCCTTTACTACAAACAAACAAACAAAAATCTTTGGACTGTGATTGAAACAGCTCTCATATCCATATAATGAGATGCATAGCCATTAGTGTTTGATGTGTGTCTGTATGTAAATAGAATATCTCATGCTTGTCATGTATGAGAAATGGAGGAAAGAAAGGGGTCAGAGACAGAAGGAATAAAGGAGGGGGAAGAGGGGGAAGATAAATGGAAGGAAAAGGAAGAGAAGAGAGGAGGAGGAAGGAAGCAAAGAAGGAAGGAGGGGAGGGAAGAGAGAGAGAAGGAGAACAGGAGAAGGGAAGGGTGGTGAGCTAGAAGAAGGGGAAGATAGGGACATAGGTGAGAGAGAGCCAGATCTCTCTCTCTCTCTCTCTCTCTCTCTCTCTCTCTCTCTCTCTCGTGTAGAAGTGAAAGGAAAGAAGAGTATAAATGCTGTGTCATCCTGCTCTTGTATTTAATCAGTTTCTGGAATGAAGTATAAGAGACTGTTAACAGGGATTTCCTCTGGAGAGTTAGACAGAGATCAAGAAAAAAAACAATTTTCACATTTTGTTAGTGTTATAATTTGTTTACCTTGAGCATACTATCATTTTTATAATGGACGTCTCTACTTTGACCAACCTAAAAAGCAGATGGTCTCATTCAACAGTATATACTTATTGAATTGTAAGCTAAAACTATGCTGGTTCCTCACCAACATAGTCTTCTTGGTGCTTACAGAGTCTGTGGGGCTGAGGACATGGGTTCCTTTGAAGTGATGTGTACTAATGAGTGTACAAAAGGAATAATGTGTCATGATGTTGAAACAGACCCACTGTCTCCCTCGATCACATGTAGCAAGCATATTCCTGTTCTAGATCCCTAAAGAACCTAAACACAAAAAAGGAATTCAATGACCTCAGTTTTACTTACTATTGAAAAGTCTTCGTAAACTGTGACTCTGATATATACATTGTTATTATTTTTTTTAGACACTTAGCTTCTTGCAGTTGGAAATGTTATTTGTTGTTTACAAATGAGGGCTTGTCCTTGGCTTGATCGTCATAATGATATTGATCTTTTCCTATTGTTTACGGCTCTCACGTATAGATCAGCAACTGAAAATATCCTATATTTTCAGCATGGAGACTTGAACTCAGGGTATGTGGGAAGGTTATATGCTTTCTTTGGATTTTGAGGGCTCTTCCAACTTGGCCTTTTTCTTTATTTAGAAATTAAGAATCAGAGGTCTGGGCAGATGAGTTGTTTGGCAAAGTGCTTGCTGTGCACATGTGAAAACCTGAGTCTGAGTCTCAGAACTCACACAAGGAAACTGGGCACAGAGGTGTGTGCTTACAATCTCCATGCTGCGAACAGAGAGGTAGATGGCTCTTGGTGGCTCACTGGCCAGCCAGCCCAGCTGAATTAAGGAGCCCTGTGCTAGTGAGAGACCCTGTGCCAAATAAAGAAGCTAGGTACTGACTAAAGAAGACTCCAAGGTTGACGTCTGGTCTCTGTATGCTCATGCTCATAGGCACCTAGGCACCTCCACACACAAGAACACACACACACACACACACACACACAGAGAGAGAGAGAGAGAAAGAAAGAGAGAGAGATTTCAGAATGGTATCCTTAGATGTGGCAACCAATGTTTACCACTGTGTAAGGGTTTATAGGATATCACAAGAGTTTGCTTTCTAAGTCCTGTAGCCATTTCCAGAACTTACACAAGAAGTTAAATAGCGCAAAACTTATGAAGATCACAGATTTGATTGCACCTTCTATTCGCAGGTGGAAAAAGCCTAGGAGATCAGAAAAGTTTAGGCAAAATAAGACAGCCAAGGCTCCTCTTGCTGCGAGCATGAGTCAACAATGCTAGTTAAGCCAAGGAGCGAAGAAGCCGCAGGTACAAACTACTAGGCCTGTGATCAATATGTTACTTTGACATTCACAAACACCCTCTAGAATCAAAACACCCTTTCAAACCTTTTAATGTCATTTTATGAAGTCTGTTTGCCCTTTAAATGTCTTTTATCCCTTTGAGAATCAGATCAGTTTGCAGAAGACCCTGTTTTGATGATTTGAACAGCAGTTTTGGGGAAAGAACATCAAAAGCTTTTAACTTGGTTGTTACAGGCCATTGTCATTGTGCTGGCCAGCCATTCTGCACTCTGCTGTCCTCCTCTTAAGGAATAGTCCTGGTGGTTTCTGCCCCTGGAAGAAATCCCTGCCTGAGAAGCAGAGGAAGCTGGAGCGTCAAGCCACTGAAGAGATCACAAGTGTGGCTTGGAGAGATCCATGGCCCCGTCAGTTCCTGGCACACAAGAGATGTCAACCAATCAGACTCACTGGGGGAACATTCTTCTGAGGATCTCTGGTGAACACAGGAAGGAAGATTCTCCATGAATAGATGTAGAGCAAAGACTGGAGATGTCAGGCTACTGTATCCTGTGTTTGAGACAAATATAAGAATAAAGGACAGAACTAAGCCAGCAACCTGGACTGGAGCAGGCCTGGGATGGTGAATTCCACAGGAGCAAGACTGAGCCAGCAACCTGGGCTGGAGCACGCCTGGGATGGTGAGTTCCACAGGAGCAGGACTGAGCTAGCAATCTAGGTTGGAGTGGGCCTGGACCAATGAATTTCAAGGGAGCAGAAGTGGATCCAGACCAGGGACATTTGTGGAAGCAGGACTGGGCCAGCCACCTAGGCCAGAACAGGCCTGAGGTGGCGAGCTCCATGGAAGCAGAACTGAGCCAGTGACCTAGGCTGGAGAGGGCCTGAAATAGCAAGCTCCATGGGAGCAGGAGTGGATCCAGACAAGGGACATATGCAGAGGTAGGACTGAGCCAGTGACCTGGGTTGGAGCAGACCTGAGACAGCAAACTCCACAGAAGCAGGAACAGGGGAGCAACTGCTGAGTGAGTGGATCAGATTCAGAGGCCATTGTGGGTTCAGCTATGAATCTGGAACCTCCAAGGGAGTAGACCTGAGCCAGGACCCCTGTGGGTCTTAGGGTGAGTTGAGGACCTCCAAGGGAGTAGGCAGGAGACAGAGACTTCTGTCGGTTGTAGGTCCAGGTGTAAATCTGGGATCTCTGAGGGAGTAGGCCTGAGCCAGGTCCTCTGTGGATCCAGGTGTACCCAAGTCTGGGACCTCCAAGGGAGTAGATCAGAGCCAGGGACCTTTAAAGGACCAACCCCACACCAGGGACCTCCTCAGGAGCAGATCCAGATCAGGGACATTTGCAGAAACAGGTCCAAGCCAGCAACCTAGGCCAGAGCAGGCCTGAGACAGCAAACCCCACAGGAGCAGTACTGAATGAGTGACTTGGGCTAGAGCATTCCAGAGGCAACAAATTCCACAGGAGTAGGACTGAGCCAGAAACCAAGGACAGAGCAGGCCTGAGGCAGTGAACTCCACAAGAGCAGAACTGAGCCAGTGACCTGGGCCAGGGCAGGCCTGAGACAGCAAACTCCATGGGAGAAGAGCAAACCTCAGGAGCACTGAGTGACCTTTAGGAACACAGAGTGACCAATGGGGTAACTGGAATCATGACCCTAACTGCACCATGAAGAGCAGCTATCTAAACCTTGGAACCACTGGCACCTGGAAGATTAATCACCAGGGTCACAAATAGCACCAACTATACCAATTAGAAGAAAAGGAGAGTAGACAAGGTAAGAACACACGTAACACCACAAAGAGCAACACGACACCAATAAAATGTAGAGACCCTACAACAGCAAGACTTGAACAACCAATTATAGATCAAGCAGTAGAAAATGACCTAAAAAATAACTTCAGGAGATTATTTGAGACTCTTAAAGAGGAAATGAGAAATTCTCTCAAAGAAATGGAGGAAAAGACAAACAAAAAATTGGAAGACATCAACAAATCCCTTAAAGAAAACTAAGAAAAAATAATCAGACATATGAAAGAAACTATTCAAGAATTGAGAACTGAAATAGAGACAATAAAGAAACATGAGCCAAGGAAATTATAAAAGCAGAAATCATGAGCAAGTGACCAGGAATCACAAACGGAAACATGAACAGCAGAATACAAGAGATGGAAGAGAGAATCTCAAGTGTAAAGATACAATAGAGGAGGGGCTGGAGAGATGGCTCAGAGGTTAAGAGCATTGCCTGCTCTTCCAAAGGTCCTGAGTTCAATTCCCAGCAACCACATGGTGGCTCACAACCATCTGTAATGGGGTCTGGTGCCCTCTTCTGGTCTGCAGACATACACACAGACAGAATATTGTATACATAATAAATAAATAAATAAATAAGAAAAAAAAAGATACAATAGAGGAAATAGACTCATCAGTCAAAGAAAGCATTAAATCTAACAAAAGCTTAACACAAAATATCCAGGAAATATGGGACACCATGAAAAGACCAAACCAAAGAATAACACGTATAGAAGAAGGTCAACTCAAAAGCACAGATTATATATTCAACAAAATCATAGAAGAAAGTTTTTCCAACCTAAAGAAAGATATGCCTATGACGAGACGATTCAAGAAGCTTATAGAATACCAAACAGACTGTATAAAAAATCCCCTTGTCACATAATAATCAAAACACTAAACATACAGAGTAAATAAAAAATATTAGAGCTGCAAAGGAAAAAGGCCAAGTAACAGATAAAGGCAGACCTATCAGAATTGCACCTAACTTCTCAATGGAAACAATGAAAGAAGGAAGGTCCTGATAAAGCATCATGCAGACATTAAGGAACCTCAGATGCTGACCAAGACTACTATACCCAAAAAACTTTCAATCACAATAGGAAGACAAAACAAGATGTTCCTTGACAGAACCAAATTTAATCAATACCTAGCCACAAAACCTGCCCTACACAAAGAATTACAGGCAAATCTCACTCATGAATATTGATGCAAAAATACTACATAAAATACTGGCAAATAGAATCCATGAACACATCAGAACCATCATCCACCATGATCAAGTTGGCTTCATTCCAGAATGTAGGGATGGTTCAACATATGAAAATCTGTCAATGTAACAAATGGAAGAGACAACTGAATACCTGGGCAATCACCCAGAGTCTTGTTTGCAATGTTGAGTCAACCAACTTTGGCTAAGGCCTGATGTAACTGACATGCCACTTTTTAAAGTCAAGAAACCTTTTAGGACTCTCTCTCCCTGTCTTGGCGAGATAAGACAATCCTGCTTTTATCCAATCCACCATATAAACAAAGTGAAAAAATAAAAATCACATGATCTTCTCATTAGATGCCAAAAAAGCTTTTGACAAAATACAACATCCCTTCATGATAAAAGTCTTAGAGAGAGCAGGGATACAAGGAACATATCTAAACATAATAAAGGCAATATACAGCAAGCCAACAGCCAACATCCAACTGAATGGAGAGAAACTCATAGCAATCCCACTGAAATCAGGAACAAGAAAAGGTTGTCCACTCTCTCCATATCTACTCAATATAGTTCTTGCGGTCCTAGCTAGAGCAATAAGACACTAAAAGGAGATCAAGGGAATACAAATCGGAAAAGAAGAAGCCAAACTCTCACTATTTGCTGATGATATAATAGTTTACATAAGCGACCCCAAAAATTCTACCAAGGAACTACTATAACTCATAAACACTTTCGGTAATGTAGCAGAATACAAAATTAACTAAAAATCAATAGCCCTCCTTTACACAGATGATAAATGGGCTGAGAAAGAAATCAGAGAAACATCACCCTTCACAATAGCCACAAATTGCATAAAATAGCTTGGAGTAACTCTAACCAAACAAGTAGAAGAGACTTGTGTGACAAGATCTTAAATATTTGAGGAAAGAAATTGAAGAAGACACTAGAAAGTGGAAAGATCTTCCATGTTCTTTGGTAGGTAGAATTAACATAGTAAAAATAGCAATCTACAGATTCAATGCAATGCCCATCAAATACCAGCAAAACTCTTCACAGACCTCAAAAGAACAGTACTCAACTTCACATGGAAAAGAAAAAAAAAACCAAGATAGCCAAAACAATCCTGTGTAATAAAAGAACTTCTGGAGGCATCACAATCCCTGACTTCAAACTCTACTACAGAGCTATAGTACTGAAAACAGCCTGATGTTGGCATAGGAACAGACAGGAGGACCAATGGAACTGAACAGAAGACCTGGATATTAATTTACACACTTTCAAATAGCAAATTTTTGACACAGAAGCAAAAACTATCAATTAGAAAAAAAAGCATGTTTTATACATGGTGCTGACATACCTGGATATCAACATGTAAAAGAATGAAAATAGACCCATATCTATCACCATGCACAAAATTCAAGTTCAAATGGATCAAAGACTTCAACATAAAACCAGACACACTGAACCTCATAGAAGAGAAAGTGGGAAGTACACTGGAATGCCTTTTCACAGGATACCACTTCCTAAATATAACCCCAGTAGCACAGACACTGAGAGAAACAATGAGACCTCTTGAAACCGAAAGCTTCTGTAAAGCAAAGGACATGGTCAACAAGACAAAACGGCACCCTACAGAATGGGAAAATATCTTCACCAACCCCACATCAGAAAGAGGTCCGATCTCCAAAATATACAAAACACTCAAAAAACTGGTCATCAAAGAACAAATAATCAAAAAAAATGGAGTACAGACCTAAACAGAGAACTCTCAACAGAAGAATGTAAAATGGTTGAAAGACACCTAAGAACATGTTCAACATCCTTAGTCATCAGAGAAATGCAAATCAAAACAACTCTGAGATTCCATCTTACACCTGTAAGAATGGCCAAGACATAAACACTGATGACAACTTATGTTGGAGAGGGTGTGGGGTAAAGAGAACACTCCTGAACTGGTGATGGGAGTGCAAGCTGGTACAGCCCCTTTGGATGTCAGTATGGCAATTTCTCAGAAAATTAGGAAACAACCTTTCTCAAGACCCAACAATACCACTTTTGGGTACATATCCAATGGATGTTCAATTGTGCCACAAGGACACGTGCTCAATTATGTTCTTAACAGCATTGTGTGTCATAGCCAGTACCTGGAAACAACCTAAATGCCCTTGGCCAAAGAATGGATAAGGAAAATGTGGTGCATTTACACAATGGAGTACTACACAGCAAAAAATAAATAAATAAATAAATAAATAAATAAATAAATAAATAATGACACCTTGAAATTTGCAGGCAAATGGATGGAGCTAGAAAACATCATTTTGAGTGAGGTAACCCAGACCCAGAAAAACAATTATCATATGTACTCACTCATAAGTGGTTTTTAAGTATAAAGGAAAGAAAACCAGTCCACTAATCACAATCCCAGAGAACCTAGACAACAATGAGAACCCTAAGAGAGACATACATAAATCTAATCTACATGGAAAGTAGAAAAAGACAAGATCTCCTGAGTAAATTGGGAGCATGGGGACCATGTGAGAGGGTTGAAGGGGAGAGGAAAGTCAGGGAGAGGAGCATAGAAAAATGTAGAGCTCAACATAAATCAATTAAAAAATAAAAGAAATAATAAAGGACAGGGAGGTACCTGGAATAGGCTTGTCAGATATGACACCAATACACCCTAAGTGGCCCTCTGTGATGGTTCAGAAACCTCTCTAACGCTAACAAAATTTAATATAGTTAAATTTGTGTGTGTGTGTGTGTGTGTGTGCGCGCGCGCGCGCGTGCATGCATGCGTAGGGCAGAGGACAAATGCCAGTGTTATTCCTTAAGCACTGTTCACTCTTTATTGAGACAGGGTCTCACCTGGATATCTCCAAGTAGACCATGCTGGCCAGCTAGTGAACCCCATGAGCCCCCGATTCTACCTCCTCAGCTCTGGGATTACAGGATATAATTCACCCAATCCAAGGGCTATGAATTTAAGTAGTTACTAAGATGGGATATATATGGTGGACCCCTAAAAAAGGTTTTATTTAAAATAAATGACAAGGCTAGAAGCATGGGTCAGCAGGTAAAAGCACTCGCTGTACAAGGTTAGGACCCGAGTTTGATACCCATAACCTATGGTAGAGGGAGACAGCTAATTCCCCAAAGTTTGTTTTCTGACCTCTAGACCCATGCCAAGGGCATTTGTGGTACCAGAAAGTGTGAATATGCAACACACACACACACACACACACACACACACAATTTAAAAATTAAATGAATGAGAAGAGGAAGGGAGCAATGCACTCATTAGTCACATACCACAGCTACTAGAAGTCTTGTTAAGGCTGATGGACCTGTTGTTTGCATGCTTATCTGTTACATGGTCTATCTAAGAGGAAACATGAGTATACTATAATTCTAGAAAATAAGAAAGGATACCTTAGAACAGCGGTTCCTAACCTGTGGGCTGTGACTGAGTCTTTCACAGGGGTCACATATCAGATATCCTGCCTAACATCTATTTGCCTTATGATTCAGAAAAGCAGCAAAATCAGAGTTATAAAGTAGCAATGAAAATAATTTTACGTTTGGGAGTCACCACAGCATGAGGAACTGTATTAAAGGGTTGCAGCAGTAGGAAGGTTGCCCACTGCCTTAGAAGCACAGCAGCAGTCAACCTATGATAAAGTGGGAGACACAAAGACAGTCATAATAGAAATTAGTTACCTTCTCAGACAGAGGAGCAAAGATCTCACAGTTCTGCTCCATGCTGAATGCCTATGCATAGAACAGAAGCAAACACTACAGGGATTTTCCCGAAAGAAAATAGACAATAGCTAGGGCTAATGATGAAGACCCGCAGTTCCACCCACTTGGGAAGCCAAAGAGAGAAGATCACAAGTTCAAGACCTTCCTGGTTTAAAGTGTGAGTCTAAGACTAGTCTGCCCAATTTGGTGAGACTCTATCTCAAAATAAAGGGAAAACTCGAGATGTTACCTCGTGGGATAACACCTTCCTAGACTTTCTTATGTCTTGGGTTCTATCCCCAGTAAGAAAATGGACCATCATGACTCTTAGAAGCTGCGGGTGAAACCTTGGGGCCCTTGGGGAAGCCTTGGAGTGTTGCACCTGTGGATGAATCCTGGCGTCCTCTGTGGAAAGCTGTGGGAATTGTGAAAAAACTTGCAGACAGTTGGGAAAGCCTTGGCGCCAATGGGAGAAGGCTTAGACCCTGCGAGCAAATTTGTGGAACCTGGGTGAAAAGCTGTGGAGCTGTGGGAAAGCCTTGTAGAGTGTGGGAAAAACATTGTTGACTGTGGGAGGAGCCCAATAGATTACGGAAATGCCTTGTTGACTGTGGGAGAAGCCTTGTGTGTTGTGAAAAAATGCCTTTTACACCACAGGAAGTGCCATGGAGAACATGGGAAAAGCCTTGGGAGAAAATAGTAAAGACAGACAAACATCATATAAATGGAAAATACAATGGCTCTCTCAAATCCCAACACCAAGTGGTCCACCTCCAGAGCAAACTGTGCTGATCTCAGTCACATTGCCTGTTTTCTGTCTGGGTCCCTTAGAAGGAAGTCGCTGGCCCAAGCATTCCAGGAGCTAAGTCAGTTGTCTACACAAGGGAACGGCTGTAGGAGAAAGAGATGATTAACGTAGCTCTGGGGATATCCCAAGTGCCTAGGAATGTTAGTTGCCGTGTCCTTGTAACTAACAGGGCAAAACTTAGGGCCATAAGGTAGGATCGTGTGGTCTGTAGGGAGGTGACCCCAGAAGCAGGCTGGAGGAAAAGTGAGAGTCTGGCTGTGCAGGAACAGTAGCCACCAATAAAGAACACAGTATTTGAAGGTGAG